>NW_028270176.1:48646011-48958462 GCF_037043375.1 Chiloscyllium plagiosum
TGCATTCTATCGCTCATATTGATAGATCATGGTGCAGGAGCAGGCAGTGATTTCTTCAAACAGAGGGGAGTGAATGTCAAGAATTCTCTATTCCAGAGAGTCAGGGGAGCTATAGCAGTAAGTGGCCTCCAACTGTTCCTGTCTTGTAGGTTGGATGGTCTGAATGGAACATCAGAACAGGAGCAGGGTTAGATCGTTACACACTATGAATCTTCTTCACCAGGCACTAAGATTGTGGCTGATCAGGTTATGGTCTCAGCCCCACTTTCCTGTCTGTATCCCATTATCTGTGATTCACTTCTGCATAAAATATTTAACTAACTCATCTTTGGATAAAGGTGAATAAAGAGGCACCACATACCTCTGGAGAAGTGACTTCTCACTCAAAAAGTCCTTTAAGAATTTCTCCTCATCTCTCTTACAATGTCATAAAGCACGGAGAACTGTCCACGTATCTCAGACATCCCAATCTGATCGAGTCCCATTTGTCAGCATTAAGCCCATATTCCTCTAAATCCTTCCTATTAATATGCCTATCCAGATGCCTATTAAATGTTGTAGCTGTACCAGCCTCCATCACCATCTCTAAGAGCTCATTTCATACACACACCACAATCTTCATGAAAATATTGTCCCTTTACTATCTTTCTCCTCTCACCTTTAGCTTTTGTCGGATAGTTTTGAACTCCCCTATCCTGGAAAAAAGGCTTGGCTACTCAGATGATCTATTTCCTTCATGATTTTATAAACCTCCATAATGTCACGTCTCAGCCTCCGATGCTCCAGAGTAAAAAAGCCCCAGTCTGTCCAACCTCTCCTTATAGCTCATCACTCCATGTCCGGCAATATCCTTGTAAATCTTTTCTGCACCCTCTATAGTTTAACAGCATCCTACCTGTAGCAGAGCGAACTGAATTAAACACAGTATTCTAGATCTGGACTCACCGACATCCTGTCCAGTTGCAACATGAGCTCCCAACTCGCATACTCAATGTACTGATCAATAAATGCAAGCATATCAAACACCACCTTCACCACCCTGTCATTCTGTGACACAATTTTCATGGATCTATGAGCCTGCACACTTTTTGTTCAACAATACTCCCCAGGACCTCACCATTAATTGTATATGTCCTGCCCTGTTTTACCTTACCAAAATGCAACACTTCACATTTACCTAAATTTAACTTCATCTGTCATTCCTTGGTACATTGGCCCATCTGATCGAGGTCCCATTGTACACTGACGTAAACATTGCTGGCCACTGCACCTCCAATTTTAATGTCATCTGTCAACATAATAAACAGGTGAGTATTCACATTCAAATAATGTATACAATTAATGAAAAGCAGTGCTCCTTTTGGCACATAACTGGTCATAGGCCTCTAGTCTGAAAAGCTGTCGTCTACCACACTCTGTCTCCTACCTTCACTCTAATTTTGTAGTCATTTGGCTATCATATCTTGGTTCTATTTATGACCCAGGGGAGAAAGTGAGGTCTGCAGATTCTGGAGATCAGAGCTGGAAATGTGTTGCTGGAAAAGCGCAGCAGGTCAGGCAGCATCCAGGGAACAGGAGAATCGACGTTTCGGGCATAAGCCCTTCTTCAGATTCCTGAAGAAGGGCTTATGCCTGAAACGTCGATTCTCTTGTTCCCTGGATGCTGCCTGACCTGCTGCGCTTTTCCAGCAACACTTTTCCAGCTCTATTTATGACCTAACCCTACTAACTTGTCTGCCATACGGAATCCTGTCGAATGCCTTGCTGAAGTCCAGATGGACGGCGTCTACCACACTGCCATCACCAATCTTCTTTATCATCTCTTCAGAAAATGCAATCAACTTTGTTAGAAATGATTTCCCACGCACAAAGCCATGTTGACTACCCTTCATCAGGTGTTACATTTGCAAATACATATAAATCCTGCCCCTCTCAATGCTCTCCAACAACATGGCCACCAATGTCGGCAGGCTCATTGATCGATAGTTCAGGACATTATTCCCCATTCCTCGTCCCACACTTCCGCTGCTCGCTGCAAATGATAATCTAACCGGGTTGGTGATATGATCAATAATATAGGTCTCAGAGTGTGTGAGGATGAGGAACAAGTCAGGCAGGATTCTTTAATCTGCTAAAATTTACGAATTTATGACCGAAACAAAGTTGCTCATACTACGATGGAAAGATGAATGACAAACGGTTTGAATATTGTAAATCTGTATGTCGATGTTTCCCTCTCTAAAAATACTGACACATGCACAGGTTTGATGACAAACTGAAAAATATAATCTCTGCAGAACGTCAACTTGGAAGAACTGAGCCCAAATATTAATCGAACTCATGACGAAAGGAAACATGAGGGATTGTTCCAAATATCATTCAGTTTATATAGCTATTCTGCTCTTACATACTACTGGCAATGGGATTACTTCTTGGAACAGTGGATTTAGCTGAATTCCCTTTACTTCAGGTAGTGTGCCGATTCCAGTGAATCCTCGGAGAAACCCTGCATGAGTGGTAAAGATGACTGTGAAGTTTTCAGCTCACACACATTGCTGGGAAGAGGAACACAGAGAGAGGGAGCAACAGGCTGTTCCTTCTCAGGAAGGTTACATTTTCTCCCTCCCTGTGCTGAATCACATAATAACGTTATCCTACCCCAAACTGGACGAAATGAGATCAATTTGAACAGTGACTCAACTGTTGACTCCGTCGCATTCCCTACTCCATGTAGGTACATCGCTATTGCAGTTGGATACCCAACCATTTATTTCGGAACAAATAGCACCACTAGATTGAATATGTGCTTATATGTTCCACTTTCCTTTTATAATACAACTTGTGATATCTTCACAATATCTGCATTTCAATGAATGCATCTTATTCTTAAATTTGCTCCAGGTCTTATTCTCCCATAGAAGATAAAATATCCATCAGGTATTCACCAGCTCAGAATCTTATATGGTAACTTAGCACATTTCTCATTCTCAGACCGAAACTTCGAATCGTACACACATAATGCCTTTATTGCAAGAACAAGTAAAGAGAAACATCTTTGAGATATTTAAAAAGCAATTTGTTTTTCACTTCAGTGGAATTACAACCACACACAGTACATCAGATGCCGTCTCAAATCGGCCTGTACAGATGCAGTAAAACATCCTTAAGATCAGACGCAATACTCGTTATCAAGAAAAAAAGTATCACTTCATTTATTTTCTATATTCACGTGCTGCATCTACAGACTAACGTGATGTGATTTATGGATCAGGACAGGCTAATCCCTTTGCACCACCGAGTTCTGCATTCTGCCTCCAGTTATATATTTTACTGTTGTTTTATGCTTCGTCCAAAACACAAACTTCCCATCACCCACCTTGTACATTTTTTTTTGCTGAAGGTTTGCTCACGACACTCCCCTGTCTGTATCCCATTGCAGACACTCTGTCTCCACTTGGCATCTTATTGAATGACTATCCTGGTGTGAGGGAAAATTGAGCACCAATCCATTTAGCCACGTCATCCAAATCATTATTCTAGATTGTAAACTGTTGATAAACTCACACTGATCCCCGAGGAATTTCACGAGTGACAGCTTTCCAACCTGAAAATAAATAATTATCTAAATTCTGTATTTCCTCGTAGCTGATCAGGACTCCCTGTTACTGTGTACCTGCCCAGAAAGGTTGCATGGCCTCCTGCTATGCTGTGTAGCTGGTTGCCGATTTGTTTCTGAACTCAGTGATCCTCCTTCCGGCAATTTGTTATCAGATAATCAGGTGGATTTCCTACTCTAAATGTTCCTAATCCCTGAGAATTGAAAAGATGAGCACAGAATATAGACTAACATTTGGGGGGATCGCTACCCGGTCGGAAATGTGGTCTTTCAGATGCAGCAATATAGCCATTCTGCAATATCGGGCACGTGCTCAATTTTCACCAGACAGACACTGAGGAGGGGGGGAGCTTTCCTACAGCCTGACTAACATGTGTCCCCTTAACAACACAACTCATGATCCTCATCATTAAATTCATTGTTGGTTGTTGCTGCTGTGTTGAATAATTGCAGCAGTCACTTCACATTAAAATAAACGATTCTCTTTGAGAGGTGACCATATAGTGGTTTGTAAAATCACGGGGTCACTGATAGGGCAAATAGGCAAGGTTATTTCACTTGGGGAAGGGAGTCCAGAACTACAGGACATAGTTTTAAGGTGAGAGGAGCAAGATATGTAAGGGATGTAAGGGGCAACTTGTTCACACAGTGTCTGGTGCGTGTGTGGAATGAGCTGCCAGAGGAAATGTTGGAGGCTGGTAAAATTACGCCATTTAAAAGTCAACCAGATGTATTTATGGCAAGGAATGATTCAGAGGGATATGGACGAAATGATGACAAATGAAGACATCTGGTTGGCATGGATGAGTTGGACCAAAGGGTCTGTTTCCTTGATGTATATCTCTATTGCACTGTGACCGAATACTTCATTCTATTCCCGGCTATCTCCTTAGAGGGACGAAATGGTGTTCCTCCTACATTATTGCAGTGATGCTGACTGGCTGAATGGGGTCTTCCTCTCCCTCTGTCACAGCCTCAACGGGTGAAGTGAGAGAACAATATGGGATAGGAGCTCCAGACAGATGCGCAGTTTATACAGATCATGGCTGGTCTGTTTGCGGCTGAAAACTCCTTTCCTGTCTATTTCCTATAAAGACTGACTCCCCTGTCCAACAAAAGTCAGTAAAGGTGAGCCGGTAATATCTTGAATGACCCCCCAGTACTTTTCGTCTTTTACATAACTGGTTTGGATGTTAGCATATGAAGTATAGTTAATAGGTTTGCAGATGACATCCAAATTGGAGATGTAGTGGACAACGAAGAATATTATCTCAGATAACAATGAGATTTTGATCAGTTGGGCCAATGGTCTGAGAAGTGGCAGTGGAGTTTAATTTCGATAAATGTAGGGTGCTGCATTTTGGGAAAGAAAACCTTGGCAGGACTCATACACTTAATGGTAAAGTCCTCTGGAATGTTGCTGAACAAAGAGACATTGGAGTGCAGATTCATAGCTCCTTGAAAGTGAAGTCGCAAGGAGATAGGATAGTGAAGAAGGCGTTTGGTTATGCTTTCCCTTATTGGTCAGAGTACTGAGTACCGGAGTTGGGAGGTCATGTTGCAGCTGCACAGGACATTGGTTAGGCCATTGCTGGAATATTGCGTGCAATCCTGTCTCCTTCCTATCGAAAAAGATGTTTTGAAACTTGAAAGGCTTTACAAGTATGTTGCCAGGGTTGGAGGATTAGAGCTATAAGGAGAGGTTAATTATGCTAGGGCTGATCTTCCCGGAGCATCGGAGGCTGAGTGGTGACCTTATGAAGGTTTACAAAATCATGAGGGGCATAGATAGGATAAATAGAGAAAGTCTTTTCCAGTGCAGTAGGGCATAGAGAAGAAAAACGTAAGAGAGGCATAAACGACAATTTTTACCACACAGAGGGCGGTACTTGTATGGAATGAGCTGCCAGAGGAAGTGATGGAGGCTGGTATCATCGCAACATTTAAGAGGCATCTGAATGGCTATATGAATAGCAGGGGTTTGGAGGGATATAAGCTGAAAGGTGGGACTACATTGGGTTGGGATATCTGGTCGGCATGGATGAGTTGGACCGAAGGGTCTGTTTCCATGATGTACATCTCTATGACTCTATGGCACAGTCTTCACAGTTCCCTGGGGTTGTGAATACCACAGACAGTTTAAGAAGATAGGAACATCCTAATCTCAATCTTAAATGGTAGAACATCTAAATTTAAAAGTGTATGAACCTCACAGTCAGCTTCTCTTTTTTTTAAAAAATGAAGGCACAGCCAAAAGGAAATACATAGCCCATTCAGCCCCTCAAACCTATCCCATATTCCCATTTACTCTGTTCAGTAAAGTTTTAATATGACCCAGTCTCCACTGCTCTTTTGGGTTGACATTTCATGCAGCGTAAACCATACAGCATATGACATTGATGCAGAACCATAGTATTTGGTCCATCGAGCCTGATCTGCTGTTCGATCATGGCTGACATGTGTCTCAACAAAATTCTCCCACATTTTCACTGTAACCTTTGCTCCGCTTATCTGTCAGAATATATCTATCCCTGTTTTAAACACAGAACTATGTCTGTGTCTCTGTATGTTTGTATGTGTGTGTGTTTTGGGTTATTGGCAGGAGGCAAAGGGTGGTGGAGAAGGGTTGTCTTTGGGACTGGAGGCCAGTGAAGAGCGGCGTTCCACAGGGATTGGTGCAGGATCCATCTTTGGTGTCATTTGTAGCAATGATTTAGATGAGAAGTATAGAAGGCATGGTGAGCAAGATTACAGCTGACACCAAGATTAGTTATATAGTGAAAGGTGAAGAAGGTTACATACGATTATAAAGAGAACTTGACAAATTAGATCGATGATTCCAAGAGTTGCACAGCTCAGAAACAGACCCTTTGGTCCAACTCTTTCGTGACACCTAGATGGCTTAAATTAACTTAATTTCATTTTCCACCATTTGTTCCATGTCCCTCTAAACCTTTCCAATTCATCTCCCCATCTAGATGACTTTTAAATGTTGTAATTGTAACAGCCTCCACCGCTACGTATGGCAGCTCACTGCATACACACACCACCCTCTGTGTGAAAATAGTCCTCTTAAGTTCCTTTTAAATCTTGTCCATCTCACCTTAAATCTATGTCTTCTAGTTTCTGACTTCCCATTCACTGGGGTAAAGACCCTGACTATTCAACCTATCCATGCTCTTCATGATTTTATAAACCTTTAGAATGTGCAAATGTGACTTCAATCAACACGAATGGCTGTGTTTTCTGTCAACCTGGGCTTAAATTCTGAAATTCAATGCTGACACCTCTTCATTCTCTAACACATCACAACTCTAAAATAATTTAATTAACTTGTTCAGCCACATTATGAAACACTTCTGTGGGATTTGAATCTCGACTTTTGGGCTCAGAGGTAGGGACACTACCACCACTTGGCAATATTCCCTAAAGTTGCAACATCATTCATCTTTGTGCTTATTCATCAGCCTGTTTTGAAATACTGTGACATACCTTCGTGACAGACGGGACTTTAATCCAAAACTTCTGGTCCAGAGTGAGAGACATTACCACGTGAGTTCAGGTTTTGCAATATAACCCAGAGCTCTGGCTCAGAGGCACGGGCGTTACCCACTACACATGACTTCAACCATTCCCAGATTATGGGTCACATTTTAAATATCAGCTTTCAGCTCGGTGTGGAGTAATTAAAATTTGGTTCACTTTACTGAATTATACAGTTGAAAGAATTACATTTTTCAACAGATGAAAGGTACTCACCTCAAATATACGATATTGAGTCATGTGCTCTGCCTTCATGATAAACTATGAAGATCTTTAATTGTTTGGAAATGATTTCCACCTTAAGTGGCTATTATCTTTCCCGCGTGTAACATGTGACTGCCCTTTTCATAAAACCACGAAATGATTTGAGGCAGCAGATTACTTTCCAGCCTTTCTTCCCCAGTACGAGAACTCATTCAGCTGAAGAGTCGCAGATGGAGGTTAACTTCAATAAATGCAAGGTATCACAATTTGATAAAACAAATAGGGAGAGGACATACACAATAAATGTTAGGCCACTGGAATGATTGGAGAGCAGAGGGATCTATGGTTCTCGTATATTTCTTTTAAGTTTGCATCATGTGTAGGCAGGGTGGGTATTTAGGAGTTTGGATTGATGGCCTTCATTGCTCAGACCTTTGAGTACAGGAGCTGGAAAATCATCTTCAGGTTGTGCAGGACATTTGTGAGATCTCTCCTGGAGTACTGTGTGCAGTTCAGGTCACCCAGTCACATTGACGATATTATTAAACTGGAGATGGTTCAGAAAAGATTACCGGATTTTCACTGGGAATGGAGTGTTTAGGTTATAAGAACAGACTCGATGGACTGGGACCTTATTTACTAAAGTTTTGGAGGTTAAGACCTTTTCAACCTTATAGAGGTTTATAAAACAATGACGGGTATAGATAATGTTGAATGGCAGATGTCCTTTCCTTAGGGTGTTGGATTTCAGGACTGTGGGTAATTTTAAGATGACGGGAGAACGTTTTACACAAGACATAGTGTCATAGAACTGTTCAGCATGGAAACAGACCCTTCTATCCGACTCGTCCAGACTGACCAGGTGTCCTACATTAATGTGGGTCCATTTGCCTGCATTTGGCCCATATCCACCGAACCACTTCCTATTCATGTGCCCATCCAGATGCCTTTTAAATGTTGTACTTGTCCCCCCCACCCACAACTTCCTCTAGCAGCTCGTTACATATAAAGCACCCTCTCTTTGAAAACGCTGCCCCTTAGATCCCTCTATAAGTCTTTCCCCTCTGAACTTCAAACTATGTCCTCTAGTTTTGGAATGTGCTACCCAGGGGAAAAGACTTTGGATATTGACACTATCCGTTCCACTTGTTAGTATATCAACCTTTATGATCACTTTTCAACCGCTGATGCTCCAGGAAAAATAACCCTGACAGATCCAGCCTCTCAATAAATCTCAAAACATCCAACCCTGGTAATATCTTTGTAAATCTTTTCAGAATGCTATCAGGTCTCACACATCCTTCCTTAAGAAATTTAACAATTATTCTTCACATCCTTCTCTCAAAACTCCTTCCTTTGGTTTATATATAAAATTGCTCTTTTCTTGATGTACTGTGATTATAAGTGAGAAATGTAACGACAAAGACATGTGGGAGGAGCTGTCCAGAGTTAATTGGTAGGGGAGCTGAGCAGGAAAGGCCATGGAGCAGCAATGGCAGGAGTTTCTGCGGATAATTCGGAGGATATCAGAAATTCATCCTAAAGAAGATGAAACATACTCATGGGAGGACAAGGCAGCAATGATGAATAAGGCATCAAACCAAATGAGGAAACATACAATTTGGTGATGATGGTTCAGAGAATTCATTGGCTCTGAAACTACATAAGTCTGGAATCACTGACACTACAGAGCTCTTAATCATGGTCAGGGAGAGAAACAGAGGGAAAGACTTTCATTTTTAACACAGAAGATGTTATTACTCAAGGAAAAAAAAACGTTTCAGATTAATTAAACAATTGAATTAAAATTAGTTAATTGGTTTTGCAGAATGTGTGAGATTGGAAGTATGACCCAGGGACCGAGCATCAGCAGAATGAGAGTTTGAAAATGGAAGTAGGTCCACATTAGCAACCAGAGAAAGTCACTGAGTACAGGGCTGATGGGTGAATGGGTCTCGATGTGAACTAAGGGACAGACAGCAGAATTGCATTGCAGATATTGCAGCTCAAAACTGCATATTTATGTCGTGGTATGGACCACAACAGCAGGAGAAGCAGAACAGCATTCAACCACAATCTGTAACATTTTTGCCCTGGATAATCTCGTTAGTCTGCCATTACAATCAACACGATCTATGGCTCAGTAATGACTGTGGGTGAACATGTCAGGGTCAGAACCATGTGAACCTAAACATGATGCCAACACATTAAAGCTACCTCAGTTGATCAACAGATCTGATTGAAGCTCTGCAGTCCTGCCACATTCGGTCATAAATGATGAGGGACCATAAAACAAATGACTGGAGGAGAGGATTCCATAAATATCCCCATACTACATAACAGAAATGCCCTGTACACCAGTGTAAAACACAAGAATTTAGTATCAGCCAGAAGTGTGGAGATGATAATCCACCTCTCTCTCGTCATGATGTCCACAGGATCACAAATTCCAGTCTTCAACCAAGACGTTTCGCTGCACGAGACATGAAGAAACAGCTGAACACAATTGATACGTCACAGACAATGGTTCCTGACCCCATTCCTGCAATAGGACAGAAGACTTGTGCTGCACAACAAGCCGTGTCCCTGGGGAAGCTGTTTCATCCAGCTCCAAATCTGAAACCTACCTGGCAATGTGGAAAATTACTCAGTTATGCCCGGTCCCCTAAAAGGCGAATAATTACCATCTGATCAATCACCACCCCCTCAGTACCATCACGATAGTCACATTGGTGGGAGATACTTTTGACAGAGCTGTCAAGCAGCACATAAATAATCTGTTCAGTGTGGTTTCTGATCGGTCCCCATGTGGAGATGGTACTGTTGTGGAAATGCCACTGGATTACTAATTCAGACCAGGCCACTGCTCTGACAGCTGGTGGAAGTTAAAAACAATTGATAAAATATTAAAATGCACAGTGACCTTGATGCCAATGGCGATTGTAAACACCAATTTCCTTCCCCAATGTACGTTCAGGAAGTGAATCTCCTGTACTTTCTTGGTCTGACCTAAAAGTGACTCCAGACACACAGACATGTAATAAACTCTTCAATTGTCTCTGAATCGGCCAAGCAAGACATTCTATTGTATTAAACTGTTTCGAGGTCTTAAAGGATAAACCTGGACAGAACACCCAGATCCAGTCTCGGTATCAGAAAAAGGAACAGGAAACACAGTCCTGTTGATCCTGCAGAGACCTCCTTCCTAACATCTGAGTGCTTGTGAGAACACTTACAGAGCTTTCCCACAGACTGCACAGAAACAGCGGGAAAGGACACATTGAGCGTTCCTCATTGTTGTTCATTTTCAAACATCTCCACAATGCACTTATCCCAAACAATGAATATATGCGTTAATATGATTAACCTTGGGAAGCCATAAAGTAAAAAGTGCAGTGGTTCCTTTGGTCCATCAAGCTTGCTACCCAATTCAATATAATGATGGATGGCCCTTTAATTCCACACCGTACTCCTGCTTTTCCACCATCTCTTTACTGTCTCTAAATCCTTATTTGTATTCAGTATCTTGGTTTCCAGGTTCAAGTGCATTCTTCGGGTTCACCAGTCTCTGAGTGCAGAGATTTATTATCATCTCAATGCAGAGTGGCCTGCCTGTACCTAATAGTGTGGTCCCTTGTATTAGTCACGAGAGCCTGGAGAATTATCATCCCTGCTTCCAATCTGTCTCGCTCTGTCACAGTGTTATATATCTCACTGAGATCACCACTCATTTTCCTAAAGCCCGTGGAATACAAGCCCAGTCGCCCCAAACTCTGCTCCCACAACAAGACTGTCATCCCAGAGATGAATCTGGTCATCCTTCGCTGCTCTCCCTTAATGTCAGGTTTGCTCTTTATTAGATACAGAGACCAAAACTTCAGACAATACTGTCCAATGTTCGAGATGGAGTTTCACCAAGGCCCTGTACAGGTGCAGTAAGACACTTTTACTCCTGGATTCAGCACATCGTTGATATTCCTAACTGCTTTCTGTTCCAGCAATATGGCTTTTAATGAATGGTGTTCAGGGAGATCCAGATCCTTTACAATGTCACAGCTCCCCACTGGATTGATCTATATACACTGGTCAGCGTGCCAATATTGACTTCTGGATTCAGAACTAACTGTGCTGCAGGGATCTTGGAGGGCTGCGCAGAAGGAAACAAAAAAGGGGCCATACGTCCCTTTGTAGATCAACATGGTTCAAATAATCCCTTTTCAAACGGTAGGCTGCGAATCTCTTCTTTCCACCAAAGGGCACACCGTCACCTCTACCCACATTGCTCTCCATCTGCTACGTATTTGCCCATTCACTTCACTTGTCTTAGTCACCTTGAAGCTTTTTTACAAACTCCTTACCCACTCACAATCCAAAATCCTTTAGTTCTGTCAGCATGTTGATATCTATTGTATTTGATTCCCGCAAATGTTTAATGGGTATTGTGAACACCTGGGGCCTGAGCACCGATCCCTGTGATATCTCAGCAACCTTCCTCTGTGAAAAAATTTGCTTTTCAATCCATTTATGTCGTG
This sequence comes from Chiloscyllium plagiosum, assembly GCF_037043375.1. Classification (NCBI taxonomy): domain Eukaryota; kingdom Metazoa; phylum Chordata; class Chondrichthyes; order Orectolobiformes; family Hemiscylliidae; genus Chiloscyllium; species Chiloscyllium plagiosum. The sequence goes on from NW_028270176.1 coordinate 48,657,907, forward strand.
AATCTGGGTGTGACTGGCTGGGCCAGCATTTATTGGCTGTCCCTTGTTGCCCTTGAGAAGGTCGCGGTGAGCTGCCTTGTTGAACTGCTGCAGCCCAATGTGGATTCAGCAATGGCACCACCATTGAATGCCAAAGGGCACTGATTAGATTGTATTTTAGTGGTGATGGTCACGGTCTGGCTTTTGTGTGTCGTGAATATTACTTGCCACTTGTCAGCCTGGATACTGTCCAGATCTTGTTGCATTTGGACATGGACTGCTTTAGTATCTGGGGAGCCACAAATGTTGCTGAACATTGTGCAATCATTGGCGAACATCCCCACTTCTGACCTTATAATAGAGGGCAGGTCATTGATGAAGCAGCCCTGAAGATGTTTGGGACTAGGCCACTGTCCGAGGGACTCCTACAGACATGTCCTGGAGCTGAGTTGACTCACTTTTTTCAATCATCCTACGTGTCACGTATGATTCTAACCCGCGGGGAGATTTTACCTGATACCCATGGATTCCAGTTTTGCTAAAACCCCTCGATGCAACACTTGGTCGGAGGCAATCTTGTTTTTAAGGGCTGTCACTCTCATTCCACCTCTGGAATTCAACTCTTTTGTTCATGTTTGAACCAAGGTAATGAGGTCAGGAGCTGAGTGACCTTGGTGGAGGCCAAACTGGGCGTCGTTGACCAGGTTATTCCTGAGCAGGTCCTGCTTGAAAGCACAGACTCCTTCCATCACGTTACTGATGATCGAGAGTAGACTGATGGGGTGGTAATTGGCCGAATTGGATTTGTCCTGCTTTTATGTATAGGAGGTACTTGGGTAATTTTCCACTTAACCACTGTGGGCGGCACGGTGGCACAATGGTTAGCATTGCTGCCTCACAGCGCCAGAGACCCGGGTTCAATTCCTGCCTGCGGCGACTGACTGTGTGGAGTTTGCACGTTCTCCCCATGTCTGTGTGGGTTTCCTCCGGGTGCTCAGGTTTCCTTCCACAGTCCAAAGATGTGCAGCTCAGGTAAATTGTCCGTAGTGTTAGATAAGGGGTAAATGTAGGGGTATGGGTGGGTTGCGCTTCGGCGGGGCGGTGTGAACCTTTTGGGCCGAAGGGCCTGTTTCGACAGTGTAACGTAATCAAATCTAATCTTAATCGGGGAAATGTCGTTGTTGTAATGATATTGGAACAGCTTAGCTAGGGCAGTGACAAGTTCTACATCACAGGTTTCCAGTACTGTTGTCAGCATGAGTTTCCTTTGGAGTATCCAATGTCTCCTACCGTTTTTGGATATCACGTGGAGTGAATCAAATTGGCTGAACACCGGCAACTGAATTGCTGAGGACCAGTAGAGGAGGCTGAGATGGGTCAGCCACTCAGCATTTTTGGCTGAAGGTTATTGCGAATGCATCAGCTTTATCTTCTACACTGAAGTGATGGGCTCTTACAAATTAATGATGGGGATACTTGTAGAATCTCCTCCTCCAATGACTTGTTTAATTGTCCATAACTATTCTCAACTAGAAGTGGAAGGACTGCAGAGCTTAGATCTGAACCGTTGCTTGTGGGATCACTTATTTCTGTCTTCAGTTACTGCTTATGCCAATTGGCACGTGAGTTGTCCTGGTTCGTGGCTTCACCAGGCTGACACCTCTTTTTCAGGAATGCCTACTGCTGCTCCTGCCCTCCTGCACGCTCTTTTGATCCAAGGTTGATTCTCTGGCTTGATGGTAATTGTTGTGAGGGGGTATGCCACGCCATGAGGTTGTGCGGGAATACAATTCTGCTGCTATTGATAACACATAGCACCTTATGGAAACCCCGACTTGAGCCACTAGATCTGTTTAAGTCTGTCTTATTTAGCATCGTGATAGTGCCACTCAAAATGGTGGAGGTTATTCTCAATGTGAAAGTGTGACTTTGTCTCTGGAATGACTCTGCTGTAGTCACTCTTCACGATACCGTCATGTGCAGATTCTTCTGCAACTGGCAGATTAGTAAGGATGTGGTCAAGTATGTATTTTCCTCTTGTTGGTTCCTTCACCAAGTGCCACAGACCCAGTCTCGCAGTTATATCCTTTAGAACCCGACAAGTTCGATCAGTAATGCTGCTGCCGAGTCACTCTTGGTGGGTGGACATTGAAATTCCCCACACAGAGTACATTTTGCGCCATTGCCACCCTTAGTGCTGCCTCCAAGAGTTGGTCAGCATGGAGGAGTACTGACCCATCAGTTTGGAGAGACTGGTACATGTTAATCAGCATGAGGTTTCCTTTCCAATGTGTAAATTAACGCCATGAGACTTTGTGGGGTACGGAGTCATTGTTGAGGACACCCAGAGCAATTCACTTCCAACTGTATCCCACTGTACCGTCATTTCTGCTGTGTCTGTCCTACTGGTGAGTTGGGAGATATCCGGGGAAGGTGATGGAGTGTCTGGGATATAATGATACTTACAGAATCATACCTTACAGATATTATCAGGCTGTTGCTTGATGAGTCTGTTTTTTTCAATTCAATGTTTCCTCCCAGCTGTCCCATTCTAGAAACATGGCCATATATTCGCCCCAATCCACTCAGATTTAATTTTCTAAACTAGGCTTGGAGCTTTAACAAAAAATCTTTTTCTGAAAATCCAAATAATTACATCCATTGCTTCTCTTTCATTTGTCTCTCAGTCTGCTTCTCCAAAATAATTCCCATTTCAGAGAATCTATGTTAGTGTTGTCTATAACCATTATTTCAGCCCCAATAATTTCTGCTAAACCATTCACTTACTATGTTCTATGTTACAAGTACTATATAGTTTATCATACCAGACTTGGTTTTCCTTGTATTGTTAGAAAGTTCTGTGAAGACAGAACTGAAGTAGCTATTTCATAGTTCTGACATAGTTCTGACCTGTTCCCCATTCTCCATTCTCTGATTTCACATTTTTAGGAAGTTGCACTCGTTTTCTGATATTTCTCACATTGACATAATTTGACGAGCTATTACATTTCACTCGTATAACCCTTGTGAATAAACTTTTCAGAAATCCATCAATTCCTGCCTTAGCTGCTCAATGATTGACCTTGCATAGCCATACACTCACAGGAGTATATATTTTGTGCAATCAGAAATACAGCACGATCTACACCAGGCCCATAGTCGGGAATGTTATTACACTTACAAGTGCTCGTTCGAGCACTTTTTAATTGTTGTGAGGATACCCGTGATAAATCTCCTCTCTGGAAGTAAATTCCTGACCCCAACACCCTCCTGGTGAAAAAAAACAATCTTTAAGTTCTCACTAAACTTCAAACCCTTCACTTTAAAAGCGTGCTCCCTTGCTCTTGACCCTCTGACTAAAAGGAATAGCTGCTGTCTATCCATGCTGTCCATGCCCCTCATAATCTTATCCTTCCGAATCACATCCCCCTCAGCCTTCTGTGCTCCAAACTAAACTGCCCGATCTTACCCAGCCTTTCTCCAAAGCTGATATGCTCCATCCCAGCGAAACTCCTGGTGAATCTCCTCTACACCCCCACAGATCCTTCCTGTAATGTAGTTCCCAGAATTGCACACGGTTCTCCATCTTGACCTAACCAAAGCCCTGTATAGCTCTTATAATCTACGGCCCGATTAATGAATGATACATCCAAGGTCCACTTCTTAACTAACCTATTACCCTGTCCACTCCCATTCAGGGATGCATGCAGGGCCACCATATAAGCTTCCTCGTGTGCTGCCATTCATTGAGTCTTCCTTGTCTGGTTCCTTCTTCCAAACTGCATCGCCTCATATTTATCTGGTTTATGTTCCATCTGCCATTGATCCAATCTATCCGTATCTTTCTGTAATATAAGACCGTCTACCTCACTGCCAACCAACCAGGCAAACACAAACTTACTTATCACAACTTCCACCCCATCCACTCAATGTCACCCCCCCCTCCCCCCATTCACATCTGCACCATTTGTGAATACCATAAATAACAGGGACGCAGCACTGATCTCTGTGGTACAGGGGACACTGGTCTCCAGTCACACAAACAGCCTTATCCACCACCTCTCTCTCCTGCCACTAAGACAGTTTTCGTTGTAAATTGTCAAGTTATCCTTGATTCCATGAAATTTTACATTATTTGTCACTTTGACATGTGGAACTTTGTCAAAGACCTTGCTGCAAAACTAATTAAGCGGCCTCCTCAAACTAATTTAAATTAATTAGATGTGACTTACCTCTAATGAAGTCATGATGATTATCCCTGACCAAGCCTTGCCACTCTGATTGGAATTCAATTTTCTCCTTCCCTATTTTCTCCAGTAATTTCCCTAACAGTGATCTAATACTTGCTTGTCTATAGTTCCCTGGTCTTTCTCTACAATCTTCACTGTGAAATGGAATCGAATTAGCGGTTCTCCAGTCCTCTGGCCCCTCCCCTATGGTCAGATTCAAATTCAATTTTTCATTCAGGGCCTTTCCTCCCTTGACTCCAACAACAGCCTGCGTTACAACTCATTCGGACCTGGCAATCAGTCCAGTTTTCTACCAGCTAAAGCCTCAAATTCCTGCTCTCATTTTACATCAATCTGTTCAAGAACTTCCCCATCCACCTTCTCGAATTCTGTAGCTGCCTGCTCCTTCTCCCAAGTAAAACAGATGTGAAGCTCTCATGTCACCATCTCTCAGTGTTCTCCAGCTTCACACACAGTTTGCCCGTTTGATTTCTGATGAACACTAACTGTTCACTGATTATTCTGTTCTACTTGTTGTCCGTGGAGACTATCATGGGATTCTCCCTATTCGTGCCTGCTTGCAGTTTTCCATGATCCTCTGTTATTCCGTCCCCTCTATGTTTCTAAGATTCTAAGATTCACTACGACCACCTCTCATTATTTGAAATTAGAGATCACAGGCTGAGTTTCCCAGTCAGACAATCTTGCCATTTTAGGGATTAATCTGGAGAATGCCTTTTGCTGTTCCTCTGTTCTCAGTATATTCTCTTTTAGATGGGGACTCCACAGCAGTACACAATACTCTCAGTTTTGTCTCAGCAACCTAATTTTACTTTCCATTTGCATATGTTCTGACCAACACCTTTCAATTTAACTTTTGTTATGATATTAGTATGTAAGTTCTTTAAAAAATGCTCCTGAATATCGAACTATACGTTATCCATTGGTTCCTCATTGCTGATGTCGACAAGAATCATTTTCAAACCATTCCAAAAAATTGTTTGCCACTTCTGGTTTTCCTTTCATCGATGCATTATCACACTCCCCAGTTTTGCCATTACATTCTATATATCTAGTAGCATGTTCTGTTCTTTCGAGTCCAACAGACACCCGGCTGCGGATGACAAGTTAACTGGTCTGTCGATCATCACTCTCCATCTTCATCCTTTCTTAAACTGGCGGATAATATTTATAACCGACCCTTATCCCTTATCCCTAATGGCTACCTACCTTTCAGGAATGTGTCGGAAAATAATGTGAAAATCCGTAATGCAATCAATATGACTATTGCTGCTTCCACTGAAACTTTTGTATGACGTCAATCTGGCCTGTCAGATTTATCAACACTCAATCCAGCTCTCTTTTCAAATGCTACCTCATCACTGATATGAATGATCTTAGACTTTACTTACACAAGTCCCATGGTCACTTGGGATTTCTGGGAGAACTTCTGGATATTTTTCCATGAAGACAGACAGAAATAAACTGTTTCTTTTCCCTGCGACTTTTCTGTCCTTTACAATAAATTACTCTGTCATCACACTCACTGTTCCACGTTTGATCGTGTTTTTATTTTTGTTTCATACATTGTTAGAAGCTTTATAGCAGTTTTTACATTGTTTTTGGTTTGCATGCTTTATCTCTTTTTGATTTCTTTCTCAGTCTCTTGGTCCTCCTTTGCTGGGTCCTACATTTCTCTGAATCCATTGGTTTACTATTACACTTCGCATTTTTCTAAGCTGCTTCCTTTGATCTAATAGGTAGATGGGGGGTGAAAGTGATCGATCAGAGAGGAGTATGGAGTGGATAGGTGGGAGTTGGGAAATAAGATTGACACATAGGAACATTCTAGATGGCGGTGCTGAGTTGGAAGGTTAGACGGGATAAGGTGGGGTTTGGGGAAATGGGGAAACTGGTGAAATCCACATTGATCCCCTGTGGTTGAAGGGTCTCATGGTGGATAATGAGGCGTTCTTCCTCCATTACTCAGGTGGTTAGGGTTTGATGATGGAGGACGCCCAGGATCTGCATGTCCTTGTTGGAGTGGGAAGGGGAATTAAAGTATTTACCCACAAGATGGTGGGGTTGGTCAGTATGGCTGTACCAGAGATGGTCTCTGAAACGATCCACAAGTTGACGTCCTGTCGTGCGAATGTAGAGAAGACCACATTGGGTTTAATGGATGCAGTAGATGAGGCGTTCTGTCTCCCTTCAGCGCCTATCACTTTCAACCTCTCCTTCATCTACCTCGCACATTCCAGGCTTCCTCCCCCCGACACCCCACCCACTCCCATTTATCTCTCACCCCCCTTGGCCCACAAGCCCCATTCCTGATGAAGGGCTAATGCCTGAAACGTCGATTCCCATGCCACTAATATGCTGCCGGACCAGCTGTGATTTTCCAGCAGAACATTCTTCGAGTCTGATCTCCAACATCTGCAGTCCCCACTTTCTCCTCACACCTTAATGGCTTGTATGACTCAGATTCATAACCGTTACTTCAAAAAAGCAAAATCTGTTGTATACACAAACATCAGAAACCAATAGAGGCAGCACCATGCTTCATTGTCGAGCACTGCAGCCTAACATTAACAGGGACAGCTATTCCTGTTCGGGTGACTGTCTGTGTGGAGTTTACAGATTCTCCCCGTGTCCAGGTGAGTTTCCTCCGGGGACTCCGATTCCCTCCAATAGTCCAAAGATGTGCAGGTCAAGTGAATTGGCCATTCTAAACTGCCAATAGCGGTAGGTGCATTAATCAGAGGGAAACCAGACTGGGTGAGTTACTCTTTGGAGGGTTGATGTGGACCTTTTGGCCCGAAGAGCTTATTTCCATACTGTAGTGAATCTAATCTCAGATCAAAAGTTGTGGTCACTGTTCCCAAAAGGTCACTTACAGCAAGTTTTCAATTAGCTATTCTGATCATCCAACACCAATTCCTAAATAACCTGATCTCGACCTCGGTGGTCGAAATACTGTTAATGTAAGCCATCTCCCACATGCTCATGAAATCCATTTTTCCCAGCATTAGCATTCAGTTAGGTTAACAAAGCTTAGATGTACTTTAAACAGTACATTATTACTGCAGTACTCAGAAACGTATATATACCATTTCCTACTTTATAACATGCCTAACATTTGTATTGCAGCTTTCACTTTAATATATAACTCCCATCAATATTTGCTTCTCATTGCTGTTTCTGAGCTTCACCTTTCAGGATTCAGTGAAGTTGGTTCTGGGGAGACTAATGGTAGAAATTATCCTGCTACATCATTTATGATCTTCTCAAGTTTTATTCTGAGTTTTTCTCCAGATCTCCTGTTATGCTGGTGGCGTGGAGAAGGACAATGATCTTTCAACAATGCTGTGTAATCCCCGCGACAGCTGATGCCTTACAGCAGGCTAGTAAAGCGTAGCTGCTGCTGTATAAGATCTTAATGAGTTCACATCTGGAGTAGTATGTACAGATTTAATCTCCTCACTGAGGAAAGGATATTGTTACATTGGAAGCAGTTCTGAATTGGTTCCCTCAACTGATTTGTGTCATGAAGCTGTTAGTTTATACGGAAAGGATGGTCACGTTGATCCAATACACATTGGACTTTACAAGAATGAGAGATTATCTTATTTCAGCATAGGTGACCAGAAGGAGTCAGCCACAGAAGCCAATTACACACATAATGGAGAAATTCTCCAGCCTGTTACACAGGAACAACAGGAGGATATTCAGACCTTCAACACTGTTACACCAGAACATGACGAAGCTATTCAGACCCTAGAGCCTGATATGCGGTTACCGGAGGAGACCAATCAACCCCTCGAGCCTATAACCATGGACCCTGAGTAGGCGATAACGGACCAGTATCCTATTGCAAAATCAGTCCATTCAGCCTCCTCAGTCTGTTACACAGGAACTGGAAGAGGCCACACAGTGACAGGAGATTGTTACACTGGGATACAGGAGGCCATTGAGCCCTACTGAGCCTATTGCAAGTGAATTGCAGAAGGATACAAACTATCTGAGACTTTTTATGAGAAAGGAAGAGGTAAGTCAGCCATTTGTCTGTTGTAAGAGAACGGGAAAAGACCAATCACTCCCTCAGTCCCATCTCAGGGATGCATGAGGTGACCGTTCAGTTTCTCCAGCCTGTTATGGAGGAATATGAGAAGACCCATCAGCTCCTCGAGCCTTTACACAACAACAGGAAGATTCCATAATCCCCCAACCCTCTAACATATCAACGGGAGAAGGTCATTCTGGCCTTGGAGACAACAATATGAGAACACCAGAAAGAGGTTAGTCCATCGAGTTTGTACACCAGCAGGATGATGAGTCCATTGAGCTACACATGGGTCTTACACAGCAATTGGAGCAGATTTCCTGAAGCCTTGTGCCCGTTAAATAGGAATTCAAAGAAAATGCAAAGGTTTTCTTAAGGGAATAACTTATAATAACTGTATACATTAGTGACTAAATTGTAAAGATAAACTATAGTAAGTTGAGGCAAGTTGTCAGAATGCATTGTTCAGAACATTTGCAAAGTTAAACCACAGTGTCAACAGGGTTTTACGAAGGCTAAATCGTGTGTGAATTGTTTACTTCATTTGTTTAAAGATGTCACAAACAAGGTGGATCGTGGGAACCCTGAAGATGGAATATATCTGGTCTTCAAGACGGGTTTGGATATATCGCTTCTCCAAAGTGTAAGCAGTAAGATCAGACAACATGTGTTTAGAAGTAATTCATTAGGTTCGATGGAGGATTCGTGCATTAACATAATGCAGTCAGATGAAATAAATGTGTCATTTTCTTTTGGCAAATGTAAATTGTTGGGTGTCACAGATTTCAATACTCATGCCTTAACTGTTTGCCATCAATATTATTACTTGTTGACAAGATAGAAAATACTATAGCCAATTTTTCAGATGACACTGCCATCGGTGAGAAATTACTTCGGAATGAAGATGAAAGAGGTTTAAAAGTGAATATGGATAGGTTGGGTGAATGGGCTAACATTTGGCAATGAAAATTAAAGTGGACAACTATGAGATTTATCAATTTGGTCAGCAAAATAGAAAGACAAATTGTTATCTAAATGGAGAGAAACTTCAAAGTGCTAAAGTGCAGAGGGCTCTCTGTGTTCACGTGTATATCACAGAAAACCTGCATCGAGGTACGGCAAGAAATCGGAAAGGCAAGCGTAGTTTCAGGTTTTATTTGTAAAAGGATAGAGTAGAAAGGTAGGGAGTATTGCTGTCGCTATACAAGACATGAGTGATGCTGGAACTGGTTACAGTTTGTGTGCCCTGACTTGCGGAAGGACGCAATTGCGTTGGAGATAATTCAGAAGAGGTTCATTAGATTGATTCCAGAGATAAGGGGTTTGTATTATAAAGAGATTGGTCAGTCCAGGCCTATACCCTCAAGTTTATAATAGTGAAAGGAGATCTCATTAACGTCTGTAAAATGCTAAAAGTAATTGAAAGTGTAGTTGTGGAGTGGATATTTTTTTCATGTGCTGCAATCGACAACAAGAGACCAGAGTTTCACGATGGAGATGGTAGGAAAGTGGAACAGGGGCTGCAATGACATCAGCCATGATTGTATTCAATGTTGGAGCTGACTCGAGGGGCTGGATTACTGACTGATGTTCCTTGTTCTTATTTAGCCCTTCGAATATGTTACACAGGAATGGGGACGACTGGTTATCAAACAGGAAACAGGCACTCCTGATAAATCAGTCTAAATCAGTTTGACAGAACGTTACCAGTGATGTAGACAAACTGCGAGATGATGGATATGTCACCCTCTCCTGCCTGGAAAATTCCGGATCATAGAAGCTGAATACAACTGTGACCCTAACAGCCATTGACAGCACCGTCCTCCCCCGGTATGAAGCTGCAGGTCGTGTTGAAGGAGGGGACATCGCTCACAGGATCCCCTCACACTCTGCTCCTGGTTTAAGTGGGGCTTGGGAAGCTGTTCCTGGAAAACCAGGGGTGGATGCAGCAAATCCCTTTCCTCACATTCACTCCGTGGTTTCAGAGCTTTCCCTCTCTGTATCCTCTGCTCCATTTGTTCATGTTACACAGTCAGATGCTGTAATTACAGTCCCCATGCTCCATCCATAGCTGGGTCAGCAAATACTCAGGTCTCCCAGAATATCTTAGGTGGGTCACAGAACAACCTCCAGCAAACCATCCCCAACACCTCCACTAACTTTTCAATAACAGGAGCTAATCAGAAGCCCCTGAGTTATGGATCAGACGAAACCCCCGTGAAATATTTTAAGAAGGTTGCTCCAGCCCAAACTTTTCCTTATTTTAAACGTAGATATGAAGTTTGAAGCAAAATACAATCTTTTCAAACGCTTTAGTTAAAATTCAGTGAGAGGAAGGAACAATTGCGTTAGTTTATATGTTGGAACACACAAAAGTAGATGCTGTACCTTCGTGGTACACACCGCCTGGCACAAAGATAAACTCAAATACAGATTATTATGTACAGCTTCTCAATCCAGAAAGTAGTAATATTAGAACAGTTCTCACAGAGAAGAGCAGCTGGGGATCATGTAATAAAACTTCCACCCCTCTGGGACCCCAAGCAGCCGCTGAATGCTGCAGCTAAAAACAAACCGAGAAAACGAGGTCTGGGAGAGCTGGGAGAGCTGTTAATAAAACCTAAAGGCCTCCTCAGTTATTTACTCCAGTCGTTTTCAGGCGGCAGTTCGGCATCGCTGCCTTTAAGACCTGTCTTCAAAAACGACCAAGAGAAAATAATCTTTTTAAAGTGACAGTATCGTCAAACCTCCCCCTTTGACAAAACGTGAACCACCAAGATACAACTGTAGCTTCATTTTAAGCCTCTTATTCTTACTCTATTAGTAGACTACAATAAGTATATATGATATTGACACTAAGCATGCAAACATTCACAACTCCATTCTATTTCAGTCAGTTTAGTCCTGCCACAGAATACCTCTGTCTTTCTTCATCCACGTCTCGACAACTTGGCAGCAAGTACAGTTTCCGTCCTGTCACCTGTATAACTTACAAATTGAATGGCAACAATAGTAATCTCCATCTGAACAGACTGGAAGAATTCTCCCTAAATTTGTCCAAAAACTTGTAAAAGTTATGATCAGTATATAGATTTTGCTCAGGCATGTTATTGGCAATGTAAATGCTGAAATGTTGCAACGCCAACACCAAGCTCAAGGCCTCCTTCCCAATTGTGAAATATTTTTGTTGATGGTTTCAGCGGGCACTCCAACCACACGTTACATAATGGAGCACTTCTCATCTCTCCAATAGTCCCTCTGAATGACATATCACCTTTTGTCTCAGCATAAAAGAATTACATGCTTCTGCACCTCTTAATGCTGTAACCTGTTTACCTGCTAGTCCTGGCCTACGCCAGTAAACCTTGCTCTCAGGTATATGTTTTAAGAAGATCTCGCACGTTCTTCTCAATCCCTTCCAGAAGCCAAACTTTGATTTATGGACCAACTGATAATCATCAGCCATTTCAGCTTCTAGTCGTGTCAGTTTAACTCTCTGCTCTGCCACTCGAATTCTCACGACTGCAGGAAGTAAAGTTTTGAACTTCTACAAAATAAGAATCTCTTTAAGAGTGTCGTAGGTTTTTAATGCCCTTATCCACCTTTCAAACTTGCTTTGTTTGATTTTTTCAAACTCGTTTAACCAGGGACGCTATTTTAGATTCCTGAAAAACTATCTGTTGGCTTCTGGCACAAGCTCATATGCACTTCAGATGGCTTTCTTCACCTTCTCATACCTTCCGCCCGTACGATCAGGATCCTGGAATGCCCTCTTAATGGCATTGTGTGTCAATCCACAGCAAGGAGACGGCAGCGATTCAAGAATGCAGCTCACCACCTTGCTTCTCAAGGCAAATAGGAATGGGCTATTAATGCTGGTCAGCCAGCCATGCCCTAGCCCCATAAATGATTAAAAATAAAAGATAATGGCCAGGGATGGGATGGAGTCCCAGGAAGGAAACAGAGTTTGTAAACTTAATGGAGGGCAATAACCTCCCCACTCCCAATATTTAAATAACAAGGACACTGAGACGATGGTTCACATCTGGAAGTGAGTAGGTCAACATAGAGACCCATGAGTAACACTGCCAGAATCAGGGAGGGAGACAGTAATTGAACACGTTCCCTGATGCAGTTAGTAGTGGTCCTCAGAGTGAATATCTGGATTCAGAGACTCAACATGAAGAATTATAATGGCAAGAAATGAAGACTACATGAGAGAAAAGAAACACAGTCAAAACTGGTTTATAGAAAAAAAAAATCTGGATGGTGTGACCTACCAGGAACACCAACGATCGACAGAAGAGGATAATAAAAATATTGAATAATCCGAAGGACATAACAGATCCGTGAATATAATGACAACCAATCATAATATGTAGAAAGAAACCAAACATAATCGGATAAACCCCTGTCCATTGTTGGAACATTCCAGTCTATTGCTCTCGGATTCTGATCTATAGTTGGAACATTGTAGTCCAATGTTCTCAGATTCTGTTCTATTGTTGCAGCATTCCAGTCTAATGTTCTCGGATTATGATCTCTCCACCTCTTCTCTATCTGATGCTGCTGATCTCTGTTAGGGTTGTCAATGATGCTCCTGCTCATACTTTGGGGTAACACATTGAACGGTGCCAATTTATCATTAAAAGATTGCAACTCTCCACTGGGATAATTAGAATCCATGGAGACTGACATTGATTACAGTCTCCGAACAAACAGTTTCAGTTAACTCCTTCCTTACATAACATTTCATGTCATAATAAAAGGCAACATTTACTCAGTCTCGATTGAATGGATGAAGGTGACTGAAGGACGGACTTCAATTTTTTCAATTTTATTAACTTTTTACATGTACTTGGAAGTATTGCCAGAGCACTGCAGGTCTGCATATGCCCCACTCTGTTTATAAATGAGACAGGGATAAAACAACAGACCAGTTGCCTAAAATATCTGGTGGGGAATTTTCTGGATACATTAACTCAAGGGAGAAAGTGAGGGTTGAAGATGCTGGAGATCATAGTCGAGAATGTGGTTCTGGAATAACATAGCATGTCAAGCAGCATCAGGGGAGCATCGACATTTCTTGTGTAAACCCTTCATCAGGAATGAGACTTGTGGCCCAAGGGCACTGAGAGATAAATGGGAAGGGGATGGGGTTAGCTGTTAATGTGATAGGTAGATGAAGTTGGGGTTGGAGGTGATATGTCAGAGAGGAGGGTGGAGCAGAAAGGTGGGAAGGATGATTGACAGGTAGGGCAGTTCATGGATGCTGCTGATTTGGAAGGTTGGATATGGGATAATGTGGCGGTAGGGGAAATGAGAAAGCTGGTGAAATCCACATTGATCCCATGTGGTTGCAGGGTCCCAAGGCAGAAGATTGTCTCTCTTCCTACAACGTTGGGTGGTTAATGTTTGCCGGTGGAAGAGTCCCTGCATATCCATGGCGGAGTGGAAGGAGGAGTTAAAGTGTTCAGCCACGCGGTAGTGGGGTTGGTTGGTGCGGGTGCCCCAGCAATGCTCTCTGAAGTGTTCCGTACATTGGCGTCCAGTCTCCCTAATGTCAAGCAGTCATCAGGAGCAACAGATACTGCAGGCGATGTCTGGGGACGTGCAGGTAAATCTCCAAGTAATGTGGAAGTATACTTTGCGATTTCGGACGGTGGTGAGGGTAAAGTTTTTCCAATACTTGCGGTGACAGTGGAAGGTGCAATGGAGTGGATTGGTGTTTGGCGTGGACCTGATAAAGGAGTCACGCTTCGAATATTCTTTATGGAAAGCAGATCGGGGTGGGAGGGAAGTATATCCCTTGTGGTGGAGTCTGTTTGTAGGTGGCACAAATGGGGGAGGATAATGCATTGCATCTGGAGGTTTGGTGGGGTGGAAGGTGAGGAACACGGTGTTCTTTCCCTGTTGCATTGCGAGGGGTGGGATTCGAAGGTAGAGGTGAGGGAAGTGGATGAGATGCTCTGGATGGCATCATCAGCCGTGTGCGAGGGGAAATTGCTGTCTTGAAGAAGGAGGCCATCTGGGGATTACACTGGGTTCAGAGTGTGCTGCTGGAAAAACACAGCACGACCAGCAGCATCTGAGGAGCAGGAAAGTTCGACGTTTTCGGGAAAAGCCCTTCATCAGAATTTGGACTTTTTTCAGAAAATCGATTCTTCTGCTCCTCGGATGCTGCCTGACCTGCTGTGCCTTTCCAGCACCACACTCTTGACTCTAATCCCCCGCGTCTGCAATACTCACCTTCGCCTACACGCTCGGTTCAGCCACTTCTGTAATACTGCCTTTAATTCTGTTCTCACTGCTGTAGGGACGATGTTGTTAAACCTTAAAGCGTGCTGAAAGGTTTTCCAAGTATATTGACAGTTTTGTGTAGGGTGGTGGTGGCGAGTGATGTTGATCTACACGGAGAGTATGAATGGGCTGGGGCTATGTTCCCCGGAGCGTTGGTTCTGAGGAGTCACCTTGCTGAGGTTTATCACAGTGAATCCCAATGCTCCAGGGTGATCAAAGCCAAAGGCCAGGGAAATAGACGGAACAGTTATTCACATTGAAACCAGACAGTTACGCATGGTAGAACAACTTAATGAACTATGTAGGTAGACTGAAGAATGGGACTAGCAGGAACAGTCAGAATTTGGAGGCTCCAATCACATGATTGAGAACAAAAATAAAGGCATTGCCATTTCAACTGAAATGATCAGTTATATCACATTCTCAATCTAACTTACAGAATCAGACTAGACACCATAAACCCAGAGGAGATATGTTTTCAGCATGGAGCACTGCACAGTCCAGACTAGTGTACTGCTGAAAACCACGCTGCAATCAGTCCACAGTGGAACACTGTGCAGACCTCCGCAGTGCATTGACCTATAAAACTAGATGAGATATGTGTTCAGCAGGGAGCATTGTGCATACCGGAATGGTGTTCAGTACAACGCAAACCACAATCTACCCGATGTGGAAAGGTATGCTGACCACAGCAGTGCATTGATCTATAAACCCAGATGAGATATGTGACGGGGGTGTGGAACTGTGTCCATCATCCCAGTGCATTGTTCAGTAACATTGTGTGAGATCACAGCCCAGCGTAGGAAAACATGCAGCCCATGCTGGTAGTGACAGGATTGGCAGCTCCCATCCATTTACTGCTCCAAATCTCCATTGCGGAATGACACAGGGGTGCTGTCGGTGTGAACATCACTGCCAGAGAGAGATGGCGGGGGAATCATCAAATGGGAGGAGTTTGGGGAATAGACAGAGTGGGGGATACTGAGAGAAAATGTAATGGAAGGTTTTGTTCCCAAGTTCCAGAATGCTGAATTGAAGACATTTCAACAGTATGCTGCAACATGCGCCACTGTTTAGGAATGATGGGTGAACAGGGTATTGGTGTGAGTTCATTGAGTGTGACGGAAGGATTGTCTGTATGAGACTGAACTAGTTTCCTGGTGCTATCTTATCGAACTCATCTCATTAACTACCCACCCCAGCCCATGGTGTCCTTCTTATTTAATGTCAGCCCGATTCTCCAGCCAATCATGGCTGGAGATACTCACGAACGCCCGCATGACCCCAGATATTCCATGATCCCTGACATAAGTGTCATCTTTAAAAGCCAATGGGCACACGGTTGAGGTTTCTCTGTTTTGAGTTGCCCTGCACAGTTTACCCAGAGAATGGAAGTTCAGGGGAAATTACACCACGGTTTGTCAACAGAGACAAGGGAATCCTGGTGAATGAGCTAGTACAGAGGAGGACCATTCTCTTCCCAGAGTGGGCCACAATACCAGACCCACCGAGCATGGTCTGAGCTCACTACCCAGCTTCGTGCAGTATCTGCGGTCTGAGTAAATGTCGAGCAATACATCAATAACCTTCCCCACACTGTCAAAATAAGGATCACCATATTCTTCCTGCTCCCTCACACTCACTGCATATCTGCTATAGCATCTAACCCCAAATACGGCTCATGCTCCACCACTCTCGCTACTGCAGGCAACATGTTCCCCCCTCACCCACCCTCTCTCTCTCTCAATGACTCATAGAGTCATAGAGATGTACAGCATTGAAACAGAACCTTTGGCTCAACCCATCCATGCCGACCAGATATCCCAACCCAATCTAGTCCCGCCTGCCAGCACCTGGCCCATATCCCTCCAAACCCTTCCTATTCATATACCCATCCAAATGCCTCTTAAATGTTGCAATTATACCAGCCTCTACCACTTCCTCTGGAAACTCATTCCATACACGTACCACCTTCTGCGTGAAAAGTTGCCCCTCGGTCTCTTTTATATTTTTCCCCTCTCATCCTAAACATATGCTCTCTCGTTCTTGTCTCCCCCACCCGAGGGAAAAGACTTTGCCTATTTATCCTATCATGCCCCTCATAATTTTGTAAACCTCTATAAGGTCTCCCATCAGCCTCCGACATTCCAGGGAAAACAGCCCCAGCCTGTTCAGCCTCTCCCTGTACCTCAAATCCCCCAACCCTGGCAATATCCTTGTAAATCTTTTCTGAGCCAATTCAAGTTTCACTACATCGTTCCAATAGGAAGGAGACCAGAATTGCACGCAATATTCCAACAGTGGTCTAACCAGTGTCCTGTACAGCCACAACATGACCTCCCAACCTCTGTACTCAATACTCTGACCAATAAAGGAAAGCATACAAAACGCCGTCTTCACTATCCTACCTACCTGCGACTCCAACTTCAAGGAGCTATGAACCTGCACTCCAAGGTGTCTTTGTTCACCAACATTCCCTAGGACCTTACCATTAAGTGTATAAGTCCT
This sequence comes from Chiloscyllium plagiosum, assembly GCF_037043375.1. NCBI lineage: Eukaryota > Metazoa > Chordata > Chondrichthyes > Orectolobiformes > Hemiscylliidae > Chiloscyllium > Chiloscyllium plagiosum. The sequence goes on from NW_028270176.1 coordinate 48,674,986, forward strand.
GCTAAGATTTGCTTTCCCAAAATGCAGCACCTCACATCCTGAATTAAACTCCATCTGCCACTTCTCAGCCCATTGGCCCATCTGGTTCAAATCCTGTTGTAATCTGAGCTAATCTTTTTCGCTGTCCACAATACCTCCAATTTTGGTGTCATCTGCGAACTTATTAACTGTACCTCTTCTGCTCGCATACAAATCCTTTCTGTAAATTACAAAAAGTAGAGGACCCAGCACTGATCCTCGTTGCACTCCACTGGTCACAGGCCTCCAGTCTGAAAAACAACCCTCCACCACCACCCTCTATCTTCTACCTTTGAGCCAGTTCTGTATCCAAATGGCTACTTCTCCCTGTATTCCATGAGATCTAACCGTGCTAATCAGTCTCCCATGGGGAGCCTTGTCGGACGCCTTACTGAAGTCCATATAGATCACATCTACTGCTCTTCCCTCATCAATCTTTTTTGTTACTTCATCAAAAAATCCAATCAAGTTTGTGAGACATGATATCCAAAGCACAAAGCCATGTTGACTATTCCTAATCGGGGTGGGTCATTGCCTTTCCAAATATATGTTCATCCTGTCCCTCAGGATTCCCTCCTATAACTTGCCCACCACTGCGGTCAGGCTCACTGGTCTATATTTTCCTGGCTTGTCTTTACCACCCTTCTTTAACAGTGGCACTACGCGTCTTCTGGCACCTCACCTGTGACTATCAATGAGACAAGTACCTCAGCAAGAGGCCTAGCAATCAATTCCCTGGCTTCCCACAGAGTTCTCGGATACACCTAAGCAGGACCTGGGGATTTGTCCATCTTTACCCGTTTCAAGACATCCAGCACTTCATCCTCTGTAATCTAGACAAGTTGCAAGATGCCAGCATCTATTTTGCTACAGTCTATATTTTCCATAGCGTTTTCCACTGTAAATACTGATGCAAAATATTTATTAAGTATCTCCCGCATTTCCTGTGGCTCCATACAAAGACCACCTTGCTGATCTTTGAGGGGCACTATTCTCTCCTTACTTAGTCTTTTGTACTTAATATATTTGTAATAACCCTTTGGATTCTCCTGAATTATATTTACCAAATCTATCTCATGACTCCCTTTTGCCCTCCTGCTTGCCCTCTTAAGTATACTCCTACTTTCTTTATACTCTACTAAAGATTGACTTGATCTATCCTGTCTGTACCTGACATATGCTTCCTTCTTTTTCTTAACCAAACCCTCAATTTCTTTAGTTATCCAGCATTCCCTATAATTACCAGCCTTTCCTTTCACCCTGACAGGAATATACTTTCTCTGGGTTCTTGCTATCTCATTTCTGAAGGCTTCCCATTTTCCAGCCATCCCTTTACCCGTGAAATCGGCCTCCAATCAGCGTTCGAAAGTTCTTGCGTAATACCGTCAAAATTCGCCTTTCTCCAATTTAGAACTTCAAATTTTAAATCCGGTCTATCCTTTTCCATCACTATTTTAAAACGAATATAATTGTGGTCGCTTTACTTCTCTGTCTGTCTCTCTCTCTCGCTCGCTGTCTCGCTCCACTTTACCCCCGACACTAACAACACTGCATGGATACAACAATGCCGACTGACTCCCTCTGGACACCGCACCATGTCCCCGTTCGCCATCTGGACCAGCACTAACAGCAAGATCAACCACCCCCACCCTCCGTCTCTCATTCCCTTTCTCCCATTCCAGGAGAAACAGCCTGGAATAGGACAGAAAGGGCCAAGCCGAGTGGTGGAGTATCCGAAGTCCGCTAGCTCACCCCTCTCCCCTGCCATGTGGAGAGAACTCTGGTACGAGCCGGAGAGGACAGGGATGGAGATTCTGAAACATCCACGTCCCACTGACCGATCAGGAGCAGTGTTCAGTGAAGGGCAATTCTCATTGTAAACTCACTGTCTGTTCCATTTCCCCGGCACAACTTAGAAGGTGTGGCACTGGTGTCATCTACTTTCTGTGTCGAGATGGTACAAATGGAATACCCACAGTCTCGGTGGGCAGGAGGGTGGACTCACAACACATCGTCTCCACCACCTCCCAGGAAGGGAGCACGGAAACTCCCTCCTACACCTCGCCCTGTAAACAGCTCAGATACTGAAACTAATCTTTGATAGTTACTGCTCTGCCAACTTGTCCTGACATCTTCAATTATCTGTGCTTACATACACCCAGCATTCTATGCTCCTACACTCCCTTTATAATTGTACAGAATGTTTTATATTGACTTTTAGAGTTATTCCGACCAAGGTGCATCGCCTCATTGATCCTGATCTGCCATAAACCTGAAAACTACAGCAACGTGTCACTGTCCTGTTGAAGACCCACAGTGTCCTCCACACACTTTATAATACTTCCAGGTTTGGTCTCTACAAACATTGAAATTGTCCTACAGCCACACTCCACACAGAAATTCTGACTCAGTCACTATTGTGAGCAATTGCAATACTAATACACTCCCTGAGAACAGACTTAAATAATAACACACATCAGACAGAATGATTGAATGATTGGCAAGTTTACCATGGAGCAAAAGAAATACTGATAGACACTCCATGTCTTTCTTGGTTTCTGTGTATTTGTGAGTGTCAATAAGTCTCTGTATTAGTGTGCATCTATCTGTGTATATCAATGTGGAGCGAGTCTGGCAATCTCTATGGTGCTTAAATTGATATAATATCCCTCTGATACGAGATCCGAGGACGGGTCCTTTCATTTCAGTTCACAGATGCTGTCAGACCTGCTGAGCTTTCTGTTGCTGTCAGTCTCTGCTAGCCTACCCAAACCACTGTACAGTAGGGGCGTAGGGTGAAAATCCTCAGGGAGTCAGTTTGGGAGGGAGAGAGAGAGGGCAGCAGCTCTCAGCACCATCAACACGCACACACACAGATACACAGGCACACACTCACACAAACACACACAAAGGCACACACACAGAGACACACACACAGAGACACACACAGACGCACACACACACACACACACACACCCATGGACACACACAGACACGGACACATAAACACACAGACACAGACATAAAGACGCACCCACAGACACACACAAATCCACAGACACACGCACTCATTCACAGACACACACACACGCAGACACGCACTCGCACTCACAGAAACAGGCACACATAGATGCAGGCACACACACAAACACACATAGAGTCAGACATAGACACACACTCACAGGAGCAGACACAAACAGATGCAGACACACACAAACGAAGACAAACACAGATACATACACAGATGCACACACACTCACGGAAACAGACACACATGCATATATACACACATGTGCACACATACACACACATGTACTCACAGAAACCCCACTCCCAGCCAGGTGCACCTACACAGACACACCCACAAACACATCCAGACACAAACCCAGAGGCAGAGAGACACGCAGACGCACAAACAGACGCACAGAGACGTACACACGCTGACCGATACACATACGCATTCGCACACACACACACACACACACACACAGACACACACACCCATAGACACACACAGACACAGACACATACACACACAGGCACAGACATAAAGACGCACCCACAGACACACACAAATCCACAGACACGCGCACTCATTCACAGACACACACACACGCAGACACGCACTCGCTCTCACAGAAACAGGCACACACAGATGCAGGCACACACACAAACACACATAGAGTCAGACATAGACACACACTCACAGGAGCAGACACAAACAGATGCAGACACACACAAACGAAGACAAACACAGATACATACACAGATGCACACACACTCACGGAAACAGACACACATGCATACACACACACAGCTGCACACACACACACGCGTACTCACAGAAACCCCACACCCACCCAGGTGCACCCACACAGACACACCCACAAACACATCCACACACAAACCCAGAGGCAGAGAGACACACAGACGCACAAACAGACGCACAGAGACGTACACACGCCGACCGATACACATGCACATTCGCGCACACAGACACAGACAGATAGACACACACACACACACACAGACACACACACAGCCACAGATTTGACCAGTTTCCTCATTTCCCCTCCCCCTCCTTATTCCAGGTCCAATCCTCCAACTCGGCACCTCCTTCTTGACTTGTCCTACCTGTCCATCTTCCTTCCCACCTATGCACGCCACCCACCACTCGGAAATATCACCTTAACCCAACCTTCATTTACCAATCGCCTTTCCAGCTATTTTGCCCCCCAGCACCACCCCCTCATATTTATCGCTTAGCCCACAAGTCTCATTCCGAATGAATATTTATGCACGATATTTCGACTATCCTTCTCCTTGGATGCTGCCTGAACCGTTGTGTTTTTTTTCAGCACCACACACTTTCAACACAGGCACACACACACACACAGACATAGAAACACACAAAGACACAGACACAGACAGATAGACACACACACACACACACACACACACACATACTGACACACGCACAAACACACAGACAGTCACACTTCCCAGCCACGCAGGCATCCACGCTCCCCCCAACACACAGACACCCACAATCCCCACACATATAACACATACACTCTCACACAGGCAAACACACAGACACTCACACAATCACACACAGACAGATGCCCACACCCACCCTTACACAGACACCCACATTCCTCACACATATGCGCACGCATGCACAGATACAGATGTATACAGACACACAGGCACGCACTCACCCAGACAAGGACACAGACTAACACACACCGACACTTACCTACACCGAAGGGCCTGTTTCCACACTGCAATGATTCTATAAAAATAAGAATGGTAACAATGACAGTAGAGTTTTGTTTTAGCTCGTACGCATTACTGTGATGAGGAATAATGAAGGAGAGAGAATGCAATAGGCCGTTTCTTCTCGGGCAGATGGCATTTTCTCCCTCTCTGAGTTGTATCACACCTTAATGTCATTCTCTCCCAAACTGGATCATATGATGTCACCTTGTACATTGTCCAAACTATGTCTCCATCACTTTCCTTGCTCCATGTCGGTGCATCATTGCTGCTATCATACACAGAGCCATACCCTAAGCAGAAAAATGGTCTCGGTCGATTTGAAAATATGTTTATATGTCCCTGCGTTATGAAAAAAAAGTTAAATGTATTAAAAATACTGTTTTGAAAGGATTTTTTTTAACAAATACAGAAATTGTTGAAAAAGCTTGGCAGGTCCGTCAGCATCCAGATGCATTTTACATGTTGTGGTTGTACTAGCATTGTACAACATGTGGTTGTACCACATTGCAGTGTGGAAACAGGCCCTTCGGCCCAACAAGTCCTTACCAACTTTCCCATGCCCTTACAGTTACCACTGATTAGTGCACCTAAAGTAGAAATCGCTGAACACTATGGACTCTTTGACAAATCCACCTGAATTATACAGCTTTGGACTGTGGGAGGAAACTGGAGCACCCATCAGAAGCTCACGCAGACAAGGTGTAAACGCCACACAGATAGTCGCCCGAGGCTGGAATTGAACCCAAATTCCTGATGCTGTGAGGCAGCATTGCTAGCTACTGAGCCACCGTGCTACACTGGAACCCCCTGACTGCCTAATGCAAAGGGAATTCAGCCAAATCCAACTCTCGCATGATGAAATCCCGTTGCTAGCAGCTGTGTGAGTATAATATCTCCAGAAGCAGAATAACATTTTGGACAATCTCTCAATTTTTCCTTTTGTCATGAGTTACACCACTATTTGGAGAAAGTTCTTTCAACGTGAAATTGCAGAGATTTTGTTTATCTGAGTGTGTGTGTGTGTGTGTCAGTGTTTTTAGAAAGGGAAATATCAATTCTTTATTTGCAATACCCAAAGAGTTTGTCATCATGGTTTGAGTAACATTGTTCTGGATCATAAACGTGTTTATCATTTGTTGGGAGCAGTGGAGCAATGGTACTACAAAAGGAAACATTGACCCCAAAAGCCGGGGAACTATTGACTGGTGAGGCTGATGTCAGTGATGGGTTTGTTGTTGGAGGGGATTCTGAGAGTTAGCATTTACATGCATTTGGAAAGGGAAGGGCTGATCGGGGTAGACAACGTGTCTTTCTGCATGGGAAATCATGTCTCATTAATTTGGTTGAGTTTTATGATGAGGTGACAAAAAAGATTGATGAAAACAGTTTGTTAGACATTGTCTATATGACTTCAGCAAGGTGTTCATAATATTCCGATTGGTAGGCAGATTAGGAAGCTTCGGTCACATGGGATACAGAGGAAACTAGTCACAATTGTCTTTAAGGAAGAGGGGTATTTTTCAGACTGGTGGCTTGTGAGCAGCACTGCGCTGTAAGAATCACTACTGAGTTCACTGCATTTCATCATTTATGTAAAGGATTTGGATGTGAATATCGGGACCATAGTTAGTAATGTTACAGATGACATCAGAAAGGTGGTGTGGTAGATTATCTCAGAGTACAACACGACCACAACTGGATGGGACAAAGGGACAAGGAGTGACAGATATAGTTAAATTTAGATAAATACGAGCTGTTGCGTTTTGAGAAGGCAAATCAGGGCAGAAATTACACACTTAATTGTCAGGTCCTGTCGTGGATCAAAGGGACATAGGTACTAGCCTCCACCACTTCCTTTGTGGGCGGCACGGTGGCACAGTGGTTAGGACTGCTGCCTCACCGGCCCAGAGACCTGGGTTCAATTCCCGCTTCAGGCGACTGACTGTGTGGAGTTTGCACGTTCTCCCCGTGTCTGCGTGGGTTTCCTCTGGGTGCTCCGGTTTCCTCCCACAGTCCAAAGATGTGCAGGTCAGGTGAATTGGCCATGCGAAATTGCCCGTAGTGTTAGGTAAGGGGTAAATGTAGGGGTATGGGTGGGTTGCGCTTCGGTGGGACGGTGTGGACTTGTTGGGCCGAAGGGCCTGTTTCCACACTGTAAGTAATCTAATCTAATCTGATAGCTCATTCCATACACTCACCATCCTCTGTGTGAAAAGGTGCCCCTTAGGCCTCTTCAAAACCTTTCCCCTCTCACTTTCCACCATTGTCCTCTAGTTTTGGACACCCCTAACCTGGGGAAAAACTTTGACTACTCACCCTATCCATGACCGTTCTGATTTTATAAACCGCTATTGCTGCGAAATGTGACTCCAATCAACATGAATGACTGTACTTTCAATAATCCTGGGCCTAAATGCTGAAATTAAATACTGACGCCTGTTCTTTCTCCATCAAGCCACAATTCTAAAAACAGTTTAATCAGTTTGTTCAGATATGTTAGGAGAAACGTCTGTGGGATTTACACCTAGACCTTTCTGCCTGGAGGTAGGGACACGAGCACCAATTGTCAATATCCATAAAGCTGTAACATTTTTTTCCTGTGTCTTTGTTCAGCAGCCTGTTATGACATGCTGTGACATACCTCTGCAACGGGCAGGACATGAATCCACACCTTCTGGTCCAGAGCTAGGAACACTATCAAACAAGTTCAGGAATTGGAATCAAACCCAGAGCCATGGCTCATAGACAGGGACACTACCAACCACACTAGTATAACAAGATTTTGGGTCATATTTTAAGGGCCAACGTTCAGTTCGGTGTGGATTTATTATAATCAGGTTACTATTACTGAACTACACAAAACACTTTGGTTTATTAAACAAGCGCAAGATCGAAGTTAACTATGAATATCTTCAATTGCTATTATCTGTAGTCTGCAAAATTAGTGAAAGAAATCCTGCAGACACACTCTGCCCAATTAAGGGTCTCAAATAGATATTTATTACTGAACGCCAGTGACGGAGAAAGACCATAATTTCTGGTTCCAAAACACCGATCAGTATAACCCAATTCTCACGTGTGTCTGCCCTCTGCCTAAAACCATGACATGATACCAGGCCACTGATTACTGTCCAGCTTCTTCTCCCCACTGACTGGGTCTGCAAGCTGTCCCACCTCTCTCTAACCACACAAGGCAAACCAAGCTCAAAGTATTTGTGAAAATCAAGGCTGGAGTGTGCAGGCTTCCTGGAGAAGGGATGGGCATTTTAAATTTAAACGGGAAAGGGCCGAGGAGTGGCAGATGGAGTTTAGTTTTGATTAATGCGAGATATTGGATTTGGTAAATCAAACAAGGGCAGGACCTGCACAATTAAACGTAGGGCTTTTGGCAGTGTTAAAGGACAGAGACCTCGGCCGTCACGTATAATTCTTTAAAATTGCATCTCATGTAGTTAGTGCAGTTAATAAGATGGATTAACCTGGATATTACTGGGAATGAAGGGATTGAACTATAAGGAGAGGCTGGATAGGCTGTGGCCTTTTTCACTGGAGAGTAGGAGATGGAGGGGTTTATAAAATCATAGGGGGTACAGATAAGCTGAAGGACTGATGTCTTTTCCCTAGAGTTGGGGATTCAAAACTGAGTGATATGTTAAGGTGCGAGGAAAAAGATTTACAAAAGTCATGAGAGGTAATTATGTTAGACAGAAGCTAACAGGCTTGTGTGTGGAATGAACTTCCAGAGGAAGTGATGAAAGCAGGGACAGTTACAACGTTTAAAGGACATTTAGATCAGTACATGGATAAGACATGAGTTTGGATGGTACTGTGAGCAGCTGCCCTCTCCCTCCCCCTCTCTGAATGAATCCCTGTTGGTTTTCACCCTCTACCAATGCCTGTTTAGTGGCATGGGGCCGCCAGCAGCGGGTGGCATTGCATCACTTTAAGCACCACAGAGACTGCCAGACCTGCCCAACACAGAGACACAGATGCACACACACGGGAATTGTTAGGACACAACATTGAGCTCATCTGGTAATTTAAACTAAACATAAATAAATGCTCAATTTGCCTTGTAAACTGACAAAATATGAGTGATAGATAACTCCCAAATTCCATTGTTTAAATAAAAACAACAATGTATTTTTTGACACTGAAAGTGAATTGAAAGAAATCCGATATCTCTTAACTGCTTATTACCCGACTCCAGTTCTCTAGCAATATACTGTTTCTGGGTTTGCCATCCTCTCATATCACAGGTGCTTGTAAGCTCTCAGTTCAGAACAGCATTCACCCTCTCTTAAAGGTACAGTTCACGTTTTCAACTTGATCACCTGATGAATATAGATAAGTGGAACCTATCCGGATTTATCTTGCTCTGTGGTTTTTCAATATTCCATCCACTACGTCTCGTGTGAGACAGGATTTTTGTTGCTCCATTGGCAGCATCGGATTGTTCGACTCTGTCCGTGGGAATATAGCAGTATTTCACTTGGTAACACTCATATGTGTGGGGCAGGATTTCAGTTGTTTCATGGGGACTGTGACGCTATAATAATCTCAATGTTTGTAGATGGCACTGAAACTGAAAGAATTGTAAAGTCTATGGAGGACAGTGAGGAACTCTAACAGGACAGTGACGTGCTGGTGTATTGTTCAGGTGTATGTCAGATGGGGATCAGTGCAGAGCAGTGTGAGGTGATGCACTTTGGTAGGAACGACAATGAAAGACAGTGTAAAACAGGCTGCACCATTATAATGGGGGTGGAGGAGCAGAGGGTCTGTATATGAGCACAGATTGTTGAAGATGTCAGGACAAGTGAGGAGAGCAGTAACTTTTACAGATTAGTTTCAGTATCTGAGCTGTTTACAGGATGAGGTGTTGTAGGGAGTCTCGGTGCTCCCTTCCTGGGAGTTGGTGGTGACTATGTGTTGTGAGCCCACCCTCCTGCCCACCGAGACCGTGGGGATTCCATTTGTACCAGCTCGACACAAAAGGGAGATGGCATCAGGGCCACGGCTTCTAAGTTGTGCCGGGAGGGGGAGGGAGAGAGGGGGGAGAGCTGCCAGTGGGTTTAAAGTGAGAATTGCTCTTCACTGAATATTGCTCCTTACGGTCGGTGGGACATGGATATTTCATAATCTCCACACGAGGCATCCCGGTCCTCTCCGGCTCATACCAGGCTCCTCCCCACATGGCGGGGGAGGGGGGGTGGAGGGAACGGATATCGGGCACTCCACCGCCCGGCTTGGCCCTATTGTCCTATTCCAGGCTGTGTCTCCTGTAATGGGAGCAATGGAGGGAGAGAGGGAGGGAGTGGGTGGCACTGCTGTTCGTGCTGCTGTAGGTGGGGGACAGGGTCATGGTGAGGTGTCCAGGGAGAGTCAGTCTACAGTGTTGTATCCAGGCAGTGTTATTAGTGTAATGGAAGGGGTGACAGAGAGAGAGAGAGAGATGGGGTGGGGGGAAGGTGGTTCATGCAGCAGAGAGATAGATGGATCATGAGCCTTTATCGGGGATCGCTGCTATAACGCATGTTGTGATTCTGTTCGCCGAGCTGGGAATTTGTGTTGCAGACATTTCATCCCCTGTCTCGGTGACATCCTCAGTGCTTGGGAGACTTCTGTGAAGCGCTTCTGTGATGTTTCCTCCGGCATTTATAGTGATTTGTATCTGCTGCTTCCAGTTGGCAGTTCCAGCTGTCCGCTGCAGTGGCCGGTACATTGGATCCAGGTCGATGTGCTTTGATTCTGTCCAGAATTCTGTCAAAATGTTTTCATTTCACCATTATGAAAACTGGGAACACATCCTCCCATGACACTGTGCCTCGGTCTCCCCCTCTCTGTCTATTTCCCATACTCCTCCCATTTGTTATTGTTTAAACTGATTCCCCTCCATCTCTCTAGAAGTGATGTTCACACCCACAGCATCCCCTTGTCAGGGCACAATGGAGAGAAGGAGCTGTGAAATGGATGGGACCTGTACATCCTGTCACGGTCAGCATGGGCTGCACGTTTCCCCACGCTGGGCAGGAATCTAACACAATGTTACTGACCAATGCACTGGGTGGAATACATAACTCTGCAGGCGAGGAGGCTAACTGCTCCAGGTTACAAATTGGTGATCACTGGACAGCTCTCTGTGCTGGACAGATATCTAATCCGGGTTTATTGATCAATGCATGGATGTGGTGTCCAATGCTTCCCACACTGAACAGACAGGAGGCTGGAGGAACACAGCAAGCCAGGCAGCATCTGGAGGTGTGGAGTTTGACATTTCCGGTGTAAACCTTCTTCAGGATTCATGCGGAAGGGTTACTCCCGAAACGTCGACTTCTCCACCTGCTGATGCTGCTTGGCTTGCTGCGTTCTTCCAGCCCCCAGCCTGTCTACTTTGGATTCCAGCATCTGCAGCTTTTTTGGCTCTAACCCAGCTTCCCATACTCGACAGATGGTTTAAAGATAAATGCCATGATCTGATCTGTGCAGTGTTGCACTCTGGACAGATTGCTGGGTTGTACTGAACAGTACACTAGCCTGGACTACACAGTGTTCTGGGGTGAACAGATATCTCCTCTGGGCTAGTTCTGTGAGGTGGATTGAGAATGTCTTATATCGCAACATTTCAACTGATCAAGTAAGGTCTTTAGCTCCCATTCTTCTAATTGAACCCTCCGCCTCTCACCCCATAACGTTACAGTGTGCCCAGGCACAGTACATCATGTTGGTGAATACCCACTCTCCTGGCAGCAGCCCCAGCCTCTTCATTCAGAAGCAGGCAGCCATTCACATTGTCCTCGGGTCTCCACGGAGAAAGGAATAATGGCCTTTCAGATAAAGGCTGTCCAGTTGGTACAGGGCGCAAAGCATCCTCCCCCTCACCAAGTCCCACCAACAAACAACCACATCAAAATAGCCGGTGTGTACAGAGAATAATGGGGCCACTGTGAACATCAGTGAGCAGACCATCAGAGAGATGGGGCCACACTTCCAATGTCTGGACAGGTCAGAGTGAACCCTCCAGTACACATGGTATCACAAAGTCCTGTAATCCCTCTCCATTTCTGTTATTCTCCCTGAAAAATAAAATCACAGGTTCGCAGTTACCCACATTATATTCAATCTACCAAGTCGTTGTGCGTTACTTATCCATTTACAGATTCTGATTAGATTAGTTACAATATTGAAACAGGCCCTTCATCCCAACAAGTCCACACCGCCCCGCAGAAGCGCAACCCAACCATATCCCTACATTTACCCCTTACCGAACACTACGGGCAGTTTAGCATGGTCAATTCACCTAACCTATACATCTTTGGACTGTAGGAGGAAACCGGAGCACCCGCAGGACACACACGCAGACACGGGGAGAACGTACAAATTCTACACAGTCAGTCGCCTGAAGCAGGAATTGAACCCGGGTCTCTGGCTCTGTGAGCCAGTAGTGCTATCCCCTGGACCACCGTGCCACCCATTACCTCCCTCGCTAACTTCAGTTTCTCTCAATCTTAGTGTCAGCATAAATTTAGTTAGAACATGTTTGTTCCATTTCTGGAAAGCCTTGATATAGTTTGCAAATATTTAGGTCCCAGCACTAGTCACTGTGTCACTGCAGTCGGTGTTTGTGTTAAAATGATAGAGACTGATTGCTTCCTAATTTATCCCTGCTCTGGCTCAGTATACCGTCCCCCGCGGATTCCTGTGTAGCAGGTTTGAAATGCTGAATATTCCCTTCCATTTCCTGTGTAACAGGTATGAGAGATTAAAAGATCTGCTCCAATTGCTGAGTAACAGACTCCAATGGCCGAATGGCCACATTCTTTCCTAGATAAATCTCTAGATGGGCTGAATAGCCTGCTTCAATACAGGTGTAGTTGGGAATGATGCTGAATGTTTTGGAACCATCAGTGAACAGCCCACTTCTGACTTTACCATGGAGGGAAGGCCATTGATGCTGCAGTGTTGCGAGCTCACAGTGCCTCATGGATGGCCATTTTCCATTAGCACGGTCCTTGAGAAGTATGTCCTATTTCACAGGAGGGAGTGCCACATAAAACAGTGGGCAGGGTATTTTATATGAGGCTGAGAATTTCCCTCCACCAGGACTGTGTGCTGGGTGCTCCTACAAATACTGTTAGCGACAGATTGATGTGGGACAAAGGGTTTGGTGAGAATGTTTCCCTCTTGTTGGTTCCCCCATCACTTCCCCCAGTCTGGCTGCTGTGTATGTGAGGTCTTTCCCTGGTCAGTCAGCGGTGGGCCTATGGGGACACTCTTGGTGATGGACATTGAAGTCCCACACCAAGAGGACGGTCTGTGTCCTTATCACCCTCAGTGCTTCCTCTGATTTGTTTCCAAAATCGAGAGAAACCAAGTTATCACCGAGGGACAGGTGAGGGGCAGGAGATGACCATCCTCAGGCGATTTCCTTGATCATTTGTGATCTGTTACCATGATCCTTCCTGGGTTCTGGAATCAATGTTGGGGAATTTCAGGGTAACTCCTTCTCTGACTGTATCCCAGGGAGTCCCCACCACTGGTGGGTCTGTCCTGCCGGTAGGACAGTATATACCCAGGGATGGTGATGGGGCTTCACGAAACATGACCCATCAGACCTGGTCCCGTGAGTATGACGGTATCAGACTGTTTCTTGACTGGGAGGGTGGTGCTGGAAAAGCACAGCAGGTCAGGCAGCATCCGAAGTTCAGGGGAATGAACGTTTCGGCAGAATCCCTTTATCAGGAATGAGGCTTTTGGGCCGGGGAGCTGAGAGATAAATGGGAGGTGGGTAAGGCTGTGGCTGGGTGGAAGGAAGCTGGGAATGTGATCGGTAGATAGAGGTGGGGGAGAGGTGATAGGTCAGAGAGGAGGGTAGAGTGGACATAGTGGGACAGTTGATGGACACGTCAAGGAGTTCCTCAGAAAGTTCTGTCCTCGACATTCTATTACAGACATTCCCCGAAACTTTCTGTTCCCAAAATTCTATAACTGACACTCTCCGGAACGTTCTGTTCCCAACATTCTATAATTGACATTCCCCAGAACGTTCTGTCCCCGACATTCTACAACTGACATTCCCTGGAACGTTCTGTCCCTGACATTTTATAACTGACATTCCCCGGAACGTTCTGTCCCTGATATTGTTTGTGAACGGCTGGACGTCAGTGAATTGAACAATCGATAAGATCCCGAGGGAAGAGATCCCGTTTGCGAGAGAAGGAGACACTGTTCCGAAGGCCCCTCAGGCAGTTAAAGCGGTGAATACCTTTTCCCAGCGTTTACATTTCTTCACGACACAGGATCGGCCACAATTTAGACCAAAATACAGAAATTCCCAAACTCAGGAAACTGGGAGAGAATCCTTCAGGACAGCAACGTTTCCACACTCCGTCTTAGGAACTGGGAAGGAGTGACCTGTGTCTGCTCTCGAGTGATCGAGTGTGTGGGAATGTTCTAGAAACCATCTGTCCTTATGGACGTATCTCTGTGCGTTTGGGGAGGGAGGGTTTCTTGTGGTTTATGTCACATTTTTGTCAGTAATTCCGACCTTCCCATTTGCTATTCCAGTTCCAAATATTTTAATAAATCCCTGAAGACAGGGACAATTTTAAAATCTCACTGGGTCCCCAATCAAACGGGTCCCTTTGCCTCCAGGCTGATGGATAATGGGTTTGTTTTCCTTCCTCACAGTTAACACAGTGACCATCTACGTCCTGCTTTATAAAGATTGTGGATTGTCTCCATGTGTCAGACGTTACCTGGGGGCCATGGCAGCGGCGGATCTCCTGGTCATTATCCTCGACCTGATCCTGAGACACATTCCCATTGTTTATCGGAAACAGTTTTATTTCCTGAGGGACTCGGTCCCCGTGTGTAATATCCACGCCGTCCTGCTTTATGCAGCCACTGACTGCTCTGTCTGGTTCACCGTCACTTTCACCTTTGATCGGTTTGTGGCCATTTGTTGCCAGAAGCTGAAAAGTAAATATTGCAGTGAGAAAACGGCGGCTGTGGTTCTGGGAGCAGTGACTGTGCTGAGCTGTTTAAAGAACATTTCCTGGTTTTTTATGCTCATGGCTCGGTATCGGCTGTGGAACATACCCTGGTTTTGTGATGTAACAGATGCTGTTCGTTATTCCAGTGTCTGGGTCACAATCGAGTTCCTCCACCACATTCTAACCCCGTGTGTCCCATTTCTCCTGATTCTGCTGCTCAATGTTCTCACCGTCAGACACATTGTAGTTACCAGCAGAGCCCGCAGGAGACTCCGCGCTCACACCAATGGGGACGTTCAGTCTGACACAGAAATGAGAAACCGAAAAAAATCTATCATTTTACTGTTTATGATCTCGGCCAATTTCATCCTGTTATGGTCAATATTAATGCTGTATTCTATATGGTACCGGATATATTGGATTGTGTATTCCCCTGTGTCTCTTCATCTCTTTGTGCGGGAATTGGGCTTCATGCTGCAGCTCCTCAGTTGTTGCACAAACACCGCGATTTATGCCGTGACCCAGACTAAGTTCAGGCAGCAGCTGAAGAATGTGCTGAAATATCCCTTCACCCAAATCCATCCATCCATCAAATTCCCTCATTAATAAATACATTCGGGATTTTCTCATTTCAGTTCAGTGTTTCAGCAATGGGGCAGCCTGTCGCTATGGTAACAGACTGAGGGTAGCGCGGGTTTGTCCATTCTTATCCCATTGAGGAGTTACAGGGAAACATATCAATGTTTTTCACAACTCAGGGGCCAGTGAGAAAAGGCACCATCCCACTGACTGTATCCATCACTTCCATTTCTAAACAATAAAAATGTTGATTCAAGCGTGCCAAGCAGCAGAGTGACCGAAGTTGTTGTGTGTCTTTGTGTTGGAGAAGCTGAGCTGGAGAGAGACAGACTCAGCCCCAAGTCCTGGTTCTCAGGGAAGGGGAGGGCATCGCGCCCTGAGATCAGGAGCTGGGTTAAACTCCCTCTGCCCCCCCCACTCCAACCTGACCTCCAAGTTTCCTCTCCCCTACTCTTTCTCCTCAATTCTCCCACTCTCTCTCTTTCGTTCTGCACACTCTCTTTCTCACCACCTCTCCCTTTCACTCTCCCCCGTCCCCCCTCTCTCTCACACACACACACCCAACCCCGGTTTCTCCACCTGCCACCACTCTTCCCTCTCCCCTCCCCTTCATTCTCTCTCTCCTGCCGTCTCTGTCTCCCTCCCACAATTCCGCCTCTACCCCATTTCCCCCTTCTCCCACCTCGTACATCTCTCTATCATCTCAACCCCACACGCAGCCTCACCACCAACTCCCCAGTCTCTGAGTCAGATGGAGAGGAAAGGATCAGGGAGACAGAGTGTGTAAAATAGAGAAGGAGGGAGGGAGGGAGATTCAGTCAAAGAGAAACAGAGGGATGTGGGGGGAGAGAGACACAGAGGGAGGGGGATCGAGAGTGAGATAAAGTGGAGAGAGAACGAAGGAGCAGGGAGAGAGAGAGGAACAAGGGAAAGATAGGGCGAGGGAAAAAGAGAGAGAGACGGGGAGGAGATAATTTGAGAGATGGGTGAGAAGAGGGAGCGAGAGAGAGTGGAGAGAGAGAGGAGGGCGAGAGAGAAAGGCGAGCGAGAGGGGGGCGAGAGGCGAGAGAGAAAGGGGTGCGACAGAGAGGAGATGGCGAAATGAGAGAGAGGAGGGGCGAGAGAGAGAGGGGGAGGTGAGGGGGCGAGATAGAGGGGAGGGCGATGCGAGAGAGAGGGGGGACGAGAGAGGGGGGCGAGAGAGAGTGTGGGCGAGAGAAAGGGGACAAGAGAAAGGGGGTTAGGGAGAGGGGGCGAGAGGAACGGGGTGAGAGAGAGGGAGCGAGAGAGGGGGCGAGAGGGAGGAGGCGAGACGAGCAGAGATGGAGAAAGTGAGAGGGAAAAGAGAGAGAGTGGGATAAAGAGACAGGGGAGAGAGAGATGGAAGAGAGAGAGGGGAGAGAGAGTGGGGGAGCAAGGGGGCGAGAGAAAGTGGGGTTAGAGAGCACGGGCGAGAGGGGTGCGAGAGAGATGGGGTGAGAGAAATGGGGTGAGAGATTTGGAGTTGGAGCGGGCGAGAGAGAGCAGGCAAAAGAAAGGGGGCGAGAGAGGGGGGCGAGAGAGAGGGGAGCGAGCGAAAGTGGGGCACGAGAGAGGGGGTTCAGAGAGAGGGGGCGTGAGAGGGGGGACGAGAGAGGGTGGGAGAGAGAGAGTTTTGAGAGAGGGGAGGACGCGAGAGGGTGGGAAGAGAGAGGAGAGAGAGAGAAGGGCGAGAGAGGGTTGGAAGAGAGAGGGAAGGGAGGGGAGAGAGGAGTAAGAGAGTGGGGACAGAGCTTGTTGGGACAGAGAGGGGAGAAGAGAGAGCAGAGGTAGAGAGACTGAGACAGAGGGAAAAGAAAGAGGGGAGAGAGATGATAGAGAGAAAGAAAGGGGAAAGAGAGGGGAGTGAGAGAGGGGAGAGAGCACAGAGAGAGAGAGACGGAAGAGAGAGCAGAGATAGAGAAGGAAAAGAGAGAGAGGGTGGAGAAAGAGTTAGAGAGTGTGGGAGAGAGAGTTGGAGAGAGAGAGCGGAAAGAGGGAGAGGGGAAAGAGAGGGTGGGAGAGAGAGAGTAGGAGAGACGGTGGGAGAGAGAGAAGGGAGTGAGAGGAGGGGAGAGAGGGGAGGGGAGAGAGAGGGGAAGAGAGAGAGAGAGGAGGGAAGAGAGAGGAGGGTGAAGAGAGGAGGGCAGAGATAGGAGGGTGGCGACAGGAGGGGAGAGAGGAGGGTGGAGAGAGGAGGGCGTGAGAGAGTGGAAGGGTGCGAGGGCGAGAGAGTGAGGGGGATAGAGAGAGACAGAGATAGAGAAAAAGGAGGAGAGAGGGAGATAGAGATAGGGGATAAGGGGGGCAGAGAGAGGGTGTAGAGAGACTGGATAGAGTGAGGGGAGAAGACAGATGAGAGAAAGAGTGGGGACAGAGGTGAGAAGAGATAGGGTTGGAGAAGGGGGTTGGGGGGAGAATGAGGGAGGGGGAGAGTGAGAGAGAGAGAGAGTGATAAGATGGGAGGGAATGGGTGAGAGAGTTAGAGGCTGGGTGACAGAGTGGGTGAGTGATGGTGGGAGAGAGAGAGAGTGGGGCAAAGAGAGGCTGAGGGAGAGAGAGTGTAGTGGAGAGAGAGGGGAGAGAGAGGGGGCAGAGAGAAGGGGAGCGAGAGGGGGAGCGAGAGGTGTAGAGAGGGGGGCAGATGGGGGCGAGATAGGAAAGGCGAGAGAGGGGAGGGCAAGAAAGGGGAGGGCGAGAGTTGAGGGGGCGAGAGAGGGGAGGGCGAGAGAGTGCAAAGGGCGGGAGTGGGGTGAGAGCGGGAGAGGGGAGAGGTCGGGAGAGTGGAGAGAGCAGGAGAGGGGAAGCGGGAGTGGGAGAGCGAGAGAGGGGAGGGCGAGAGAGAGGGCGAGATAGAGAGGCGAGGGTGAGAGAGAGGGGAGGGCGAGAGAGAGAGGTGCGGGTGAGAGAGGGAAGGACGAGAGGGGATGGTGAGAGAGAGGTAGGGCGAGAGAGAGGGGTGCCCGAGAGAGAGGGGAAGGCAAGAGAAAGTGGAGAATGAGAGGGTAGGAAGATAGGGGAGGGCTAGAGAGAGTGGATGGCAATAGAGTGGGTTGGGAAAGAGAGAGGGGATGGCGAGCGAGCGTGGAGGGCTGGAGAGAGGAGAGGGCGAGAGAGGCGGCGAGGGGGAGTGCAAGAGAGGGGAGGGCGAGAGACAGAGAAGGGCGAGAGAGTGGGGAGGAAGAACGTGGGGAGGGCGAGAGAGAGGGACCAGAGAGAGGATGGCGAGGGAGAAGAGATTGAGAGAGGTGAGAGCAAGAGAGGGGAGGGCGAGAGAGAGCGGAGGACGAGATAGCGGGGAGGGCGAGGGAGGCGAGGGCGACAGAGAGGGGAGGGCGATGGGTAGGGCATGAGGGGAGGGAGACTGAGTGGGAAGGCGAGAGAGAGGGGAGTGCGAGACAGAGGGGAGGCATGAGCGGGGAGGGCAAATGAGGTGAGGGCAACAGAGTGGAGGGCGAGAGAGGGGGGAGGGCGAAAGAGAGGAGAGGGAGGGAATGCGAGAGAGGAGTGGGTGAGAAATAGGTGGGCGAGAGTGGATGCTGAGAGAGCGCGGAGAGCGAAGGAGAGGGAATGACGAGAGAGAAGGGAAGGCGAGAGAGGGGGGTGGCGAGAGAGAGGGGAGGGAGAGAGAGAGGGCATTTTGATAGAGGGGGCAGGGCGAGAGAGTGAGGGGAGTGTGAGAGGGCAGAGTGAGAGAGGGGGAGGGCAAGAAAGGGGAGGGAGAGTGCGGGGCGGGCGAGAGAGTGGGATGTGCGAGAGGGAGGGAAGGAGGAGCGTGTGGAGGGCAAGAGAGAGAGGGGAGAGGAGAGAATGGATGGCAAGAGAGATGGGATGGTGAGAGAGGGGAAGGTGAGAGAGAGGTATGGTCGAAAGAGGGGAGAGCGTGAGCAATAGGAACGACAGAAGGGATGGCGAGAAAGGGAAGGGCGAGAGACGGGAGGGCGAGAGAGGGGAGGACAAGAGAGGGGGAGGAGAGAGAATGGAGGGTAAGAGAGAGGAGAGGGGGAGAGAGGGTGTATGGCGAGAGAGGTGAGAGCAAGAGAGAGGGGAGGGACAGAGAGAGGTGAGAGACAGAGTGGCGGGAAAGATAGCGGAGGGCGAGAGAGGGGAGGTCGAGATAGAGGAGAGGGAGTGTTTGTGGGGTGAGGAGTGAGAGGGGCGGGCGATAGAGAGGCGACAGAGAAATAAAGGCTCAGAGAAGAGAGGGCGAGAGAGAGGGGAGGGTCAGTTAGCGGGGAGGGTGAGTGAAGGGAGGACGAGAGAGAGGGTATAGCAAAGAGATGGGAGGGCGAGAGAGGGGAGGGCGAGAGAGTGGTTGGCGAAAGAGGGGAGGCTGTGAGAGAGGGGAATGCCGAGAGATAGGGAGGGCGAGAGTGTGGGGAGGCGAGAGAGAAGGGAGGGCGAGAGATGGGAGGGTGAGAGAGATTTGAGGGCTGCAGAGAAGGGAAAGCAAGAGAGCAGAGAGTCAGAGAGCTGAGGGCGAGAGAGGGGAGGGTGAGAGAGTTGATGTCGAGATGCAGGAGGCTGAGTGAGGGGAGGGAGAGAGAGGGGGAAGGAAGAGAAAGGGAAGGGCGATGGAGGGGAGGACAAGAGAATAGAGTGCGAAACAGGGGAGGAACGTCAGAGGGGAGGGCGAGAGAGGGGAGAGCATGAGAGTGGAGGGCGAGGGGGAGGGGGAGTGCGAGAGAGAGGGGACAGCGAAGGAGAGGGAATGACGAGAGAGAAGGGAAGGCGAGAGAGGGGGGTGGTGAGAGAGGGCATGGTGAGAGAGGGGGCAGAGCGAGAGAGAGGGGAGGGCGAGCGAACGGGGAGAGAGGGGAGAGAGAGAGGGGAGGGTGAGAGGGCAGGGTGAGAGAGACGGGAGGGTGAGAGACGGGAGGGTGAGAGACGGGAGGGAGAGAGAGGGGAATGCGAGAGAGTAGTGGGTGAGAAATAGGTGGGCGAGAGCGGATGCCGAGAGAGAGGGGAGAGCGAAGGAGAGGGAATGACGAGAGAGAAGGGTAGGCGAGAGAGGGGGATGGCGAGAGAGAGGGGAGGGAGAGAGAGAGGGCACGGTGAGAGAGGGGGCAGGGCGAGAGAGAGGGGAGGGAGAGAGAACAGGGAGAGAGGGGAGAGAGAGGGGAGGGTGAGAGGGGGAGAGGGGATAGAGAGGGCAGTGTGATAGAGTGGCGAGAGAGAGGTGAGGGCGAGAGTTGGGGAGGGCGAGACAGAGGGAAGGGAGATAAAATGTTGGACGACGGAGAGGAGGGCGAGATAGACGAGAGGAAGAGTTAGAAGGGAGGGATAGTGAGTGGGGAGGGCAAGAGAAGTTCGAACGAGTGAAGAGATGTTGAGAGAAAGGGAATAGCGAGTGAGAGGGGTAGCCGAGAGAGGGCAGAGCTAGAGAGTGGGGGGCGAAAGTGGGGAGTGCGAGAGAGAGAAGGGAGGGCGAGAGAGCAGAATGAGAGTGAGGGGAGGGCGAGAAAGGGACGGTGCGAGAGAGGCAAGGGCGCGAGATGAGAGGGCGAGAGTGCGGAGGGCGAGAGAGAAGGAATGGGTAGAAAGTGGGAGGGAGAGAGAGTATAGGGCGAGAGGGGAAAGAGCGAGAGTGAGGGGAGGGCGAGAGAGATGGGCGGGCGAGAGAGTGGATGACGAGAGAGAGGGGAGGGTGAGAGAGGTGAGGTCAAGAGACGGGAGGACGAGAGAGGGGAGAGCATGAGACAGGAGGGCGAGATAAGGGAGAACGAGAGAGGGAAGGGTGAGAGGCGGGAGAGCGAGAGAAGGGAGAGCGAGAGAAGGGATAGCAAGAGACAGGAGGGCGAGAGAGGGGAGGGCGAGAAAGGGGAGGGTGAGGGAGGGGATGACGAGAGAGAGTTGAAGGAGAGAGAGGGTGGGCGAGGGAGAGGGGAGGGCAAGAGAGGGGAGGGAGAGAGTGAGGGATGGGCGAGGGAGTGGGGAGGGGGAGAGGGCAGATAGAGAGGGGAGTGTCAGAGAGCGGTGAGAGAGAGGGGTGGGCGAGGGGGGAGGCGGGAAAGAGAGAGGAAGTAGAGTTAGAGGGGAGTGACAGTGAGAGAGGAGGGTGACAGAGAGGTGATCGAGACAACAGAGGTCAAAATAGCGGGGAGGGCGAGGGAGACGTGAGGGTGAGAGACGGGAGAGCTAGAGAGTGGGCGAGCGAAAGAGGGGAGGGCAAGAGAGAGGGGAGGGAGAGAGAGAGAGGAGAGTGCAATATTGGGGAATGGACGACGTATTAGAGAGAGAGAGGGGAGGGTGAGAGAGAGTGGACGGTGAGAGAATGGGTCGTGCGAGAGAAGGTATGGGGAGAGAGAGGTAGGGAGAGATAGATTGTAGGGCGAGAGAGGGAAGAACGAGAGAGAGGGGAGGGCGAGAGAGACAGGAGGGCGAGAGAGGGGAGGGCGAGAGAGGAGAGGGCGAGAGAGGTTAGGGCGAGAGAGAAGTGTGGGCAAGGTTGAGGGGAAGGGGAGGGGGAGAGCGAGAGAGTGGAGTGCGAGTGCCCAGCGAGAGAGAGAGAGGGGAAAGGAAGAGATGGCGAGGGCAAGAGCGAGGGAAGGGAGAGAGGGGATTGCGAGAGAGGGGAGAGGGAGGGAAGGAAGGTCGAGAGAGAGGGGATAGAGATGGAGATGCAAGGGTGAGAGAGGGGAGAGGGCGAGATAGTGGAGTGGGGCAGAGGGGAGAGGGAGAGAGAGGGTGAGCGAGGGGAGGGAGAGAGAGAGGAGGGTGAGAGAGGTGAAGGTGATAGAGAGGTGAGGGAGAGAGAGAGGGGACGGCGAGAGACGGGAGGAAGCGAGGGAAAAGAGAGAGAGAACTGTGCAAGACAGAGAAGAGGGGAGAAGGGAGAGAGAGAGGGGAGTGCGAGTGACTGGCGAGAGAGAGGGGAGGGGAGAGAAGGGGAGG
The DNA here is from genome assembly GCF_037043375.1 of Chiloscyllium plagiosum. Classification (NCBI taxonomy): domain Eukaryota; kingdom Metazoa; phylum Chordata; class Chondrichthyes; order Orectolobiformes; family Hemiscylliidae; genus Chiloscyllium; species Chiloscyllium plagiosum. The sequence goes on from NW_028270176.1 coordinate 48,697,272, forward strand.
GAGAGAGAAAGTATGTCGAGAAAGGGGAGGGTGAGAGAGGGAAGTGCGATAGATGGGAGGGAGAGAGAGTGATGGGGGAAAGAGGGGACGGCGAGAGAGACGGGATGGCGAGACACGGGAGGGTAAGAGAAGGGAGAGCGAGAACGAGGGGAGGGCGAAAGGGGGATGACGTGTGAGGAGAAGGTGAGAGAGGTGATTGCAAGATTGGGGAAGTCGAGAGAGAGGTGAGGTCGCGAGGGCGGTGGCGAGCGATGGGATGGAGAGAGAGGGTTGGGTGAAAAAGGGAACGGCGTAGGAGATGGGACAGATAGAGGGGAGGAAGAGAGAATGAGGGGAAGAGGCAGGAGGGCGAGATACGGGAGGGCAAGAGAGAGGGGAGTGGGAGAGAGAGGAAAGCAAGAGAGCGGAGACGGTGAGAGTGGGGACGGCGGGAGGGAGTTGAGGTCGTCAGAGAGGGGAGGGCGAGAGAGGGGATGTCGAAAGACGGGAGGGCGAGAGGGGGAGAGGGAGAGAGAGCGGAGTGCGATTGAGATGGGAGGTCAAGGGAGAGGAGGGCGAGAGAGGGGAGGTCTAGAGACGGGAGGGCGAGAGAGCGGAGAGGAAGAGAAGTGAGAGCGAGAGACGGGAGCGCGAGAGACAGGAGCACGAGAGACAGTAGGGCGAGCGTGGGTAGTACGATAGACTGGAAGGCAAGGGAGGGAAGGGCGAGCGACCGTAGAGATGGGGGGAGGGCGAGAGAGGGCGGTGAGAGAGTGGAGGGCGAGAGAGTGGCGAAGATGACAGAGCACGGAGGGCGAGTGAGAGGAGAGGGAGAGAGAGTGGGGAGGGGGCGATGGGTGAGAGAGGGGAGTGCGAGACAGTGGCGAGAGAGAGTGTGGAGGACGAGAGAGAGGGGAGGGTGAGAGAGGGGTGGTGCGAGAGTGGGGATGGGCGAGAGAGGGGAAGGCTAGAGAGGGGCAGGTGAGAGACTGAAGGGCGAGAGAGTGGAGAGCGAAAGAGAAGGAATGGGGAGAGATGGGGAGGGAGAGAGAGAGTGTAGGGCGAGAGAGGGAAGAACGAGAGAGGGGAGGGCGAGAGATATGGGAGGGTGAGACAGGGGATGGCGAGATAGAAGTTGAGGGTGAGAGAGTGGAGGGCGAGAGACGGGAGGGCGAGAGAGTGGAGGGCATGAGGCGGGAGGGCGAGAGACTGGAGAGCGAGCGAATGGAGGGCGAGAGATGAGAGGAAGAGAGAAGGGAGGGCGAGAGAGGGGAGGGTGTTAGAGAGCAGGGTGAGAGGGAAGGGCAAGAGACTGGAGAGCGAGCGAATAGAGGGCGAAAGAGTGGTGTGGGTGAGAGTGTTGGTTGGGGAAGAGGGGAGAGAGAGAGGGTAGTGCGAGAGAGGGGCGAGAGAGAGGGGTGGGAGAGAGAAAGTTGGGCGAGAGAAGGGAGGGCGAGAGAGATGGGAGTGCATGAGTGGGGAAGGTAAGAGAGAGGGGAGGTGAGAGGGGGGACGAATGATGGGATGGTGAGAGAGAGGTTTGAGCGAATGCGGGGCCAGCGAAGCAGAGAGAACAGACAGAGTGGTGGAATAGAGAATGTGGGCGAGAGACGGGAGGGCGTGAGATGAGAGGGTGAGAGAGAGGGGAATGGGAGAGAGAGGGGACGGACAGAGAGACGGGAGGGCGAGAGAGGGGTTGGCGAGGGAGAGTGCACGGCGAGAGAGGGGAGGGCGAGAGGAGGGAGGGTGAGAGGGTGTGGGTGAGAGCAGCAAGACAGAGCGAGGAGGGGGAGAGAGAGGGGATTGCGAGAGAGCGGCGAGAGAGTGGGGAGGGTGAGAGAGAGGGGAGTGCGAGTGAGATGGGAGGACGAGAGAGGGGAGGTCGGGAGATGGGAGCACGAGAGACGGGAGGGCGAGAGACGGGAGAGCGAGAGACAGGTCCGCGAGAGATGGTAGGGCGAGAGTGGGTAGGACTAGAGACAGGAAGGCAAGAGAGGGGAGGTCGAGCGAGTGGAGGGAGAGAGGGAATAGCGAGAGAGATGAGGGCGAGAGAGGCGAGGGTAAGAGAGAGTTGACGACGAGAGAGAGCATAGGGCGAGAGAGGAGCGGGCGAGTGAGTGGTGTGCGAAGGATGGGAGGGCGAAAGAGAGGAGGGCGTGAGAGAGGTGAGGGTGAGAGAGTGAGGAGGATGAGAGAGAGGGGATGGCGAGAGAGGGGAGGGTGAGAGAGAGGGATGGGTAAGAGAGGGGAGGGCGAGAGAGAGGGGAGGGCGAGAGAGATGGGAGTGCGAGAGAGATGCGAGGGCGAGCGACGGGAGGGCGAAAAAGGGGAGGACAAGAGAGAGGGGAGAAACAGAGAGGTGGGTGCAAGAGCGAGCGCCGGGAGACGGGAGGGCAATAGAGGGGAGAGCAAGAGAGAGGGAGGGCGAGAGATAGTGAAGGGCGAGAGAGAGGGGAGAGCAAGAGAGAGGGCCGGGTGAGAGAGCGACAGGGCGAACGAGGGGGAGGGCGAGAGAGAAGCAAGAGAGAGTGCAGACGGAGAGAGAGGGAGTCCTAGAGATTGGCGAGAGAGAGAGAGAGGGGAGAATGACAGAGGTGTGGAAGAGAGAGAGGGGATGGAGAGAGGGGGGAGGGCGAGAAAGAGGAGATCGAGAAAGAGGGGAGGGCGAGGGTGAAAGAGAGAGAGAGAGTAATGGACGAAAGAGGGGAGCGTGAGAGAGAAGGGAGATTGAGCGAGAGGGGATAGCGAGAGAGAGGAGGGCGAGAGCGCGGAGGGTGAGAGAGATGGAAGGGCGAGAGATGGGAGAACGAGAGAGGGGAGGAGGAGAGAGGAGTAGGGCGAGAGAGAATATAGGGCGAGAGAGGGGAGAGCTAGAGAGAGGGGAGTGCGAGTGAGATGTGAGGGCGAGAAAGGGGAGGTCGGGAGACGGGCGAGCGAGAGACAGGAGTGCGAGAGACGGAATGGCAAAAGAGGGGAGGGCGAGCGAGCGGAGGGAGAGAGGGGGGGCGAGAGATGGGAGTGCAAGTGGGAGGTGACGACGAGAGGCCACGGAGGGCGAGAGGGAGGAGACCGAGAGAGTGGTGTGCAAGGGAGCGGAGGGCGAAAGAGAGGAGGGTGTGAGAGATGAGAGGGCGAGAGAGTGGAGAGGATGAGAGAGATGGGAGGGCGAGAGAGATGGGAGTGTGAGAGAGGGAAGGGCGAGAGAGATGGGAGGGCGAGAGATGGGAGGGCGAAAAGGGGAGGACAAGAGGGAGTGGAGAGACAGAGAGAAGAGTGCGAGAGCGAAGGCCGGGAGACGGGAGGTCAAGAGAGGAGAGGGCAAGAGAGAGGGAGGGCAAGAGATAGCGAAGGGCGAAAGAGAGGGAAGGCGAGAAGGCGGAGAGCAAGAGAGAGGGGAGTGTGAGAGAGGGATAGGGTGAGCGAGGGGGAGGGGGAGAGAGCAGCAAGAGAGAGCACGGAGGGAGAGAGAGAGGTGAGGATGAGAGAGGTGAGGGAGAGAGAGGGGAGTGAGAGAGAGGGGGAGGGCGAGAGAGGGGAGGGCGAGAGAGAGGGAGGGTGAGAGAGAGGGATAGCGAGAGAGAGGAGGGCGAGGGAGCTGTGGGCGAGCGAGATGGGAGGGCGAGTGAGTGGAGGGCGAAAGATTGGAGTACAAGAGGGAGATGAGAGACAGAGTGAAGGGTGCAAGAGCGAAGGGCGGGAAATGGGAGGGCGAGAGAGGGGACAACGAGAGAGGGGAGGCGGACAGAGGAGTAGGGCGAGAGAGACTGTAGGGCGAGAAACAGGGGAATGCGAGAGAGAAGAGGTCGGGAGACGGGAGCACGAGAGAGAGTGGAGGGCGAGAGAGAGGGGAAGTTGAGAGAGAGGAGGGCGAGAGTGTGGGGCGGGGAGAGCGGTGAGAGAGTGGTGAGAGAGAGTGTGGCAAGAGAGAGTGGAGGGCGAGAGAGAGAGGAGGACACGAAAGTGGAGCTGGAGAGAGAGAGAAAGGCGAGAGAGGGGAGGGCGAGAGAGGAGATAGAGAGTGAGGGGAGGGTGAAAGAGGGTTGGTGTGAGAGAGGGGAGGGTGACATCCGGGTGCTGCGACACAGGGGAGGTGCGAGAGAGGTGAGGGCGAGAGAGGGGTGGGCGAGAGACGGGAGTGCGAGAGAGAGTTGGAGGGTAAGAGAGCGGAGGGCGACAGACGAGAGGGTGAGGGAGGGGAGGGCATGAGGCGGGAGGGCGAGAGACTGGAGAGTGAGAGAAGGGAGGGCGAGAGACTAGAGGGAGACAGAGGGGAGAGCGAGAGAGTGGAGGGCGTTAGAGGGCAGGGTGAAAGGTGAGGGCGAGAGAGACGAGGGCATGAGGCGGGAGGGTGAGAGACTGGAGAATGAGAGAAGGGAGGGCGAGAGACGAGAGGGAGAGAGAGGGGAAAGCGAGAGAGGGGAGGGCATTAGAGGGCAGGGTGAAAGGTGAGGGCAAGAGAGGGGAGGGCAAGACAGACGTGTGGGTGAGGAAGTGGGGAGCGGGAGAGGGGAGAGAGGGGGGAGTACGAGAGCGCGGCGGGAGAGAGAGGGCAGGGCGAGAGAGGGGTTGGCGAGAGAGAGTGGAGGGAGAGAGACAGTTGGGTGAGAGAGGGGAGGGCGAAAGAGGGAAGAGTTCAGAGAAAGGAGGTCGAGACAGAGTTAATAGCGATGGAAAGGCAAGGGTGAGAGAGGGGAGAACGCTAGAGAGTAGGAATGGGGAGAGGAGAGAGAGAGTGTGAGAGAAGAGACGGGGAGAATTAGGTCGAGAGAGGGGGAGGATGGGAGAGAGGGCAAAGTGAGAAAGGGGGAGTGCGTGATGGAGGGTTGGATGACACAGAGGGGAGGGCGAGAGTGAAGAGATGGAGAGAGGGGCAGGCGAGAGAGCGGAGGATAAGAGAAGGGAGGGTGAGAGAAGGTAAGTCGAGAGAGAGGGGAGGATGGCAGAGCGGGTAGGGCGGGAGACAAAGGAGTGTGTAAGAGTGGATGGCGAGAGAGGGGAGGATGAGAGAGAGTGATGGGCGAAAGAGGGGAGGGTGTGACAGATGGGAGAGATGGAGGGGTGGACGAGACAGCGGAGTGTGAGAGAGGGGAGTGAGAGAGAGGGGAGTGCGAGAGAGCGGAGCGTGAGAGAGCGGAGTGCGAGCGAGGGGAGTGCGAGAGAGGGGAGGATGAAAGACGGGAGGGCGAGAGACAGGAGGGTGAGAGAGGGGAGGGCGAGAGAGGGGAGCGCAAGAGAGCAGAGTGCGTGAGAGTGGAGCGCGAGAGAGGGGAGGGCGAGAAAGGGGAGTGCGAGAGAGGGGAGTGCGCGAGAGTGGTGGGTAGAGAGACAGGAGGACGAGAGAGCAGAGCGCGAGAGTGCAGAGCGTGAGAGGGGAGAGTGTGAGAGATGAGAGAGAGTGATGGGCGAAAGAGGGGAGGGTGTGACAGATGGGAGAGATGGAGGGGTGGACGAGACAGCGGAGTGTGAGAGAGGGGAGTGAGAGAGAGGGGAGTGCGAGAGAGCGGAGCGTGAGAGAGCGGAGTGCGAGCGAGGGGAGTGCGAGAGAGGGGAGGATGAAAGACGGGAGGGCGAGAGACAGGAGGGTGAGAGAGGGGAGGGCGAGAGAGGGGAGCGCAAGAGAGCAGAGTGCGTGAGAGTGGAGCGCGAGAGAGGGGAGGGCGAGAGAGCGGAGCGCGAGAGAGGTGAGTGCGAGACAGGGGAGGTCGAGAGACGGGAGGACGAGAGAGCAGAGCGCGAGAGAGGGAGTGCGAGAGAGGGGAATGTGAGAGAGTTCAGTGCGAGAGAGGGGAGGGCGAGAGAGGGGAGGGTGAGAGACGGGAAGGCAAGAGATTGGACGGCGAGAGATGGGAGGACGAGAGAGCGGATTGCGTGGGAGCGGAGCGTGAGACAGGGGAGGTCGAGATACGGGAGGGCGAGAGAGAGCAGAGCGTGAGCTAGGGCGTGCGAGAGAGGGGAGGGCGATCGAGGGGAGGTCGAGATAGCAGAGTGTGAGAGAGGGCAGTGCAAGAGAGGGGAGGGCGAGAGATGAGTGGGCGAGAGAAGGGTAGGCGAGAGAGCGGAGCGCGACAGCGCGGAGCACGACAGAGGACAGGACGAGAGATGAATGGGCGAGAGAGGGCGGAGCGCGAGAGAGGGGAGCATGAGAGAGGGGAGTGCGAGAGAGGGAGGTCGAGAGACGGGAGGGTGAGAGAGCGGAGCGCAAGAGAGCGGAGGTGCAAGAGAGGGGAGGGCGAGAGAGGAGAGGGCGAAAGAGGAGAGGGCGAGAGGGCGGGGACAGTAAGAAAGCGGGGAGGGCGGAAGAGAGAGGTGAAGGCGATAGACTGGGGAGGGCGATAAAGGGTAGGGCTAGCGAGAGGGTAGGGTGAGAGGGAGGTGAGAGAGAGAGGGGAGGGGGCTAGTGAGGGGTAGGAGAGAGGGGAGGGAGAGAGATGGGAGGGCGAGAGCGCGGAGAGCGAGGGAGCAGAGCGCGAGAGAGAGGAGTGCGAGACAGGGGAGGTCGAGAGACGGGAGGGCGAGAGCGCGGAGCGCGAGAGAGGGGAGGGCAATAGAGGGGAGGGCGAGAGAGTGGAGGACGAGAGAGGGGAGGGTGAGCGACGGGAAGGTGAGAGATGGAAGGGCGAGAGATGGGAAGGCCAGAGAGCGGAGTGCGAGATAGCGGAGCATGAGAGAGGGCAGTGCAAGAGGGGAGGGCAAGAGAGCGGAGCGTGAGAGAGTGGAGCACGAGAGAGGAGAGTGCGAGAGATGAGTGGGCGAGAGAGGGCGGAACGTGAGAGAGGGGAGTGTGAGAGCACGGAGTGAAAGAGAGGGGAGGGAGAGAGAGCAGAGCGCGAGAGAGCAGATTACGAGAGAGGGGAGTGCGATAGATGGGTGGGAGAGGGAGAGGAGGGCAAGAGAGCGGAGCACGAGAGAGTGGAGCACGAGAGAGCGGAGTGCGATAGAGGGGAGGGTGAGTGAGCGGAGCGCGAGAGAGCGGAGGTGAGAGAGAGGGGTGTGCGAGAGAGGGGAGGGCGAGAGAGAGGAGGGTGACAGAGCGGAGCGTGAGGGAACCGAGTGAGAGGGAGTAGAGTGCGAGAGAGCGGAGGGCGAGAGAGCGGAGCGTGAGAGCGTTGTGTGCGAGACGGGGAGGTCAAGAGACGGGAGGGCGAGAGATGAGTTGGTGAGAGAAGGGAGGGTGAGAGAACAGAGCACGAGAGAGCGCAGTGCGAGAGAGTTGGGTCGAGAGACGGGAGAGCGAGACAGCGGAGCGCAAGAGAACAGAGGTGGAAGAGAGAGGAGAGGACGAGATAGCGGGTGAGGCGAGGCGGAGAGAGTCGTGGGTGACTGATGGGAGGGCGAGAGAGAAGGGAGGGAGAGAGAAAGGGGCGGGCAAAAGATGTGAGGGCGGGAGAGAGAGGTGAGACATTGGGGACAGACAGAGAGAGGAGGGTGAGAGACGGGAGGGTGAAAAGTCAGAGAGGGGGAGTGCGTGAGGGAAGGTTGGATAACACCGAGGGGAGGGCGAGAGAGAAGGGATGGAGAGAGAGGAGGGCGAGAGAGTGGAGGATAAGAAAAGGGAGGGCGAGAGAAGGTAGGTCGAGAGAGAAGGGATGAAGACAGAGAGGGGAGGGCGTGAGACTGGGGAGTGCGAGAGAGGGGATCGCGAGAGAGGGGAGGATGAGAGTGAGAGGGGTGGGCGAGATTGTGGGGAGGGCAAGAAAGAGGGGAGGGGGAGAGAGGGGAAGGCGACAGAGAGGGGAGGGCGATAGAGAGATGAGGGTGAGAGAGGGGATGTCAAGAGAGAGGCAATGGCGAGAGAGAGGTGAGGCCGAGAGAGAAGGGAGGGATACAGAGAGAGGAGGGGGAGAAAGGGTTGGGCAAGAACGTGGGGAGGGCAAGAAAGAGCTGAGGCGGAGAGAGGGGAAGGCGCGGGAGACGGGAGGGCGAGAGAGGGGAATGCAAGAGAGGAGAGAAAGAGGGGAGGTTGAGAGAGTGGGGAAGACGAGACCGGAGAGGGCGACAGAGAGGGGAGCACGCGAGAGGGGAGGGCAGGAGAAGGGAGGGCAAGAGCGAGGGGAGGGCGAAAGAGAAGAGAGGGTGAAAGAGAGGGGAGGGCAAGAGAGAGGGGAGTGCGAAAGAGAGGGGAGGGTGAGAGGGAGGGGAGGGTGAGGGAGAGAGGGGATTGTGAGACGGGGAAGGCGAGAGAGTGGGGAGGGCAAGAGAGCCGGGCGGGGGAGTGTGGAGGGCGGGAGAAAGGGAATGGTGGGAGAGGGGAGGGCGAGATAGAGGGGAGGGCGTGAGTGGAAGGGAGAGGGGTGGGAAACGAGGTTGACGAGAGAGGAGGACAAGAGCGGGTTGAGAGAAAGAGAGTGGAGAGAGAGGGGTGGGCAAGAAAGGGGAGGGTGAGAGATGGGACAGCGAGAGAGAGAGGGGAGGGCGAGAGAGAGTGGATGGCGAGAGAGAGGCGAGTGTGAGAGAGGGGGAGGGCGAGAAAGAGGTGGGCGAGAATGTGGGGAGGGCAAGAAAGAGGGGAGGGGTAGAGAGGGGAAGGCGAGAAAGAGGGGGTCGAGAGAGAGATAAGGGCGAGAGAGGGGATGGCGAGAGAGAGGTGAGACCGAGAGAGAAGGGAGGGATACAGAGAGGGGAGGGCGAGAAAGAGTTGGGCAAAAGCGTGGAGAGGGCAAGAAAGAGGGGAGAGGGAGAGAGGGGAAGGCGCGGGAGAGGGGAGGGCGAGAGAGGGGAGTGGAAGAGAGGAGAGAAAGAGGGGAGGGTGAGAGATTGGGGAAAACGAGAGAGGAGAGGGCGACAGAGAGTGGACCACGCGAGAGGGGAGGGCAGGTGAAGGGAGGGCAAGAGCGAAGGGAGGGCGAAAGAGAAGAGAGGGCGAAATAGAGGGGAGGTCAAGAGAGAGGGGAGGGCGAAAGAGAGGGGAGGGTGAGAGGGAGGGGAGAGTCTGGGAGAGAGCGGATTGTGAGACGGGGAAGGCGAGAGAGAGGGGAGGGCAAGAGACCGGGGCGGGGAAGAGTGTGGAGGGCGGGAGAAAGGGGACGGCGAGAGAGCGGCGGCGAGACAGAGGGGAGGGCGAGAGAGTGGAGGGGAGAGAGGGGGTGAAAAGAGGGTGGAGATAGCGGAGGGCAAGAGTGGGTTGAGAGAAAGAGGGTGGAGAGAGAGAGAGAGGGAGGTCAAGAGAGGGGAAAGTGAGAAATAGGGGAGAGCCAGGGAGAGTGGAGGGGAAGAGAGAGGTGAGGGCGAGAGGGAGGGGAGGGCAAGAGAGGGGAGGGCAAGAGCGAGGAGATTGCGAGAGAGCGGACAGGGCGATAGAAAGGGGAGGTCTAGAGTGGAGAGTAAGAGAGTGGAGGGGAGTTACGGGAGGGAGAAAGAGGGTGGAGAGAGAGAGGAGGGCGAGTGAGGGTGGAGAGAAAGAGGGTAGAGAGAGGGAGGGTGGAGGGCAAGAGAGGGGAGGGTGAGAGTTAGGGGAGAGCAAGGGAGAGTGGAGTGGAAGAGAGAGGGGAGTGCGAGAGGGAGGGGATCGGCGAGACAGAGGAGGATGAGAGACGGGAGGGATAGATTGGGGAAGGACGAGAGAGAGGGGAGTGCGAGAGAGGGGAGGGCAAGAGATAGGAGATGGGGAGAGAGGGGAATGCAGGAGAAAAGGGAGGGCAGGAGAGGGGAGAGCGAGAGAGAGGTGAGGGCGAGAGCGGAGGGCAAGAGAGAGGGGCGGGGAGAGATGGGATGGCGAGAGAGAGTGGAGGGCAAGAGAGTGGACGGCAGAGAGGGGACGGAGAAAGCGGTTGGAGAGAGAGAGGAGGGCGAGGGAGGGTGGAGAGAAAGAGGGTGGAGATAGAGAGAGGGGAGGGCAAGAGGGGGAGGGTGAGAGATGGGGAGAGCGAGGGACAGTGGAGGGGAAGAGAGAGGGGAGGGCGTAAGGGAGGTGTGGGCGAGAGAGCAGAGGATGAGAGAAGGGAGGGAGAGAGAGAGGGAAGAATGAGAGAGAGGGGTGTGCGAGAGACGGAAGGGCGAGAGAGGGGAGGGCGAGAGAGGAGTGGTTGAGTGAGTGGAGGGAGAGAGAGTGTAGGGAGAGAGAGCGGAGTGCGAGACAGAGGCGGGGCGAGAGAGGGAAAGGTGAGAGACGAGAGTGCTAGAGAGCGGAGGGTGAGAGAGCAGAGGGGCGTGAGATGGGAGGGTCAGAGTGTGGAGGTGAGAGAGATGGGAGTGTGAGAGAGGGGGAGAGAAAGAGGGTGGAGAGAGTGAGTGGAGGGCAAGAGAGGGGAGGGTGAGAGATTGTGGTGAGTGTGGGAGAGTGGAGGGGAAGAGAGAGGGAAGGGCGAAGGGGAGTGGAGGGCGAGAGAGAGGAGGATGAGAGAAGGGAGAGAGAGAGGGGGGAAGGATGAGAGAGACGGGAGGGCAAATGACGGGAGGTCGAGAGAGCAGAGTCCGAGAGAGGGGTGGGACGAGAGAGGTGTGGGGGAGAGAGGCGAGTGCTAGAAAGCGGAGGGAGAAAGTGTGGAGGGGCGTGAGATGGGAGGCCGAGAGAGTTTGGAGGGTGAAAGACTAGGGAGGGGAGAGAGTGCAGGTCGAGAGAGGGGGAGGGCTCGATAGAGGTGAGGGAGATAGAGGGGAAGTGGGAGAGAGAGAGAGGGAAAGGAGAGAGGGGAGGGAAAGCGAGGGGAGGGTGTGAGTTAGGGAGGGAGAGAGAGGAGGAGGAAGGAAGGGAGGGGAGATAGAGCGAGAGGGAGGGAGAGAGGAAGTTGAGGGTGAGAGAGTGGACGGAGAGAGAGGGGAGAGCGAGTGAAGCCTGGGCGAGCGTGTCCAGAGTGAGAGAGGGAAGGGCGAGAGAGAGGGGAGAGAGAGTGAGAGGGGAGTGGGAGAGAGGTTTGAGAGATAGAATTGGGAGAGAGAGAGTGAGGGCGAGAGAGGGGATGGCGAGAGTGAGGGGAGGACGAGAGAGAGGGGATGGCGAGAGAGGGGTGGGCGAGAGAGAGTGGAGGGCTACAGAGAGGAGTGTGAGAGAGAGGGGAGGGTAAGAGAGACGGGAGGGGAGAGGGAAGAGAGAGGTGAGTGCGAGAGACCGGCGAGAGAGAGGGGAGGGTGACAGACAGGGGAGAGTGAGAAAGAGTGGAGGTCGAGAGAGAGGGGATGGAGTGAGAGAGTAGGACAGGAGAGTGGACGGTGAGAGAATGTAGGTCGAGAGAGGGGGATAGCAAGAGAGAGTGGGGAGGGCGAGAGAGACTGCACGGCGAGAGAGGGGAGGGCGAGAAAGTGGTGAGCGAAAGAGGGGAGGGCTTGAGAGAGGGGACGGCGAGAGATAGGAGAGGACGAGAGAGGGGGGAGGGCGTGAGAGACGTGAGGGCGAGAGAGTGGGGAGGGCAAGCGAGAGGGGTGGAAGAGCGAGAGGGGTCTGATCCCTACCTAACACTGAAGTCTCCCCCTCCCCTAAACAGCACTGCAATCTCCCCCACCCTGACTGATCCCGACCAATCACTGCAATCTCCCCCGCCCTGAATAATCCCTACACAACACTGCAATCTCCCACTGTCTGACTGATCCCTATCCAACTCTGCACTCACCGCTCCTAACTGTTCCCTATACAACACTGCATTCTCACCCTCCATGACTGATCCCTCCCCAACACTGCAATCTCCCCTTCTCACACTGATCCCTACCCAACGCTGCAATCTCCCCGTCATTGACTGATCACACCCAACACTGCAATGTCCCCCTCCCTACCTGATCCCTACCCAACACTGCAATCACCGCCACTCTGAATAATCCCTGTCCCAAACTGCAATCTCTCCTTCCCTGACTGATCCCGACACAAGGCAAAAGTGAGAACTGCAGATGCTGGAGATCAGAGCTGAAAACGTGTTGCTGGAAAGCAGAGCAGGTCAGGCAGCATCTCAGGAGCAGGAGAATCGACGTTTCGGGCATAAGGCCTTCCTGAACAAGGGCTTATGCCCGAAACTCCTGCTCCAGAGATTCTCCTGCTCCAGAGATACTGCCTGAACTGATGTGATCCCTACACAACACTGCAATTAACCACTCCCTGACAGATCCCTTCCCAACTCTGCACTCACTCCCTCCCTGACTGATCCCTACCCAAAACTGCACTCATCCCCTCTGACTGATCCCTAGCCAACACAACAATCTCCACCTCACTCACAGATCCCTACCAACATTGCAAGTCCCCTTCTCTGACTAATCCCTACCCACCACTGCACTCACCCCCTCCCTCACTGATCCCGACACAACATTGCACTCACCCCCCCCGACTGATCCCTACACAACACTGCATTCACCCCTCTCTGATTGATCCCGACCCAATACTGCAATCTCCCCCTCCCTGACTGATCCCTCCCCAACACCAAAATCTCCACCTCACTGACTGATCCCTACCCAACATTGCAATGTCCCCTTCCCTGCCTAATCCCTATCCAACACTGCACTCCCTCCCTCCCTGACTGATCCCTACACAACACTGCATTCAGCCCTCTCTGATTGATCCCGTCCCAATACTGCAATCTCCCCCTCCCTGACTGATCCCTACCCAACACCGCACTCACTGACTGATCCCTACCTAACACTGCAATGTCCTCTTCCCTGACGTCTTCCTATCCAACACGCCAATCTCTCCCTCCCTGATTGATCCCTACACAACACTGCAATCTCCCCCTCCCAGACTGATCACTTTCCAACACTGCATTCACCCCTCTCTGACTGATCCCTGCCCAACATTGCACTCTCCCCCTCCCTGACTGATCCCTACACAACACTGCAATCTCCCCCTCCCAGACTGATCACTTTCCAACACTGCATTCACCCCTCTCTGACTGATCCCTGCCCAACATTGCACTCTCCCCCTCCCTGACTGATCCCGACCCAACACTGCAATCTCACCCTGCCACCCAACACTCCACTCAACCTCTCCCTATCTGATCCCGACACAAAACTTCACACACCCCCTCCCTGACTGATCCCTACCCAACACTGCACTCACCCCCTTCCTGAGTGATCCCAACAAAATACTGCAACCACCCCCACCCTGACAAATCCCTTCCCAACACTGCACTTTCCCACTCTCTGACTGAGCCCTGCCCAACAAGACACTCATCTCCTGCCTAACTGATTCCTACACAACACTGCAATCACAAGCTCCCCGACTGATCCCTACCCAACACTGAAATCACCCCTTCCCTGACTGATCCCTTCCCAAAACTGCAATCACCCCCTCACTGACTGATCGCTACCCAACACTGTAATCACCCCTCACTGACTGATCCCTAGCCAACACTGCAATTCCCCCCTCTGACTGAGATCTGCGCAACATTGCATTCACCCCCACCCTGACCGATCCCTATCCAAACTGCAGTCACCCCCTCCCTGACAGATCCCTGTCCAACTCTGCAATCGGCATCTCCTGACTGATCCCTACGTAGCAAAACAATCGCCACTTCACTGAATGATCCACACGCAACACTACAATCAACCCCTCCCTGACTGATCCCTACCTAACACTGCACTCATCCCCTCTCTGACTGATCCCTACCCAACACCACAATCTCCACCTCACTGACTGATCCCTACCCAACATTGCAATGTCCCCTTCCCTGATTGATCCCGACCCAATACTGCAATCACCCCCTCCCTGACTGATCCCTACACAACACTGCACTCACCCCCCTCCCTGACTGATCCCTACCCAACACTGCACTCTCCCCCTCCCTGACTGATCCCTACACAACACTGCACTCAACCCTCTCTGATTGATCCCTACCCAGCACTGCAATCTCCCCCTGCCTGATTGATCCCTACCCAACACTGCACTCAACCTCTCCCTAACTTATTCCTACACAACACCTCACACACTCTCTCCCTGACTAATCCTTACCCAACCGTGCAACCTCTGCCTCCCTGACTGATCCCTGTCCGACACCCAATCTGCTCCTTCCTGACTGATCACTACCCAACCCTGCACTCACTCCCTCCCTGAGTAATCACTACCCAACATTGTCCTCACACCCTCCCTGACTAATCCCTACACAACACTGCAATCCCCTTCCCTGACTGATCCCATCCCAACACCGCAATCTCCCCCTCCCTGACTGATCCCTACCCAAAACAGCAATCGCCCCCTCCCAGACTAAGCCCGACCCAATACTGTAACCTACCCCTCCCTGACTGCTCCCTATCGAACACTGCAATCTGCCCCTTCCTGACTGATTTCTATGCAATAAAGCACTCACCCCATTCCTGAGTCATCTCTACCCAACACTGCAATCACCTCCTCCCTTACTGATCCCTAAACTAACAATGCACTCTCCCCCTCCCTGACAGACCCCCACCCAACACTGAAATCTCGCCTCCCTGACTGATCCCTACCGAACATTGCAACCCCCCCTTACTGATCCCTAAACAACATTGCATACTCCTCCTCCCTGACTGATCCCTACCAAACACTGCAATCTCCCCCTCCCTGACTAATCCCTACCCAACACTGCAATCTCCCCCTCGCTGACTGATACCTACCTAATACTGCAATCTTCCCCTCCCTTACTGATCCCTACCCAACACTGCAATTTCCCCTTCCCTGACTGATCCCTACCCAACACTGCAATCTGCCTTTCCCTGTCTGATCCCTGCCTAACACTGCAATTTCCCCCTCCCTGGCTGATCTCTGCCCAGCACTGCCATCTCCCCCTTCCTGCCTAATCCAGACCCAACACAGCAATCGCCGTTTAACTGACTGATCCATACCCAACACTGCGACCAACTCCTCCCTGACTAATCACGACGCTGCACCGACTCAACCTTTTCGTAAGTTATCCATGCACAACACCTCACACACCACCTCCCTGACTAATCCCGACCCAACACACAAACTGCTCCTTCCTGACTGATCCCTACCCAACTACGCACTCACCCCCTCCCTGAGTAATCACTACCCAACATTGCGCTCACCCCCTCCCTGACTGATCCCTACACAACACTGCAATATCCCCCACCCTGGCAGATCCCTCCGCAACACTGTAATCACCCCCTCCCTGACAAATGCCGACCCAAAAGTGCAACCTCCCCATCCCTGATTGATCCCTATCCAATAATGCAATCACCCCCGCCCTGACTGATCCCTACCGAACACTGCAATCTCCCCCTCCCTGATTGATCCCAACCAACACTGCAATCTCCCCCTCCCTGACTGATCCCTACCCAACACTGCAATCTCCCCCTCCCTGACTGATCCCTACCCAACACTGCAATCTCCCCCTCCCTGATTGATCCCTACCCAACACTGCAATCTCCCCCTCCCTGACTGATCCCTACCCAACACTGCAATCTCCCCCTCCCTGACTGATCCCTACCCAACACTGCAATCTCCCCCTCCCTGACTGATCCCTACCCAACACTGCAATCTCCCCCTCCCTGACTGATCCCTACCCAACACTGCAATCTCCTGCTTCCTGACTGATCCCTACCCAACACTGCAATCTTCCCCTCCCTGACTGATCCCTACCCAACACTAAAATCTCCCCCTCCCTGACTGATCCCTATCCAACACTGCAATCCACCCCTTCCTGACTGATACCTATGCAAAACTGCACTCACCCCCTCCCTGACTGATCCCTACCCAACACAGCATCACCCCTCCCTGCCTGATCCTTACACCACACTGCAATCACCCCCTCCCTGACTAATCCCTACACAACACTGCAATCACCCCCTCCCTGACTGATCAGTATCCAACATTGCACTCACCCCTTCCATGACTGATCGCTACCCAAGACTGCAATCTCCCCCTCACTGACTGATCCCTCCTTGCCCAACACTGTAATTTAACCGCTCCATTACTGATCCCGACACAATACTGCAATTTCCCCCTCTTTGACTGTGACCTGCCCAGCATTGCAGTCACCAACTTCCTGACTGATCCCTACACAACACTGCACTCACCCCTCGCAGACTGGTCCTTACACAACACTGCGATCTCTCCCTCCCTGACTGATCCCTACCTAACACTGCAATCATCCCTTACCTGAAAGATCCCTGCCCAATATTGCACACACCCCGTCCCTGAATGATCCCGGACCAACACTGCAATCAAGCGGTCCCTGACTGATCTCTACCCAACAATTTCACCACTCCCTCCCTTACTGATCCCTAAACAACATTGCATACTCCTCCTCCCTGACTGAACCCCACCCAACACTGCAATCTGCCCCTTCCTGACTGATTCTTACCCAACACTGCAATCTCCCTCTCCCTGACTGATCCCTACCCAACAATTTCACCACTCCCTCCTTTACTGATCCCTAAACAACATTGCATACGCCTCCTCCCTGACTGAACCCCCCCAACACTGCAATCTGCCCCTTCCTGACTGATCCCTACGCAAAACTGCACTCACCCCATCCCTGAGTAATCCCTACACAAAACTGCGCTCACTCCCTCCCTGACTGATCCCTTCACCACGCAGCACGGTGGCACAGTGGCACAGTGGTTAGCACTGCTGCCTCACAGCGCCAGAGACCCGCGTTCACTTCCCGACTCAGGCAACTGACTGTGTGGAGTTTGCACATTCTCCCCGTGTCTGCGTGGGTTTCCTTCGGGTGCTCCGGTTTCCTCCCACAGTCACAAAGATGTGCAGGTCAGGTGAATTGGCCATGCTAAATTACCCGTAGTGTTAGGTCAAAGAGGTAAATGTAGGGGAATGGGTGGGTTGCGCTTCGGCGGGTCGGTGTGGACTTGTTGGGCCGAAGGGCTTGTTTCCACACTGTAAGTAATCTAACGTAAGTAATCTAATCTGACCATACTGCAATCACCCCGTCCCTGACTGATCCATACCCAATATAAAACTCACCCACTCCCTAACTGATCGCAATCCAAAACTGCAATCTCCCCTTCCTGACTGATCCCTGCACAACATCGCAGTCACCCCCTCCCTGACTCATCCTTACCCAATATTGCACTCATCCACTTCTTGTATGATCCGTGCCCAACACTGCAATCTTCCAGTCCCATACTGATCCCTATTCAAAACTGCACTCGCCTCTCCCTGAATGATTGCTGCCCAACTCTGCTGTTACCCAGTCCCTGACTGATCCCTACCCAACACTGCAATCTCCCACTCATTGACTGATTCCTACCCAAAACTGCAATCACCCCCATCCTGACTGATCCCTACCCAAACTGTAATCACACCCTCCCTGACTGACCCCTGCCCAACATTGCACTCACCCCTACCATGACTGATCCCTAACCAAACTGCAGTCACCCCCTCCCGGACTGTTCCCTACCCAAAACTGCAATCTCCCCATCTCTGACTGATCCCTACCCAACATTGCCCTCTCCCTAACTGATCCCTACACAACACCTCACACACTCCCTCCCTGACTGATCCCTACTCAACACTGCACTCACCCCCTCCCTGTGTAATCACTACTCAACACTGCAATTACCCTCTCCCTGAATGATGCCTGCCCATCACTGCAATCAACCGGTCCCTGACTGATTCCTCCCAAACACTACAAACTCCCCTTCCCTGACTTATCCCTACCTAACACTGCAATCACCCCTCCCTGACTGATTCCTACCAAACACTGCAAACTCCCCCTGCGTGTCTTATCCCTACCTAACACTGCAATCACACTCTCCTGGACTGTTCCCTACCCAATAGTGCATTCTCCCAATCCCTGATTGATCCCCACTCAACACTGCAATCTCCCCCTTCCTGACTGATCCCTACCCAACACTGCATTCTCCCCCTTCCTGACTGATCTCTACCCAACACTGCAATCTCCCGCTCCCAGACTGATCCCAAACCACCATTGTACTCACAGCCTCTCTGAATGATCCTTGCCCAACACTGCAATCACCCGCTACCTGATTGATCCTTATCCAACATTGCAATCTCTCCCACCCTGACTGATCCCTACCCAAAAATGCAATCTCCCACTCCGTGACTGATTCCTACCCAATACTGCAATCTCCCCCTTCCTGACTGATCCCCACCCTAACTGCAATTAACCGGTCCCTCTCTAATCCCTACCCAAATCTGCAATCTCCCCATTCCTGACTTATCCCTATCCAACACTGCAATCACACCCTCCCTGAGTAATCCCTACCCAACAGTGCATTCTCCCCATCCCTGACTGATCCACACCCAACACTGCAATCTCACCCTTCCTGACTGATCCCTAGCCAATAATGCATTCTCCTAATCCCTGACTGATCCCCACTCAACACTGCAATCTCCCGCTTCTTGCCTCACCCCTGCCCAACATTGCACACACCCCCACCCTGACTGATCCCTAACCAAACTGCAGTCACCCCCTTCCTCACTGAACTCTGCCCGACACTGCAGTCACCCCCTCGCTGACTGATCCCTATCCAACTCTGCAATCGGACCCTTCCTGACTGATCCCTACCCAACACAGCATCGCCACTTCAGTGACTGATGCATACCCAATACTGCAAACCGCCCCTCCCTTACTGTTCCATACCCAACACTGCACTCAAACTCTCCCTAACTAATAACTATACAACACCTCACACACTCCCTCCCTAACGGATTCCAACACAACACTGCAACCTCCCCTCCCTGACTGATCCGTATCCAACACACAATCTGCTACTTCCTGACTGATCCCAACACAACACTGCATTCACCCCCTCCCTGAGTGATCACGACCCAACATTGCACTCACCCGCTCCCTGACTGACCCATAACCAACACTGTAATCAGCCCTTCACTGACTAAACCCTACCCAACAATGGAACCTCCCCCTGATTGATCCCTATCCAAGACGGCAATCTGCCCCTCACTGACTGATCCCTACCCAACACTGCACTCACACCATCCCTGATTGACCCCTCCACAACACTGCCATCACCCCCTCCCTTACCGATCAGTACACAACACTGCGGTCCCCCTCCCCGTGACTGATCCCTACCCAACACTGCAATCTCCCCCTCCTTGACTGATCCCTACCCAACTCTGCAATCACCCCACCCTGGCTTATCCCGACACTATATTGCAATCACACCATCCCTGACTGATCCCTACATAGAACTACAATCACCCCCTCCCTGACTGATCCCTACACAACACTGCACTCACCTCCTCCCTGACTGATCCCTCCCCAACAATGCAATCACCCCCGCCCTGACAGATCCCTACCCAACTTTGCACTCACCCCTTCCTTACTGATCGCTATGCAACACTGCAATCACCGCTCCCTGACTAATCACGACACAATACTGCAATCACCCCCTCCATGACTAATCCCTACACAAAACTGCAATGGCCCTTTCCCAGACTGATCCCTACACAACACTGCAATCAACCCCTCCCTGACTGATCCCTACCCAAAACTGCAAGCACACGCTCCCGGACTGATCCCAGTCAAAACTGCAATTTCACCCTCACTGACTGATCCATGCACAACATTGCACTCACACCCTCCCAGACTGATCCCTCTCCAATACTGCACTTACCCGCTCTCTGTCACGATCACTGCCTAACACTGCAATCTCCCGCTCGCTGACTGATCCCTAGACAGCACTGCAATTATCACCTTCCTGACTGATCCCTATCCAAACTGCAGTCAACCCTTCCCTTACTGATCCCTGCCCAACACTGCAATCGCCCCTTCATTGACTGATCCCTATCCAATACTGCACTCAACTTCTCCCTAACTGATCTCTGCACAACACTTCACACACTGACTGATCCCTTCCCCACACTGTAACCACCCCTCCGTGACTATTCCCTACCCAACATTGATCCCTACCCACTCCCTGACTGATCCCTGTAAAACACTGCACACAACTTCTCCCTAACTGATCCCTACACAACACTTCACACACCCTTCCTGACAAATCCCACCCCCACACTGTAACCACCCCATCCCTGAGTATTCCCGACAGAACACTGCACACACCCCCTCCCTGATTGATCTCTACCAACATACCATTCTCCCCCTCCCTGACTGATCGCTTTCCAACACTGAAATCTCGCCTCCCTGACTGATCCCTACTCAAAATTGCAACCTCCCCCTCCGTGACTGATCCCTGCACAACACAGTAATCACCCCCACCCTGACTGATCCCTACCTAACGCTGCAAGTTCCCCCTCTCTGACTGAGCTCTGCCCAACACTGCAATCACCCCCTCCCTGGTTGGTCCCTTCACAACACTGCAATCTCCCCCTTCCTGACCGATCCCGACCCAACACTGTAACATCCCCCTCCCAGAATGATCCCTACCCAACACTGCAATCACACCCTCGCTGACTGATCCCTACCCAACACTGCAATCTCCCCCTCCCTGACTGATCCCTACCCAAAACGGCAATCTCCCCTCCCTAACTGATCCCTTCACAACACTTCACACACCCCTCCCTTACTAATCCCTCCCCCACACTGTAACCACCCCTCCCTGTCTATTCCCTCCCCAACATTGCACTCACCCATTCCCTGACTGAGCCCTCCAAAACACTGCAATCAACATCTCCGTGACTGATCGCTGCTCAACATTGCACTCAACCCCTCATTGTCCGATCACTACCCAACACAGCACTCGCCCCTTCACTGACTGATCCATATGCAACACTGCAATCTCACCCTCCCTGACTGATCCCTACCCATCACTACACTCCGTCTGTCCCTGACTGATCACAACACAACACCTCACACACACCATCCCTGACTAATCCCTACCCAACACTGTAACCTCCCTCTCCCTGACTGATCCCTATCCAACACTGCACTCTGCTCCTTCCTGACTGATCCCGAACCAACACTGCACACAACCCCTCCTTGAGTAATCCCTACCCAACATTGCACTCACGTTCTCCCTGACTGATCTCTACCCAACACAGCAATCTTCCCTTCCCTGACTGATCCCTACCCAACACTGTAATCACGCCCTCCCTGATTAATCCCAACACAACATTGTAACATCCCCCTCCCTGTCTGATAACTATCAAATCCTGCAATCTGACCCTCCCTGACTAATCCCTACCCAATACTGTAAACACCCGGTCACTGACTGATCCCTACCCAACACTGCATTCTCCCCTTCCTGACTGGTCCCTTCCCAACACTGCAATCTCCCCCTCCCTGACTGATGCGTACCCTACACTGTAATCTCCCCCTCCCTGGCTGATCCTTACCCAACACTGCAACCTCCCTCTCACTGACTGATCCCTATCCAACACTTCAATCTCCCACTCCCTGACTGATCCCCAAACAACACTGCATTCACCCCCTCCCAGACTGTTCCCTTCACAACACTGCAATTTCCCCCTTTCAGACTGATCCCTACCCAACACTACAGTCATCCTTTCCCTGACTAATCCCTACCCAGCATTGTAATCTCACCCTCCCAGACTGTTCCCTTTCAAACACTGCAGTCTCCCCCTCCCTGACTTAAGCCTACCCAACACTGCAATCAACCCCTCCCTGTCTGATTCCTCCTCAAAACTGCAATCTCCCCCGCCCTGACTGATCGCAACCCAATACTGCAATCTTCCCCTCCCTGATTGATCCAGACTCAACACTACCATTTCTCCATCCCTGACGGATCCCTACGCAAAACTGAACTCCCCCCTCCCTGACTGATCCCTAACCAACACTGCAATCACCCACTCCCTGACTGATGCCGGGCCAACACTGCAAGCTCCCCATCCCTGACTGATCCCTACCCAACACTGCACTCTCCCCCTCCCGAACTGATCCCGACACAACACTGAACATTCCCTCTCCTTGACTGATCCCTACTCAACACTGCAATCACCCCTCCTTGACTGATCCCGACCAATACTGTAATCATCCCCTCATTGGCTGATCACTGCCCAGCATTGCACTCACCCCCTCCCTGACTGATCTGTATCCAAACTGCAGTCACCCCTTCCCTGACTGATTCCTACCCAACACTGATCTCACCATCTCCCTAACTGATCCGTAGACAAAACCTCACACACCCCCTCAGTGACTGATCCCTACCCAGCATTCCACATCGTCCCTCCCTGATTGATCGCTGCCCAACACAGCAATCTCCACATCCTTAACTGTGCCCTTCCCAAAACTGCTTTCTCCCCCACCCTGACAAATCACTTATCAGCACTGAAATCTTGCTCTCCCTGCCTGATACATTCCCAACACTGTAATGTCCCCCTCCCTGACCTATCCCTACCAAAAACTGCGATCTCGCTCTCCCTGACTGATCTCTGCCCAACAGTGCAATCTTCCCTTCCTGACTGATTCCTGCCCAACACAGCAATTGCTCTCTCCTTGACTAATTCCTACCCAAAAGTTATCCTCCCCATCCCTGACTGATCACTATCCAACACTTCAAACTCCCCTCCCTGACTGAACCCTACCCAACACTGTAATCTCCCCCTCCCTGACTGATCCCTAACCAACACTGAATCTACCTCTCCATGACTCACCCCTACCCAACACTGCAATCAAACCCCTCTGACTGATCCCTATAAACACTGCAATCACCCCTGTGTGACTTATCCCTGGACAACACTGCAATATCTCCCTCCCTGACTGTCCCCTACCCAACACTGCAATCACACCCTCGCTGAATGATCCCTACCCAACACGGCAATCTCCCCCTCCCTGACTGATCCCTACCCAACACGGCAATCTCCCCCTCCCTGACTGATCCCTACACAACACTGCAGTCACCGCTCCCTGACTGATCCCTATCCAAACTCTGCAATCGCCCCCTCGCTGACGGATCCCTACTAAACAGAGCAATCGCCCATTATCTGACTGATCAGTGCACAACACAGCAATCAACCTCTCCCTAAATGATCCCAACACAACACCTCACACACTCCCTCCCTGACTAATCCCTACATCACACTGTAACCTCCCCCTCCCTGACTGTTCCCTTCCAAACACTGCACTCTCCCTCTCCAGAACTGATCCCGACACAACTCTGCACATTCCTCTTCCCTGACGAATCCCTACACCACACTGTAACCACCCCCTCCCTGACTATTCCCTACCCAACATTGCACTCACCGCCTCCCTAACTGATCCCTACCCAACATTGCACTCACCCCCTCCCTGACTGATCCCTCCAAAACACTGCAACCAACCTCTCCGTGGCTGATCGCTGCACAACATCGCACTCAACCCCTCACTGACTCCCTACACAACACTGCAATATCCCCCTCTCGGACTGATCCCTCCCCAACACTGTAATCACCCCCTCCCTGGCTATTCCCAGCCCAACATTGCACTCAACCCCTCCGTGACTGATCCCTATCCAAACTGCAGTCACCCCCTCACTGATTGATCTCTACCCAACACAGCAATCTCACCCTTCCTGACTGATCCCTACCCAACACTGTACCGTCCCTCTCCCTGACTCATCCCTACCCAGCACTGCACTCAGCCTCTCCCTAACTGTTCCCAACACAACACCTGACACACACCTTCCCTGACTAATCCCTACCCAACTCTGTACCCTCCCCCTCCCTGACTGATCCCTATCCAACACTTCAATCTCCCACTCCCTGACTGATCCCCACACAACAGTGCACTCACCCCCTCCCTGACTGATCCCTACCCAACACTGTAACCTCCCTCTCCCTGACTGATCCCTATCCAACACTTCAATCTCCCACTACCTGACTGATCCCCACATAATACTGCATTCACCCCCTCCCAGACTGTTCCCTACCCAACACTGCAATCTCCCCCTCCCTGACTAATTTCTACGCAAAACTGCAATCACCCCTCCCTGGCTGATCTCAAATCAACACTGCATTCGCCTCTCCCTGACTGGTCCCTACCCACCACGGCAGGCTCCCCCTCCCTGTCTAATCCCTACCCAACGCTGCAATCTCCCCCTCCCTGACAGATCTCCACACAGCTGTGCACTCATCTCCACCCTGACTGATCCCTATCCAAACTGCACTCACCCCCTCCTTGACTGATCTCTATCTAAAACAGCAATCACCACATCCCTGACTGATCCCTACCCAATACAGTAATTGCCCCGTCCCTGACAGATACCGACCCATTATTGCAAACACCCCCTCCCTGACTGATCCCTACCCTACACTGCTCTCACCCCCTCCCTAACTGATCCCTACACAACACCTCACACACACCCTCAGTGACTGATCCCTACCCAACAATACACGTCGCCCCTCCCTGATTGATCGCTGCCCAACACTGCAATCTCCACCTTCCTGACTGTGTCCTTCCAAAACTGCATTCCCCCCTCCCTGACACATCCCTACCCAACACTGCAATCTCCCACTCCCTGCCTGATCCCTGCCCAACACTGTAATTACCCCATCCCTGACTGATCCCTACCAAAAACTGCAATACCCCCACCCTGATTGATCTCAAACCCAACACTGTAATAATTAGGTCCCTGACTTAGGCCTACCCAACCCTTCAATCTTCACTCCCTGACTGATTCCTACCCAACACAGCAATCGCCCTCTCCTTGACTAATCTTTACCCAAATATTAACTTTCCCCTCCTTGACTGACCGCTACCCAACACTGCTATCTCATCCTCCTTGCCTGATCCGTACCCAACACCGTAATCGCACCCTCCCTGACTGAGCCCTACCAAAAACTGCATTCTCACACTCCCTGACTGATCCCTACCAAGCAATGCAATCACCCGCTCCCTGTCTGATCCCTACCCAACACGGCAATCTCCCCCTCCCTGACTGAAACCTACAAACACTGCAATCACACCCTCGCTGACTGATCCCTACCCAACACTGCAATCTCCCCCTCCCTGCCGGATCCCTACCCAAAACTGCAATCACTACCTCCCTGACTGATCTCAAATCAACACTGCATTCGCCCCTCCCTGACTGGTCTCTACCCACCACTGAAATCTCCCCCTGCCTGACAGGTCTCCAGACAGCTGTGCACTCAACCCCACCCTGACTGATCCCTATACAAACTGCATTCCCCCCTCCCTGACACATCCCTACCCAACACTGCAATCTCCCATTCCCTGTCTGATCCCTGCCCAATACTGTAATTACCCCATCCCTGACTGATCCCTACCAAGAACTGCAATATCCCCCTCCCTGATTGATCTCAAACCCATCATTGTAATTATCTGGTCCCTGCCTTATGCCTACCCAACACTTCAATCTTCACTCCCTGACTGATTACTACCCAACACAACAATCGCCCTCTCCTTGACTAATCTTTACCCAAAGATTAACTTCCCCCTCCTTGACTGATCACTATTCAACACTGCAAACTCCCGCTCCCTGATACATCCCTACCCAACACTGCTATCTCATCCTCCTTGCCTGATCCGTACCCAACACTGTAATCACTCCCTCCCTGACTGATCCCTTCCAAAAACTGCATTCTCCCACTCCCTAACTGATCCCTATCAAGCAATGCAATCACCCGCTCCCTGTCTAATCCCAACCCAACACGGCAATCTCCCCCTCACTGACTGAATCCTACCAACACTTCAATCTCACCCTCCCTGACTGATTCCTACCCAACACTGCAATCTCCATGTCCCTGACTGATCCCTACCCAACATTGCAATCTCCCACTCCCTGATTGATCCCGATTCAACACTGCAATTACCCCTACCTGACCTATTCCTACCCAACACTGAACTCACCCCTCCCTGACTGATTCCGGCCCAAGGCTGCAATCTCCCCATCCCTCACTGATTCCTAGTCAAAAAAAGCATTCTCCGCCTCCCTGACTGATCCCTACGCAACACTGCAAACTCCCCCTTCCTGACTGACCCCTAGTCAACGCAGTAATTTCCCCCTCCCTGATTGATCGCTACCCAACACTGTAATCATCCCCTCCCAGACTTATGCCTACCCAAAACTGCCATCTCCCCTCCCTGACTGATCCCGACCCTCACTATCACTGCCCAACATTGCACGCACACCCTCTCTGACTGATCCCTATCCAAACAGCAGTCCGACTCTCCCTGACTGATTCCTATCTAAAACAGCAATCGACACCTTCCTGACTGATCCCTACCCAACAAAGCAATTGTCCCGTCACTGACAGATCCCTACCCGCTACTGCAATAACCCCCTCCCTGATTGATCCCTACCAAACACGGCTCTCACCCACTCCCGAACTGATCCCTACACAACACCTCACACACCCCTCAGAGACTGATCTCTACACAACACTGCACGTCGTCCCTCCCTGATTGATCGCTGCCCAACACTGCAATCTCCACCTCCACGACTGTGCTTTTCCCAAAACTGCATTCTCCCCAACCCTGAAACATACCTACCCAACATTGCAATCTCCCCCTCCCTGCATGATCCGTTTCCAACACTGTAAACACCGCCTCCCTGAATGATCCCTACCAAAAACTACAATACCCCCCTCTCTGATTGACCTCAAACCGCACACTGCAATCATCCGGTCCCAGATGTATGCCTACCCAACACTGCAATTTTCACTCCGTGACTGATTCCTACCCAACACAGCAATCGCGCTTTCCTTGACTAATCCCCATCCAACAATTAGTCTGCTCCTCCCTGACTGATCAATATCCAACACTGCAATCTCCCCCTTCTTGGCTGATCCCTCCCCAACACTGCAATCACCCCCTCCCTGACTGATCCCTCCCCAACACTGCAATCACCCCCTCCCTGACTGATCCCTACACAACACTGCAATCACCCCCTCCCTGACTGATCCCTACCCATAAATGCAATCTTCCCCTCCCCGACTGATCCCTACCCAGCACTGCACTCACCCCTCCCTTACTGATCCATACCCAACACTGCAATCTCCCCCTCCCTTACTGATCCATACCCAACACTGCAATCTCATCCTCCCTGACTGACCCAACCCAACACTGCAATCTACTCCTCCCTGCCTAATCCCTACCCAACACTGCAATCTCCCCCTCCCTGACTGATCCCTACCCAACACTGCAATCTCCCCCTCCCTGACTGATCCCTACCCAACACTGCAATCTCCCCCTCCCTGACTGATCCCTACCCAGCACTGCAATCTCACTCTCCCTGAATGACCCAACCCAACATTGCAAACTACCCCTCCCTGACAGAACACGGCCCAACACTGCAATCCCCCCCTCCCTGACGGATCCCTTGCCAACACTGCAATCTCTCGCTCCAAGACTGATCCCTGCCCAACGCAGCAATCTCCCCATCCCTGAATGATCCCTACACAACAGTGCACTCTCCCCCTCCCTGACCCATCCCTACCCAACACTGCACTCTCCCTATCCCGAACTGATGCGGACACAACACCTCACACTCCCCCTCCCTGACTGGTACCTACGCAACACTGCCGTAACCACCTCCCTGACTGATCACTAACCAACACTGGAATCTCCACCTCCCGAACTGATACCTCCCCAAAACTGAAATTATCCCTTCCCAGACTGATCCCCTCCCAACACTGCACTCTCCCTCTCCAAAACGGATCCCTAGCCATCACTGCAATTCTCCTCTCCTAGTCTGTTCCCTGCCCAACACTGCACTTTCCCACTCCCTAACATATCCATACACAACACCTCACTCACCCCCTCCCTGACCCGTGCCTACCCAAAACTGCAATCACCTCTTCCCAGTCTGATTCCTGCCCAACACTGCACTCTCCCTCTCCCTAAGAGATCCCTACAAAACAACTCACACACACCCTCCTTGACTGATCCCTACCCAAAACTGCAAGCACCCCTCCCTGAATGATGCTGAAAATGTGTTGCTGGAAAAGCGCAGCAGGTCAGGCAGCATCCAGGGAACAGGAGAATCGACGTTTCGGGCATAAGCCCTTCGTCAGGAATGAGGCCTCATTCCTGAAGAAGGGCTTATGCCCGAAACGTCGATTCTCATGTTCCCTGGATGCTGCCTGACCTGCTGCGCTTTTCCAGCAACACATTTTCAGCTCTGATCTCCAGCATCTGCAGTCCTCACTTTCTCCTCCCTGAATGATCCCTACCCAACACTGTAATTACCCCCTCCCTGACTGATCCCTACCAAAACTGCAATATCCCCCTCCCTGATTGACCTCATACCCAACACTGCAATCAACCCCTCCCTGACTGACCATGACCCAACACTGCAATCTCCCCCTCCCTGACTGATCCCTAGCAAACAATGCAATCTCTCCCTCCCAGACTCATCCCTGCCGAACACTGCAATCTCCCCATCCTTGACTTATCCCTACCCAACTCTGCACTCTCCCTCTCCCTAACAGATCCCTACACGACACCTCACACCCCTCCCCCGCCCTGAATGATTCCTACCCAACACTGCAATCACCACCTCCCTGTCTGATCACTAACCAACACTGCAATCTCCTCCTCCCGGATTGATCCCTACACAAAGCTGCAATTATCCCCTCCAAGACTGATCCCTGTCCAACACTGCACTCTCCCTCTCCCTAACAGATCCCTACACAACACCTCACACACCCCCATCCTGACTGGTGCCTACCCAACACTGCAATCACACTCTCCCTGATTGATCCCTGCTCCACTCTGCAATCTCCCGATCCCTGATTGACCCCTACCCAACACTGCAATCACCATCTCCATGACTGATCCCTACCCAACTCTGCGATCACCCCCTCCCTGTCTAATCCATATCCAACACTGCAATCACCCCCCCCCCCGACTGATCCATACCCATCACTGTACTCACTCCCTCCCTGACTGATCCCTACCCAACACTGCAATCACCCCCTCCCTGACTGATCTCTACCCAACACTACAATTGTCTCCTCCCAGACTGATCCCTGCCCAACAATGTAATCACCCCCTCCCTGACAGAAATCTACTAAACTCTGCAATCACCCACTCGCTGATTGATTTATCCAAAACAGCAATCACCCCTTCCATGACTGATCCCTACCCAACACAGCAATCTCCCCCTCCCTGACTGATCCTTACCCAATACTGCAGTCACCGTCTTCCTCACTGATCCGTGCACAACGCCGCACACACATCCTTCCTGACTGATACCTACTCAACACTGCAAACTCTCTGACTGAATCCTATCCAAAACTCCATTCTCCCGCTTCCTGACTGATCGCTACCCAACACTGCAATCACAACCCCCGGGGCTGATCCCTACCCTCAACTGGATTCTCCCACTCCCTGACTGTTCCCTAACCAACACTGCACTCTCCCCCTCCCTAACCGATCCCTACACAACACCTCACACACCCCGATACCTACCCAAAGCTGCAATTATCCCCTCTCAGACTGATCCCTGTCCAACACTGCACTCTCCCTCTCCCGAATTAATCCCTACCCAACACTGCAATTTTCCCCTCCCAGACTGATCTCTGCACAACACTGCACTCTCACTCTCCCTAACAGATCCCTGCACAACACCTCATACACCCCCTCCCAGGCTGATCCCTGCCCAACTCTGCAATCATTCCCTCCGTGACAGATCCGTACCCAACACTGCAATCTCCCCCTCCCTGTCTGATCCCTAACCAACACAGCAATCCCCCCTCCCTGACTGAACCCGACCCAACATTGCAATCTCAAGCTCCCTGACTGAACCTTACCCAATACTGCAATCTCCCCCTCCCTGACTGAACCTGACCCAACTCTGCAATCTCAAGTTCCCTGACTGAACCTTACCCAATACTGCAATCTCCCCCTCCCTGACTGATCCCTACCCAACAGTGCAAACACCCCTCCCTGACCGATCCCTACCCAGCACTGCAGTCTCCACCTCCCTGACAGATCGCTGCACAACATTGCACTCACACCCTCCCTGACTGATCCCTATCCAACACTGCACTCTCCCCCTCCCTCTCCATAACTGATCCCGACTCAACACTCCAATTTCAGCCTCCATGACTGATACCTACTCAAAGCTGTAATATCCCCCTCCCTGACTGATCACTACCCAACACAACAATCATCCCTGCCCTGACTGATCCCAACACAACATTGCACGCACCCTCTCTCTAACCGATCCCTACACAACGTCTTACACACCCACTCCCTCACTGATCCTGACCCAACACTGCAATCACCCCCTCCCTGACTGATCCCCACCCAACAGTGCAAACACCCCCTCCCTGACTGATCCCTAACCAATACTGCAATCTACTCCACCGTGACGGATCTCTACCCAACACTGCAATCTCCCGCTCCCTGATTGATCACTATCCAACACTGCAATCTCCCCCTCCCTGCCTGATCCTACCCATCACAGCAATCTCCACCTCCCTGACTGAACCCTTCCCAACACTGAAATCTCACCATCCCTGACTGATTCCTACCCAACACCGTAATTTTCCCCTCGCTGACTGATCCCGACTCAACACTGCATTCATCCACGCCCTGACTGATCTATCCAACACAGCAATCATCCCTTCCCTGTCTGATCCCTACCCAAACCTGCATTCTCCCCCTCCCTCAATGACCCCTACTAACACTGCAATCACCGTCACCCTCAATGGTCCGTACACAACAACTCAGACACGCCCTTCCTGACTAAAAGCTATTCAACACTCCAATATCTCTGACTGATTCCTAACCAAAACTGGATTCTCCCACTCCCTGACTGACCCCTAGGCAAAATTACAATCTCCAAGTCCCTGACTGATCACTACCCAACACAACAACCTCCCCCTCTCTAAATGTACACCTCACACAACAACTCATAAACACCCTTCCAAACTGATCTCTACCCAAAACTGCATTCTCCCACATCCCTGACTGATCCCTACCCAACATTGCAATCTCCCCCCTCACTGACCCCTACCCAACACTGCAACAATCCCTCCCTGACTCATCTCGACACAACACTGCAATTTTCTCCTCGCTGACTGATCCCTACCCAATTAACCTCCCCCTCCCTGACTGATCAATATCCAACACTGCAATCTCCCTCTCCCTGACTGATCCCTACCCTACACTGCAGTCTCCCCCGCCCCGATTGATCCCTACCCAAAACCACAATCTCTCCCTCCCTGACTGATCACTACCCAACACTGTAATCTCCCACTTGCAGACTGTTTCCTACTCAACACTGCAAATTCCCCCTCCTTGAGTGATCCCGACCAAACACTGCAATCTCCCCCACCCGGACTGAACCCTACACAGCACAGAAATCACCCCCTCCCTGACTGATCCTGACCAAACACTGTAATCACCCCGTCTCTGACTGAGCCCTGCCCAACATTGTGATCTCCCCCTCCCTGACTGATCGCTACCAAAAAGTGCACTCACCCCCTCCCTGACTGATACCTACCCAACACTGCAATTTCACAATCCCTGAGTGATCCCTAACCCAACACTGTAATCATCCGCTCCCAGACGTATGCCTACCGAATACTTCAATGACTCTCCTCCCTGACTGATCCCTACACAACATTGCAGTCTCCACCTCCCTGACTGATCGCTGCCCAATATTGCATTCACCCCCTGCCTGACTGATCCCTATCCAAACTGCAATCGCCCTCTCACAGACTGATCCCTAACCAACACTGCAATCTCCCAATCACTGACTGATCTCTACTCAGCAGTGTAATCTCTCCGTCCCTCTCTGATCCCTACCCAACACTGCACTCTCGCTCTCCCTGAATGATCCCTACACAACGTCTGACGCATCCACTCCCTGACTCATCTCTATCCAACACTGCAATCATCCCGTCCCTGACTGATCCCTACTGAACACTGCAAACACACCCTCCCTGACTGATCCCTGCACAACACTGCAATCACCCCCTCCCTGACTGAACTCTAGACAACACCTCACACACCCTCCCTTTTGGATCCCAATCCAAAAATGCAATCTCCCCACAGAAAATGGGGGAGATACTAATTGAATATTTTGCATCAGTATTTACTGTGGAAAAGGATATGGAAGATATAGACTTTCGGGAAATAGATGGTGATATCTTGCAAAATGTCCAGATTACAGAGGAGGTAGTGTTGTATGTCTTGAAACGGTTAAAAGTGGATAAATCCCCAGGACCTGATCCGGTGTACCGAGAACTCTGTGGGAAGCTAGAGAAGTGATTTCTGGGCCTCTTGCTGAGTTATTTGTATCATCGATAGTCACAGGTGATGTGCCGGAAGACTGGAGTTTGGCAAACGTGGTGCCAATGTTTAAGAAGGGTGTTGAGGACAAGCCAGGGAACTATAGACCGGTGAGCCTGACCTCGGCAGTGGGCAAGTTGTTGAAGGAAATTCTGAGGGACAGGATGCACATGTATTTGGAAAGGCAAGGACTGATTCGGGATAGTCAACATGGCTTTGTGCGTGGGAAATTATGTCTCACAAACGCGATTGAGTTTTTTGATGAAGTTACAAAGAAGATTGATGAGGGCAGAGCAGTAGATGTGATCTATATGGACTTCAGTAAGGTGTTCGACATGGTTCCCCATGGGTGGCAGATTAGCAAGGTTAGATGTCATGGAATACAGCGAGAACTATTTGGATACAGATCTGGATCAAAGGTAGAAGACAGAGGGTGGTGGTGGAGGGTTGTTTTTCAGACTGGAGGCTTGTGACCATTGGAGTGCCACAAGGATCGGTGCTGGTCCCTCTATTTTTTGTCATTTACATAAATGGTTTGGATGCGAGCATAAGAGGTGCAGTTAGTAAGTTTGCAGATGACACCAAAATTGGAGGTGCAGTGAATAGTGAAGAGGGTTACCTCAGATTACAACAGGATCCTTAACAGATGGGCCAATGGGTTGAGAGGTGGCAAATGGAGTTTAATTCAGATAAATGCGAGGTGCTGCATTTTGGGATAACAAATCTTAGTAGGATTTATATACTTAATGGTAAGTTCCTAGGTAGTGTTGCTGAACAAAGAGACGTTGGACTGCAGGTTCATAGCTACTTGAAAGTGGAGTCGCAGGTAGATAGGATAGTGAAGAATGCATTTTGTATGCTTTCTTTTATTGGTCAGAATATTGAGTACAAGAGTTGGGAGGTCATGTTGCGGCTGTACAGAACATTGGTTAGGCCACTGCTGAAATATTGCGTGCAATTCTGGTCTCCTTCATATCGGAAGGATGTTGTGAAACTGGAAAGGGTTCAGAAAGGATTTACAAGGATACAGATAGGGCAAGAGAGTGAACAAGGAGCTTTGCAAAATAATGTAATGTGCATTAAATAAATGAGAACAGACATAAACAGTGAAGTTATGCATTTTAACAGGCAAGATAGAGATTGAATTCAGAAATCTACAGGGAGTCAGCATCTCCGAACCACAAAAAGTTAGCTTTTAATTTCAACTGTCAAAAAGGATGGCAAATGTCATGTTGGGGTTTGTTTAAAAACTAATGGAATATTGAGATTAGGAACAGTCAGATAGACCAGCTAATGTGTGGCTGAGGAGCTGCTGCAGGGGTTAGAATTACTACTTTTCAATCACTGGGATCTCTTCAGGGATAGAAATGACCTGTATAAGAGGGAGCTGAATTGGAAGGGGACCGATATTCTTGTGGGGAAATTTGCTAGCTATATGCTGAAGGTTTTAAACTAGTAAGGGGTATGGTGGGAACCAAGAAGATAGTGAGAATAAGAAATTTTTGAGGTGAGATGCGGTGAGCAATTCTAGGAGTCAAGGCAGACAACAGTTTGGCAAGAGCGAGGTAAGACTGCTAAATTGCATTTACTTTGATGCAAGAGGCCTGACATGTGAGACAGATGAACAAAGGGCATAGATGGGAATGTGGGACAAGGATATCATTACCATTACAGAAATGTGGCACAGGAATGAACAGGACTGGCAGCTTAATGTTCCAGGATATAGATGGTATAGAATGTATAGACAAGAGGAGCAAGCGAGCAGGTGGAGTGGTGTTTTTGGATAGACAGAACATTACAGCTGGATGTAGAGAGGATATTTCTTGTAGATTGCCCAGTGAAGTTATATGGATGAAACTTAAAAATAAGAAAGAGGTGATGACCTTGCTGGGATTGTAAAATGGGCCTCCTAATAGTCAGTGGGAAATTTACAAGCGATTATGCTATCTTTAAGAAAAAAGGATAATGGTAGGGAATTTTAACTTTCCAAACAGAGTTTGGGGTAGTGTTAAGATCTTGGAATGTGGAGAAATTGGTTAAGTGTGTACAATAAAACGTTGTTATTCAATATGTGGATGCACCTACTCGACAGTGTGCAATACTTGACCGTCTGTTGGGAACCAAGGCAGGACAAATGTCTGAGGTGTTCATAGGGGTAGGCTTCAGAGAAAGTGATCATAATTCTATTGGTTTAATAATAATGATACGAAAGGATAACATTGATTTAAAAATGAAAGTTTCAAATTAGAGTGCGGCCAGTTTCGATGGTATTAGACTTTGAGAAGTTGGTTGGAGGAGGTTATTCACAGGTAAAGGGATGGCTGACAAGTGGGAGGCCTTTAAGAATGAGACAATGAGAGTTCAGTGTTGGTATGTTTCTGTTTGTGTGAAGGGCAAGGCATGGGAAAAGCTCAATGATGAGGGAAATTGCAATTCCTGTCCAGGGAAAGAAGGGGGCGTTCATCAGATATAGAGAGCTGGGATTGAGTGATCCTGAGAAGGATATAAGGGCAGTAGGAGTATACTTAAACAGGAAATCATGAGGGGAAAAAGGGGACATAAAATTGCTTTGGCAAATAGAATTAAGGAGAATCCGAAAAGATTCTAAAATTATTTTAAGGTTAAAAGAATAACTAAGGAGAGAATACAGCCCTTAAAGATCAACATGGCTTACCTACAGGAGATGGCAGAGACACTAAGCAAATATTTTGCATCAATACTTAAAGTAGACAGGAGCAGGGAAGCTAAGAAACTTAGGAAATAAATAATGTGATCTT
Source organism: Chiloscyllium plagiosum (assembly GCF_037043375.1). Taxonomy (NCBI): domain Eukaryota; kingdom Metazoa; phylum Chordata; class Chondrichthyes; order Orectolobiformes; family Hemiscylliidae; genus Chiloscyllium; species Chiloscyllium plagiosum. The sequence goes on from NW_028270176.1 coordinate 48,732,037, forward strand.
AAAATGAGTTCAGTTTACAGAAAAGGAGGTGTTGGAGTTCTTGAAGTAGAAGAATTTAAATAAATCCTGGAGACCTGATTAGATATTTCCCAGAACTTTGTGGGAAGAGAGGGAAGAGATTCCTGAACCCCTCGCTGAGATATTTGTATCGTTGATAATCATAGATGAGATGCCAGAAGACTGGAGAGTGACGAATGTGGCAGCATTATTGAAGAAAGTTGTATGGAAAAGCAAGGGAACCATAAACTGGTGAGCCTTTCACGCCAGAGATGCTGCCAGACCTTCTGAGCATTTCCAGCAGTTTCTGCTTTTGTTTCTGATACACAGCATCCACAGTTCTTTCCGTTTTTATTTAGTAGTTAGAGAGCATTACTTTTTGAATTGGAGGCCTGTTAGAACATAACAACATCCGAACATTAGAAATACAATCAGGAGTAGGCCATCTGACTCCATGAGTCAGCTCTGCCTTTCAATAACATCGTGGATCATCTTTCAATGGACTGAGACTCCACTTACCCACCGCTCACTATAACCCTTCATTCCTTTACTGTTCACAAATCTATCTGCACCTTTAAAACATTCAACAGGTTAGCCTCAGCTGCTTCACGAGGCAGGGGATTCCAGAGATTCACAACCCTTTGGGTGAAGACGTTGGCTTGACCAGCTATCCTTAGTAGCCACACACGCAGATGACAAGCAACATGAGTTCGAATGGGACAAAACTACTATTGGGAGAAGCCTAACACAGAACAGCCAGGGAATTCCTAGCGGCATGGCACTCACCCACAGATTCAATCAATAAGCACATCGACCTGGACCCAATACACCGGCCCCTGCAGCTGACAACTGGAACTGACAACCAGAAGCGGCAGATACACACCACTATAAATGCGGGAGGAAACGTCATAGAAGCGCTTCACAGGAGGCCCCCAAGCACTGAGGATGCCACCGAGACAGGGGACGAAACGTCTGCAACACAAATTCCCAGCTCGGCGAACAGAACCACAACAACGAGCACCCGAGCTACAAATCTTCTCACAAACTTTGAGCCTCTCTGCTTCTGTCTTATCTGTCGCATTTATAATTTTACAATCCCCTCCCCCATTCTTCTGAATTCCAATGAGTATAATCCCAGTCTGCTCATAAGCCAACCCCCTCATTTCCAGAATCAACGTAATCAAACTCCTTAGCAAACCTCACCTCAGTGTCATCTCATGTAAGGCGATGAAAAGTGTACAGAGTACTCCAGGCGTGGCCACACCAGCGCCCTATACAGCTGCAGCAGAAAGTCCTAATTTTAAACTCTATCTACTGGCAATGAAGGACGTTATTCCATTTGTCTTCCTAATTAGCTACTGGACTTGCAAACCAGACTTTTGTGTTTCATGCACAAGAACACCTAGGGCCCCCTGCACAGCAGCATTCTGTAATTTTTCACCATTTTAAAGTAGTCCACTTTGTTATTATGGATCAGTGGTGCTGGACGAGCACAGCAATGAAGGGCTTTTGCCCGAAACGTCGATTTTGCTGCTCGTCGGATGCTGCCTCAATTGCTGTGCTCTTCCAGCACCACTGATCCAGAATCTGGTTTCTAGCATCTGCAGTCATTGTTTTCACCACTTTGTTATTATTCCTACCAAAATGGATGGCCTCATGTTTACTAACATTGTACTTCATCTGCCAGACCCTTGCCCACTCCCTTAACCTGTCTATATCCTTCTGCACACTTTGCTCTATCACTCATTTACGTGGCTTCTGCGAACTACAACACACGACACTTGGTCTCTACCTCGAAGCAATCTACCTGAATTGTAAATAATTGCAGTCCCAACAATTGTAAACAGTTGCATTCTCAACACTGACCCCTGAGACACATCACTAGTCACCGATTTTCAACCAGAAAAACACCCATTTATCCCCAATTTTTGCGTTCTGTTAGTTAACCATTCTTCTGTCCATGCTAATGCATTGCCCGTAACACTGTGCATCTTTATTTTATGCAGCAGCCTTTTGTGCAGCACCTTGCTGAATGCCTTTTGGAAATCCAGATACAACACGTTCACCAGTTCCCCATTGTCTACCACGCTCATTATCACCTCAAAGAATTTCAATAAATCCGTTAAAGATGACTTGCCTTTCATGAACCCATGCTTCATTAAATAAATGTAGCTGTTGCGGTTTTGTAATGCAAACCAGGCCAGGACTTATACAATTAATGGCTGGGCCCTTGGGGAGTGTTGCTCAGCAAAGAAACCAAAGGGTGCAGATGCATCATTCCTTGAAAGTGAAGTTGCAGGGAGACAGGGTGGGGAAAAAGGTGTTTGGCATGCTTTCGTTCATTGGTCATAATGTTAAGTGTAGGAGTCGAGATGTCATGTCTCAGCTGTACAGAACATTTGTGAGGCCACATTTAGAATTATTTTAGACAAATCTGGCTGACCGTTTCTATGAAGGATTTTGTGAAACTTGAGAGGGTGTAGAAAAGATTTCCAAGAATGATGCTGGAACTGGAGTGTTTATGGTATAAGCCGAAGCTGAATAGGCTGGGGCTTCTCTTTTCCCTGCAGTGAGAGAAAAGGAGGCTCAGGAGTGGCCTGAACAAGACTTATAAAATCATGCAGGCATTGATATGGTGAATAGCCAAGGCCTTTGTCCTCGAGTGGGAGAGTCCAAAACTAGAGGACAGCAGTTTAACGTGAGAGGAGAAACATTTGAAAAAAAAACCTGAGGGGTAACCTTTTCACGTATATGTGGAAAAAGCTGCCAGCGGTAGTGGTGGAGGCGGGTAAAGTAAAGTGGGTAATGTAACAGTCATCCCTTGTCTCTTTCAGCACAGTGTCTGCCAGTGAACCAGGTATAACAAGAGAATCTCATATCTTTATTTGGAAGTTCACGCATTTACAGGGCGGAGTGGTTGTCACTGCTACCTCACAGCGCCAGGGTCCCAGGTTCGATTGCAGCCTTGGGCGACTGTCTGTCTGCAGTTTGTGCATTCTCGCCATGTCTGCGTGGGACTCCTCTACGTGCTCCGGTTTCGTCACACAATCACAAAGATGTGCACGTCAGGTGAAATGGCCGTGCTAAATTGCCCATAGTGTCAGGTGCATTCGTGGGAGGGAAATGGGTCTGCGTGGCTTCCTCTTCTTTGGGTCGGTGTGGTCTGGTTGGGTCGACGGGCCTGTATCGACATTGAAGGGAATCTAAACTTCCATGCCTCCTCAATATCGTCTTGGACAATTACGGTCCTTGGCTGTTTTCACCACATAGTTGGGGTTGTCCAGCGAGCACATCCCAGCAGTGGGTGGAATTCCCTGCCGCCATGGCGTACTGGACGTCCTGCGTTGACTGCTACGCATTGCACTTCAACTTTCGAGGAAAGACAGAGGGAGTATTCACAGAACACACAAGCAGTGAGTGATTGACAGGTCAAGCAACAAAGGATTACTGAGCGCACAATCGCTCACTGCACTGTAAACAAACACTTGTCTGATGGATAAACACACTTAGACGAGACACCTGAAACTGACAGTACATGCAGTCAGCAACCACAAAACAAACAGACACATCCAAAGCAAATGATCAGAAACCACAAGACAGAAACAAAAGTGAACTGGTGGAGCCCCTGTCAATTTCCTTCGAGCTGAGGAATCTCTTAGGATTGATGGGAAAAATTTAATCAACAGTCTCTCATTCTATTTTGCCAGGCTTCCCTTGCCCGTCCGGCTCTCCCCTGGCTTGATCCGGATCGCGGCACAAGCTCTGGACGTGCTTAATACAATCTGGACTCAATCAAGCATCCAGCAGCATTAATCAGTTCTAGAATGGAATCAGGGGGTTCCAGCTCTCTTCGTGGATATTTGAGAATGTCCCTTTCGTTGGCTGTGAGGTGATACCATTGTTGCTCTCCTGAGGTGAGCAAGGTATTCTGGTGCTTCACTGGCTGACCTGAGCTTCATGTCGCTTTGATATCACTGGGGTATTAGATTACACTTCAGCCTTGGGGACAGCTTTATTTATCTGGTCGAGGAAGCTTATTGGTAGTTTGTCTTGGGAAGTGTATTCGGTGGTTTGTGAATGACTGTGGTCAGCCTGTTTGGTCAATGCTGAGGCATTTTCGGTGTTCCTTGTATGGCTTGGACAGGCTTGATTTTCTGTGTTCTTATTGGCCATGCTGTCTGTAGGCAGGTTTGCAAGTCATTTCCCATACTGTTGAAAAATAAACTTTAAGATCTTCAAAGGTTTTAAATTCAAAATCTTAATTCAACATCAACCTGTTCACATGGGGACAAGCCACTCAGCTGTTCCATGGACGGGAAGGTATTCACTCGGGGATCAATCCTAATGGCAAGCAAACGACTTCAACAAAGGGAGAGAAAATATGTCTGCTCTGTTTGGTAAGTGATTATCTTCACAACCCCGCCTAATGTCACCCAATCGACATGACACTGGAAAGACACCATTCGTCTGCTCTGTGTATGAAAAGGAATTCATTAAATCAGCAAAGCTTCAGATAAAGAAGAATGGGCACACTGTAGAGAGGCCTGCACTGAGTGTGGAAAGAGATTCACCTGGTCATCTCTATTCAGTGAGCACGACCACATTCACACGAGCGAGAAACATTTACTTGCTCCTTACCTGGGAAGTGATTCACTCGTGTCTCCAATCTCAGCTGATATGGACTTGTTCCCACAAATGACAGAAAATTTTAATGGTCTGACTTTGAAAAGAGCTTAAGGAGTAGCAATGATGTGATGGAACACCAGAAAACACATGAGAATCCCTGCAGTGAAACAACAGGCCCTTCGGCCCAACAAGTCCACACAATCCATCCAAAGAACACTCAAACCCATTACCCTACCTTATATTTACCCCAACTACTAACCTACGGTATGGGTAATATATCATGTCCAGTTCACCTAACAGGCGTACCGTTTTGTCTTGTGGGATGAAATTTGAGGACCTGGAGGAAACTCACGCAGACACGTGAAGAACGTGCAAACTCCACACAGAGAGGCCTCCGAGGCTGGAATCGACGCCAGCCCCTCGTGCTCTGAGGCAGCACTGCTAAACACTGAGCCACCGTGCGTGGAGAGGCAGTTAATTTGCACTGTGGGTAGCAAGGGATTCAATTACTCATTCGCACGTGTGACAGCCCATTCAGGTGGAATCTGTTTCGCTTAGTTGTCTGCATTGTTGGCTTATAAAGCAGTGTGATGCTCGCAGTGTGTTTCCAATTCCTATCACTGTTTTGAGGTTAATTTAAAGGTTGTTCTTCACTAAATATTCTCTGACCGGTGGGCTGGTGGTGCTCTGGTTAAATCACCACCAGCCTCTTCTTTCTCAAATGAAGGCAGCAGCCTCTGCGGCCTGGTAAGATGGTAATAGTGTAAACAATCCAGTGAGGTCGCATGTGAATGCGATATAGTGTTATTGCATCGAGAATTGAACTGTGTTCTTTCTGTCAGTAGGGGTTTACTTCATTGGATGTGTTTAATCTCTTTAATTGATCTGGTGTTTAATTGTTCAGTTTTCAATCACATCAAATTCAAAGACTTTTTCCCCTGATTCGGTACAATTAGAGGAGCCTGGTAGATATCCAGTAACTGCCCTGTTCTTGACACTTTTCTTTATTGTTAAGTGTGGATTTGTACTTAAATATATTTCGATGCATTCAGCATTTCTGAATGCTCTTCACGTCGAAATGAAGACCGTGTGAAGTGTATTCACTTATATCCGAGAAACAAAAGTCCTACAGTGAGAGCACAAGATTGTGTTCTCATCAGCGTGAACATGTTGATGGGACCTCAATTAATGGAACCTTATAAAGCATTTCCCACACTGTGTCATTAAAACAAATTATTGTCACAGTGAACCCGTTGGTGTACCAGGAGGATGGATGGCTGAAGTGCATCCTTTCCCCAATTCAGAACAAATGAATGGCCTCTCGCCAATATGAATTCGCTCGTCTTTCAGTAAGTTTGAGAAATGAAAGAGCAGGTGAATAGTCTCTTTCCAGTGTGAACTCTCTTGTATTCCAGCAGATTGCCTGAATCAATTAATGACTTCAAATCACAGCGGACGAATGATCTCCACGCTGTATGAACTCACTGTTGTTTCAGCAGACTGAATGACTGAATGAATCCTTTCCCATTTTTCGAACAGGCGAACGGTCTATGTCCACTGAGTTCACAGATGTAAAGTGAGATCAAATGACGGCCTGAACCCACTCCCTCTGTGAGAACACTTGAATGGCTTCTCATCAACGTGAACACATTGATGGTACAGCAGATCGTCAAAACTTTTAAAGCGTTTATTATACTCTGCATCATTAAATGGTTTCTTCTCCGTGTGAACCCACTGGTGAGTCAGCAAGTTAGAAAACTGAGTAACTCCCTTTCCACACTCAAAACAGTTGAATGGTTTTTCCCCGGTGTGGTTGCACTGATGAATTTTCAGGGCAGACAAGTAATTGAATCGTCACCTCATTACCGCAGTTTCTCTCCAGTGCCCCTCCAATTATGTCTCGATAGTTCAGAATGTGAATGCTTCCACTCCACTGTGAATGTAACTTTCTGCTTTCATTTTCAAAGGCCGGTGAGGTTCAGGCTACATGGAACAAAGCAACTCCATCAAATTCTGATGTGATGCTTCGTTTCAGTTTCCCAAATGCAAATCCTCATCTTTGATACCCGTCAAATAAATCCAGAAATATCTCAGTAAGAGAGAACTCCTTTGAACACCAAAGCGTATGATTTTTCATTCTTCGTCGGATGTGGGTATTCCAGAACAGGTCAGCATTTATTGTTCATTTATGATTTGACTGGACAAGGTGATGATGAGCTGCCTTCTTGAACCATCGTTTCCGTGTGCTGTCGGTAGTCCCAAATTATAGGGAAGTGAAATCCACAGTTTTGACCCAGTGATTCTGGAGGAACGGCAATATATTTCCAGAGCAGGATGGTAGGTGGGTTGGAGATCTTTCCTATCTATCTACTACCCCTTTCCTTTTAGATGGATGTAGTTGTGAGTTTGTAATGTATTGTTTAAGGATCCTTGGTGAATATCTGCAGTGCATCTTATGGATGGTGCAGACTGCATGTCTGAGTGTTTGGTTGTGGAGAGAAAGGATGTTTGTCGACGTTTTATTAGTTGTGTGTTGCTGCTCAATTCAGTTTCTCTGTTCTGGACGGTGTTGAGCTTTTCAGTATTGCTGCAACTGAAGTAAGGAATCGTCAAGAAGGTTGTGGTTTAAATGTCTCTTGCAACTCAGATGCTGACTAATCTACTGTGCTTCTCCTGTGCATTGTTTCTTTAACACTGCAATCATCCAGACGAACAGGAACTATCCCATCATGTCTCGTTCTGTATTGTAAAGGAGTAAACAGTTGGTCGGGAAAGAACAAAAGAAAGAGAAGAACATTTGGTCAATTAGGAGAATAACGCTGTCGCTCGGAGAGTGAACAACTGTTAATGGAGACTGCCGGTGCCAAATCATAGGTGGCGTGTAATCGCAGGCTATGTGTCAGACAGGCTTGAGGGTGTCATGAAAATCCCTGATTATGTCCCTTTTTTTGCCACAATGCTATATGGCTGCTAAAGTTAGCTTCTCAAAGACATTGTGACTTTCACTGCACCAAAGAAGGACTTTCGGCCCATCTTGCAAATGTCCATCATGAAGCAACGATCCATTCTCATCCCGTGTTTTTCAGAACTTGGTCTGGATCCTTAAGCGCTATGGTACTCCAAGTGATCAACGAAATATTTTCCTAATTTCACCACCTCCAACGAAATACTGTTACCAAACATATATTCTCCTCCCCGCCCTTGTCCGCCTTTCCCAGGAACTATTCCCTCCGTGGCACTGTGGTGCAGTGTGCCTTCTCTCTCAACACCTCCCCCAACAGCCCCATGGAACCTTTCCCTAAAATCGCGGAATATGTGACTCTTCCTTTCATAGAACATGAGAACGAGGAGCAAGACTATGTCATGCGGGCCTTAGCGACTGCTTCGCCGTTCAATAAGATCATGCCTGATATTTCCATGGACATACATCCACTTAACCAACCTCTGAAGATAATCATTACTTCCTTTATTGTTCAAACAAAAATCAGCCCTAGCTTAAAAAAAAACATTTATTGATGTAGCATCAATTACTTCGTTGGGCAAGCAGTTCCATAGAGTAACATCCCTCTGGTTGAAGAAATTCCTTCTCATTTCCAGACGTTTCGTTACCCTGCTGGGTAACATCTTCATTGTGCCTTCGGGCGATGGACTGTTCATGATTTCTTCTTTCTATTTATATGTTTGGGGTTCTTTGGGTTGGTCGTGTCATTTCCTGTAGTGATTTCATTTCCTGTTCTTTTTCTCATGGGGTTGTAGACGGAGTCTACCTCGTTTTGATAGATTTCCTGTTGCAATACCATGCTTCTCGGAATTCTCGTGTCTGTCTCTGTTTCACTTGCGCTCGGATGGATGCGTTGTCCAAGTCAAAGTGGTGCCTTTCCATATCTGTATGTAAGGATACCAGTGAGAAAGGGTCACGTCGTTTTGTGGTTAGTTGATGTTCATATATCCTGGTGTCTCGTGTTCTACCTATTTGTCCACATGCAAAACATGATGACATTTATAAGATACTGTGCAAGAACTGTAACAAACATTGCATTCGACAAACACAACAGTGGACTGAGACAACATGTCCATCCTAGGACAAGCCAAACAGATACATCCAGAAGAATTCGTCAAAGCATGGCATTCCGACAAGAACTCGACCAACAAACACTTCGATCTCGACGCCATCGACCACCCCCTGAGGAAAAAGAACAGGAATGATATCACCAACGGAAATGACATCATCAAGGCAAAGAAACTCAAACATATAAATAGAAAGCAGGAATCTTGAACAGTGCTTCGCCTGGAGACCCACTGAAATTGTTAGCTAGTAGGGTGATGAAACGTCTGGTAATGAACTTTCCAGTTCAATGACCAAACCGACATCTAGTTTAATGACCTACTCAAAGAACTTAATAACGTTTGTGAGTCTCGACCTCACATTCACAAAACCGGCTTGACTTTCCCTCATAAACTTATTCCAATCGAGATGATTACAAATCTTATCTCTTAGAACTTTTCCAACACTTTACCCACAACCAACGGGAGGGTCAATGGTCTATAATTTCCATGGTTTTCTCTACTTCCCTTCTTGAATGAGGGAATAACTTTTACTATCCTGTAGTGTTCTGGTACTATACCTTTGGACAATGACAACATAAATATCAAAGTCGAAGGCTCGGAAATCAGATTCTTGGTTTCCCAGAGAATCTGAGGATAAATCCCATCTGGCCCACGGGAATATATATATTTACACATTTTCAGAGTTTGTAACACCTCGCCCTTGGGAACTTCAATCCGATCTCGTCTAGTAGCCTGTTTCTCAGTATTGTCCTCGACAACATTTTGTTTTTCCAGTGCGAATTCTGACGAAAGATATTGCTTTAGCGCTTCCCCCATCGCTTCTGACTCCAGGTACTACTTTTCCAAGACTGTCCTTCATTGGCCATATTTTATTCCATTCATTGTTTTAATCCTTACAGACCTATGGAAAACTTTAGGATTTCCCCTTATCCTATCTGCTAACAAATTCTCAGCTCCCCTCCTGGCTCATCTTCAGTCTCTCCTCAGGATTTTCCTGTTTAACTTGTAACTCTCAATGTCCCGAACTGAGCCTTCACAACTCTTGCTAACACAAGCCTTCTTCATCTTAACAAGAGATTCGGCTTCCTTAGTAATCATGACTCCTGCGCTTGACAATTTCCTCCCTGTCTGACAGGTATATAGTTATTAAAGACACACAGAACCTGCTCCTTGAATCAGCTCCACATTTCTATTCTGCCCATTCCCTGCCGTTTCCTTGCCCAACCAGTGCATGCGTAATCTTATCTAATCGCATTGCAATTTTCTTTCCCCCAGCAGAAACGCTTGTCCTCCGGTTTTTTACTATCCCATTGAAAAACTCAAGTAAACATAACTGAATTTTGGTAACTATTACCAAAGTGCTCACCTACCGCCAAATCTAACACCTTGCCGTGTTCATTACCCAGTATCAAATCTAATTTGGCCTCTCCCTTTGTTGGCCTGTTCCATTGCACAGTATTTGAGGAATCTATCGCAGATACTCAATACTCTCCTCGTCAGGGCTACCCTGACTGAGCTGCTTCGACCGATTGGCATGTTGATTAAAATCCGCATGATAATTGCCATACCAGTTTTTCAGGTGTTGTTTATGCCTTTGTTTACTGCCCTCCCCAATGTGATCTTAAAATATGGAGGCGGATAGACTCAGACAATCAGTGACATTTTCTTCTTAGAACTTCTAATTTCCTCTCAAATGGATTCAAACTTATTCTCCATAGAACGTATATCATCTGTCAGCATCGGTCTGAGGTTGTCCTTGAATGTTTGAGCTTCACCACCTTCCTTACCATCCTTTCTGTCCTTCCAAATTGTCTCATGCCCGTGAATATTTACCTCCCAGTCTTGACTATGCTGTCTCCATGCCTCTGCAATGTCTACTAAATCGTATTTGTCCGTGATAATTTATGCTGATATATCCCCAACCTTCTTCCAAAATGTACGAGCATTCAGGTATAGTGCCGTTATGGTCGCTTTCTTACCCATTGATTAACAACATATCTGATAATATCTTCGACGCTATCCTTTCTTATTGCTTCTTGCTTCTTCTCACTTGTCCATTTCTGACCTCCTTGCTTAGTACACAAGTGCTCTAATACACCTTCCAGGTGAAGCAACACTTTCCCTACACTTTGCACAATCCAGTCTAATAGATTCACTGCTCTTATTGTGGTCGCCACTACCTTGGGAAATGAAGTGTGGACTGAATGACCGTTTTGCAGAATACAAAGTTCTATCGCCAAATATGTCCCTGAGCTTCAAGTTGACTGCTCCTTTCGCACAGAACCATGTTTCATAGACAACGTCTCTATCTCAGGCTTACTGCAGTGTTCCACCAGAGCTCAGCGCATGCTGTAAAAGCAACAGACGGTATTCTGCTTGAGGACCCCGCAACCCTCCATATCAATTTCAGTCATTTTAGAGGCCTGAAGTCTCCCATGTCCTGGCCCCCGACACACCCCCAGGCCTAGTTATAGCAAAGCAGCCATTATACACTACCTATGGTTAGTCATAAACAGTCTCCGTGAACAGTTATTAATGCTCCAAACAAATCATTATCAATTCCTATGCCCAACTGTTAGTTTCTCTCTTTCGGCTCTATCCCAACATCTTGTTTCCTCCTAATTACTGCGCCCCCACATATCTTCTGCATGTATACGAAACTTTTACTGGAAACCATGAGTGCTAAGGACGGCGTCACTGGACCTAAAATATTAACTCCGATTTGTCTTTCCAGCATCTTTTGGTCTTGCCCCTGAGGAAGCTTGATACTGTGCTTGTGTAATGACCCCCTGCACATAAGACAGAACTGTGTTAATCCTGAAAAGTTCTCTTTTTGATGAATCCCATTACAATGTGAGGCATTGGCATCGACTTCGTAGGTCAATAAATATAGAAATCATGTGCTTGGGATTTGTGCCGGAGTTCTGTTCTGGATATGATAAACAACAGAGAGAACAATCTCCGTCATGTCAGATGTGAACAGATAGGAATCTCCACAAGAGGAGGAATAAAAAGAATGTTTTTCAGTGAGAGAAAATTCAAACCATTTCTCACTGTAATAGTCTGTGGCTATCAAGGCACAATGTTTTATAACCACAAAGGCTGAATACAGCGTTTTCGTGTTAAAATATCTGAATGATCTCCTTCCAGTGTGACAGTACAGTTGTGTTAGCAAATGGGATAACTGAGTGAATCACTTTAATTTTTCAGCTAGCGAACATTCCTCTTGTGGGAAGATATAGGGGCAAAATGCAGGAATAGGGATGGAAAGGTTCTGAAGAAGTTTGACATAGGGACTGAGGAAGTGTTCGTGGTTCTGACCGACTTGACGTGGGCATATTCCCAATTCATGACGCACTTGCACCTTATGTTCCTCTCTGTGACAAGGGTGGAAATTACAGGTGTTCTGAGCAATATTTTACATTCCCCTTTCGGTTTGTACTGGATTGGACTAATGCAGTTCCACTTTTAAGCAAGATTGGGAGAGATAGACCAGAGATTCACACAGCAGTGAATCTCACATCAGTTAAAGGGAACCTTTTGGAGCAAATCCTGAAGGAGAGCGTTAACTGCCACTTGTCCAGGCAAGGTTTCATCAGGAAGCGTCATCACGGTTTTGTTACAGAATGTCATGCCTAACAGATTGGATGAAGTCTATTTGATTGGCAAGTGATCGGGTTTTTTAACGAGGGCAGTAAAGCTGATGTTTTTTGTGTGGATTTCAACATAGCCTTTAACACGACACCACACTGGAGACTGGTAAGAGGATAAAAGTGAAAAGGGATTTAAGCTCCCCTGGCAAGTTGGAGCCAAACTTCATTTGGTGGTGGTAGGAGACACAGGATGGTGATGAAGGCTTTTTGTGTGATTGGAACTGGTAATCAATGGTGTGACACAAGGATGAATGCTGGGTCCCATGTCGTTTGTGAATGTGTGTAAAGAATATAGAACAGGTTATCGGGAAATGAGAAGCAGAGTTGTCCATGATACGAATATTAGCAAAGTGGTTAATAGTGAGGAAGAAGGTCATAGGATGGAGGAGCTCAGAGATGGATTTGTCAAATGTCAAATTCAGATAGGGGATGTTGAAACTAACCATGAAAAACATGAGGTGATGCACATTGGAAGTAACACTTCAACGGATGACTCAATGAATGGCAGGACACGTGGAAACCCAGAGGAACAGAGAGATTTTGCATGTTGGGCCACATGTCCGTCAAGGCAGCAGAACATCGTGACAATCACAACTTTATCAGTCAAGGCAAAATTTATACAAGTCGACAAGATGGTGAAGAAAGTACTTGGCAAGCTTTTTGTCATTCGTCAGAAAGTCGATTATCCAAGTTGGAATGTCATGTTGTGACGATTTCGAGCATTGGTGAGATCACACTTAGAATACTGCTTGCAATTATGGTCAACTTCTACAGGAAGGATTTTGTGAAAATTGAAACTGTACACGAATGATTTGCAAGGATGTTGCGGGGACCTGAGGGCTGGATTTAAGCGTGGAGATGGGGTAGGCAGGAGCGTTTTAGCTGGAATGTTCCAGGCAGCGCGTCACGTTCTCACCGTATATAAAATCTTGACGGGTATGGATAGACAACTGACCTAAATCGTTTGCGCAGAATGGTGAAGTTAAAAACTAAGGGCACAGGTTTATGGTGACAGGCACTGAGACACACTAAATCAGTTATAGAGCGTGACAGAATGATGGTTGATTTCCAACAGGCATTGCTTCAGGTCAGTCTTAGGTTTTAAAAATAAACATTCTTTTCCGTGAAAGTCATTTGGTAGTGAAGTCGTGAATTGAACATTAGGGGTACTAAAATTGAGTGATGTACCGATGAATAAGTGAGTGTGTACAATATTGTCCAATGCACTTTGAAATGGAGAATGCCATATTTATAAGGAACAATCAATAACGATCATTTAAATTAAATGTGATGTTGCAGGACTCTGAAATAAACACCGAACTGGCTGTGCTGGGATATGAGTCACATTGACTTGTCTGCAGGATCATCAACTGATTCGGAAGGCATCATGATATGTTTCATCTGTTCAGCAGTGGCGGAGCCAATATATATTCCTCCATTCCTATCAGCAATTAACAAGGTGAGCATGCATTGCCCGATCGAAACATTCTAGTTCATGAAACTCGTTTTTCTTTTCAGAATCAGAATGTAGCAGTTATTAAACTGCAGCTTTCTCTTTTCCTTTACCATGATTAATATTCAAACGTTCAGTTGAACTGACAGAATGCTGAATTCTGCAAAAATTATTTCTTTTCTCTCAGACATTCAGTCTCTGCAGTTTTCATTTCTTTAGTGATCTGAATAACCTGATATTTATGGGGAAATGAATATTGCAGTTTGTCTCACATGCGACAGAAGAATCAACTGAGTGGTGACAGGTGCAGCTTAATTTTCCTATGCAGTTGAGCTGAGGTGGTGTCGAGTTAAAAGCGTGGATCCGGAAAAGGGCATCTGGTAAGGCAGCATCCATGGAGTAGGAAAGTCGATGTTTCGAGCATAAGTTCTTCGTCAGGAATGTTGGAAACATTGACACTCCTGGTCCTCAGATGTTGCCTAACCACTGTGCTTTCTAGCGCCATCCTTCCTGACTGTAATCTCTCGCATCTGCAATCCTCGCCTTCTCCTCAGGTGTGATAGTTTTGGATATTGTTCCTGTGATCTAATAACATGTTCGTAATTATAGGTTTGATATGTGGTTGGGAGCTCATCATTGATGCAATTCATTCTCCCCCTCCCAATCTGCCAAGCACATGCAGGTCCTGCGCCTCCTTCATTGACACGCCCTAAACACCTGATGACTGAAAGAAGAAGGCCTCATCTTCCTCTTGGGACCTTGATGACACATGGGATCACCAGTTTTCTCATTCGCCCTTCCCTCATATTATTCTACTTTCATGATTCCAACTCGGCATTGCCCTCATGACCTGCACATCACCTTTCCAACCTATCCGCTCCACCTCGTGTCAGAACCAGTATCTTATTCGCCACCTTTATCTTCTCATCGCATTCTCAGCTATCATGCGCCCAAACCCCCTAAACCGCCCATTTATCACTCAGCCCCCACGGCCACGAACATCATTCCTGATGAAGGGTTTATGCCCGAATCATCAACTCTCCCGCTCCACGCATGCTGCCTGACCTACTGTGTTTTCTATCACCACACTGTCCACACTGAGTTCTAACATCTGCAGTTCTCACTTTCTCCACGGGGCAGTATTGTGTAAAAGTCATATTATTGGAAAAGTGCAGTTTCTGTGGTTTTCTAAGTTGTTAATTTCATTTGCCCAATCGGCTCGAGCTGGAGTATTGTGTGGCTTTCTGCAATTATCATTACAGCAGGGATGTGATTGCATTGGTAACGGTGCAGAACAGATTTACCAGGATATTGTCTGTTCGAAGAGTTTCACTTATGAAGATAGTTTGGACGGACTGGGCTCTCACAAAGATGTTCTCTTCTTTAAGAAAAACGGAGCTGTTCTTTTCCTCAAGGATAATGTGACTTGATATCTTTTTTTATCAAAGGCGTTGTAAAACAGTTCAGGCTCCGAATCGGATGAAGTGTTACAGAGATAAAAGTGTTCGCTGAGAGGCCTTTCGTTTCTCCGTAAACAGCTGAAGCTTAAGGCCAAAGATTTTATGTTTTAGAAATGAACTGTCTAATAGAATAGGAGTGGTCATTCTGGAAAGCTGAATTCCGGTTTTGAGATCCTGCAGCAGTGGTGCACTAACTAATAATCTCTCTCCTTCTGCCCTTCTAGTTTTTACCTATAAGCTTCTGTTTCATTTTTACTGTGTTTAAGGTTCTTGTTTTTTTAGGATTGTTGTGTATTTTCAGAACAGCACAAGTAAGTCTACTTTGGATAGACTGAGTTCTGTGGGTATTCTATATTCAGTTTTTTTGTTTTTCAATCCGTCATTTTGTGAATAATTTTTGTAACTAGCTTCCTCGAGTAATTTTCACTATACACTTAAAGAAAAAAATATAACGTTACGGTCTGGGTTGTCTGCTTAATAACATTTTGAATCGTTTAGCCTCGTCCATAATAAATTGGGAGGTAGTTGATGGATTACAAGAGTAACTGATAGATGCTTGCGTCTTTATTTCGGGTGTTGATTTGGATTGGGGTAGACATTGCCGAGGAAAGCAATGTCTCATTTAGGTACAAAGAGTTGTCTGGCTATGGACGATGTAAAGTTGGTAATCTTACATTAAATAATTCAGGCGTCTGGAATTAGCAGACATGCTGGGGTTGTATTTGCCGATTTCTGTGAGGAAAGGAGAGATAATTCCCGCAATAGCTCAGAATTTAACTAAGCTGGAAAATCCATAAGAATCTGTAGAGATGGTTAACATTTATTTGAAAATGAAGCAGCTTGAGTTAGACGCGAGAGATAAGGAAAGGACACCAGATTTGAAGCAGTTTGAGATACGATTCGAAGGAGAGAGAGGGAAGAAGAGAAAGCAGCAGAGCACAGAGAAAGGGACACAGGGTTTGAACTTCAGAAATTGGCAATTATTAAAGGAATTCACCTTAAAAGGCAGGTGATAAAGGCTGAAGATAAGCTTAATCTGGAAGAGCATATTGTTCAAACGGCAAGGTTAGCAGCTGAAATGGCTGATTGTTATGAAGTGGTCAAAAAAACAAGGATGGTCTTCCAGAATCATTTTAAGTCTGAGGCATCGAAATTGGGGCGAAGAGAAATCCTCACGTGGAAAGGGAAAGTTAAATCTCTGTGAAGATCATTAGGATAACTTATCACAGGTTAAATAGGGAACTCTTGAAGGGAACAAGATCTGAGGATTTCATTACAATAAAGTAGGCCACATGAAATCAATTTTGGAGGACTAGGGGAAGCACTGGAAAGTCAGATGCAGGAAAACGAAACAAGCCTGGATTTTTTTGGCTTGGCAATAGAAAGCACAGTGGAGGTTGGAAAGCTGCATCAGAGTGCACAAGCCGATCGGAGGTTGGAAAGGGGAAAGTGCCAGATCTGCTTTAAAAATATACCTGCAAAGGTAAAGTTTATTTACCTTGGCCAGGAGTAGCAGATAGAGAGATAACAATATTCAGGGACACAGGATCGTGCCTGTCTGTGATGCTGAAGGAGCGGAAAATATGTGGTCCTGAAGCACTATGTGCACGGGAATTCATGGTGGGACGAAAAATTGCTCAGTTATGTAGAATGAGGCTAGAGTGGGCAAAAAAGAGTGGAGAATTTGTGGTGGGAGTTCTGGAAAAACTCTCAGCTCCAATAATACAATTTGTGCTTGCAAATGATATAGCTCAATCGCCGGTAAGCGTGCTGCCTAATCCAGTTGAAAAACCAGTCGAGATGTCCGCAAGTGCAGCATGCAGGAAGTTTATCAAGGAATTTTCCCAGATTGTGTCTGAACGCGATCACAGAGTCACAAGCTGAAGCAGGATAAATCAAAAGGCAGGGATAAGGAAGCTGAAATATGATTACAAAATATTTTTAAAATCAGATCAGTGGGACACAGCAGGAGACAAGCGTTATAAATGCAAGTATATTCAGCTCTGCTGTGCTGCTGACTTACAGCAGAAAGATGAAAAATTAAAGCAGTTGAATCAGAAGACCTGTACCTGGAAGGAGAGTGAATTCATCCCCGTGTGATATTACTTAGTAAATGATATGTTAAGGAGGAAATGGAGAGCAACACATATTCAAGCAAGTGAGAAATGGGCAGAATTTATTTTCCTGTAGGGTACAGAAAAGTGGAGCTGCGAGTGCCGCATGTGCCACAAATTGGAGGTTACTTAGGCGTGAGGAAAACGGAGGCTAAAATAGAAAGACATTTTTACTGGCCTGGATTGCAGGGGAATGCATTTGAATTTTGCCAGACGTGTCATACATTTCGGCTAATAGGAAATCCATGGGAAATAACAAAGCCTGCACCTTTAATACCTACTCCAGCGTTCGAGGAATCTTTCTTAAGTGACTTCATTCATTGTGTAGGTTCCCTACATCCAATAAGCGATGGAATAAGTATTAATTAACAGTAATGGATGTATTGACGAGATTTCCAAATGTTGTTCAATCGTACAATATGACATTTAAAAGGACTGTGGAAGAGGTACGATTTTTTTTACAAACGAGATTAAGACTACCATCAGAGATACAATGAGCTCAAGGGTCAAACTTCACATCTAAACTTTTCAAGGAGTATATAGATAGCTTGGAAATAAAACGATTCAAATCTACTGTGTACCATCCAGAATCACAGGGTGCACTGGAAAGGTGAAGTCAATTATTAAAGACTATTTTGAGGTTTTATGGTTCGGAGGAGCCAGATTATTTCCATAAGGGAGTTGCATCAGTGCTGTTTGCGATCTGAGATGTACCAAAAGAATCCACCAATCTAAGTCCGTCTGAAACCAATTGTGGGCATAAAGTAAGAGGACCATTAAAATTTATTAAGGCAAAATTAGTAAGTCAGATTAGAGAGACCACGCATTTGGACGATGTAACAAATTTTAGAGTTGGCCTAAATAATGGGGAGTTGTCAGGACAGTATTAAAAAGTATCACAGCAAATGGTGAAGCAGGAAGTGTATGAGAAATCAAAAAATCACAATTTTGCCACTCGGAATAATGTATTTATTTAAATTTCATTAATCGGTGAAACTTTAAAGTAAGGTTTAGAAGACCTTATTTAATTGAGAGGAACTTGAGTGAGGTTAGCTACTTGATAGGGACTCCAGGCATGAAGGAATCTCACAGAATGTGCGATGGGAATATACTCTGACGGTATTTTGGCAGAGAACGAACACAAGAGGAGAATGTGTTATTGACTACGACACACTGGGAAGAACCAATGTCAGGGAATTCTGCATTGGACGTTCCTGAAAGAAAATTGGACAATGCAAAAGTTTTCTAATATTGGTAAAGTTATTCAGTTATCTTCCAGAAGAAAATAGAAAGTTATTACTCTTGCATGGGGAGATCTGTTGAAATATACTGGGTATTAATAATCTAATTGTAGATGATGTAAATATAGGAGATGCTGTTCTGACTTTGTAACATCCTTGCAGGCATAACCCTTTAAAGTTGTACAAGTTCATAAGGAGATATCACGTATGCTCCAAAATGGCATAACCGAAGTGAGTGTCAATGAATAGAGTTCACCCATCATCATGGTGCCAAAGGCAGAAAAGACCCAACAGTTATGTGTGGACTACCACAAAATCAATGTTGTTAGAAAGACTGATGCAGATACATATCTGCAGCTGGAAGACTGTGTGGAAAAGATTGGAGGAGCAACTTGCATTTCCAAGTTGGACTTCCTCAAAGGTTACTGGCAGTGAACTTTGTCAGAAATATCAAAGGCAATTTTATAACGCCAAAAGGCCTGCAGAAATGTAAACTAATGCCGTTTGTACAGAAACCACCAGTCATATTTCAGAGGTTAACTGACAATTTAATTGGCGGATATGCAACTGTGTGGTGTATATTGTGCCTCGTGACTAAGAGTCTCTCATGGATTGAATATTTACAGCATTTATAGGGCTTGTTTGATCGAATTCGGAAGTCAAACTGGTATGTAAACCTAACTGAAAGTGAATCTGCCAAAGCCAAAGTCACCTTCCTCGGATATGTCATTGAAGACGGGCAAATAGCCCCACGGGATGCGAAATCGTAAGTTACAGGGGACTTTTACACATTGTTGACGAAAAGAGCAGTACTACGGTTCCCGGATAGAGTGGCTTTTACTGAAAGTTTGTGCTGAATGATACCAATGGGACTGTTCCACTCACCGAATTGTTAAAAACAGACAATAAATTTCAGTGAACACAAGACTTTCAAAATGTATTTGACAGCCTAAATACTTTGTAAACCATTGCCAAAGTGTCAGCAACATCTAATTACACGAAGGCTTTCCAGGTGCCTATCGATGCTAGTGATGTGCGTGTCTCTCTTCTTCTGCCCCTTTAATTTCGACCTGTAAACCTGTTTCATTTTTCCTCTGTGTTTATGGGGTTTATTTATCAGGACTGTTGTGTATTTTTGGAAAAGCATAATTAAATCTATTTTGGATAGCTGAGTTCTGTGGGTATTCTATATTCTGTTCACTGTGTTTCATCGCTTAATATTGTGAATAATTATCTCTCTGTTTTAAAAACTGGAAGTCAACCTAGCTAAAGTATTCCGAGTAAATTTTACTATATATTCACCAAAACAAATAACGAAGTTACGCTCTGGATTGCCTGCATAAGAATGTTTTGAGTGGTGTGGCCTAGGCAAAACGGAGGTTGTTTTTCTCAGAGCAGAGCTGATTGTGAGGAGACATGATCGACGTGTCCGAAATAATGAGGAGCATGGAATGACAGATTGAAGGACACATTAGCTCTTGATCGATCACCAGGGTTTGTAGATTTCAGATAGGATGCAGAAAGCTTTGAATAGACTGGTAGGAAAACTTTATCAGTCAGCGGTGTTAGAGTCTGGAACTGACTCTCTATAAAGATCATTTGGACAGTTAACCCTTCATTCTTCTCTGATTCCACTGGCCAAAGAGTTTCGAAAAGTTCTCAAAGCCGAGCATTCCCGCGAGCAACAGTTATTCGATCGGTGGCTTTATGAAATGGAATTGTGCACATGAGTAACACGCGTGACTATTCGGCTTCCCTCCAGTGATGACGCTAGAATATTGACTCTCATATTCTCGGGGACACTTAAGGAAGGCATTCTCGGTCCTGCAGATAAGGAACTAATACCTTATTTTGGCTTCGGAAAAATCAGTTTTCATGCTTATTATAAGTCTGCGCTATTCCCAAGCCAGGTAGGATTCGAACCTATAATCTCCTGACCTGTAGTCAGTCGCGTCATCCATTGCGCCACTGGCCCAATGCATGGGGGTGACCTTAAGAGCCATGATGTTAACACGGACACGGCTAATAGCAGTCATGTTCACCAGTTGAACAAGCGATAAAGATAATCATTGTCACTGCTTCAGTCCAATCTTCTTCACCTTTCAAAGCAGTGAATTTTCCAAAAAAAAACACATATGTCCTCATGAAGCTTCCATTCACACTCTGTCTGCTCAGTCATTTACTGTTGATCTGATGAATTTCGAATCTACTTCTTCAGCATAACTGACGTGAACGTGAGCCTAATCACCACATTGTATATACCAGTTAACTTTCAGAGATTGCGATTACAGTAACGACCTTTGCGAGTATGCAGTAAAGTGAATACTGTGAACTGAGCAAAAAAATCTCTTCATGGAAATTAATCCAGTGCAAAGTCAAAAATATAAGGATGGGCGGATGACGTAAAAAAATCCTCTGCTTCTCTTTGCACAGATGTTTCTCCAAGAATTGACTCTTTGAAGAATTCTTCTTTGTACTTTAGACTTTCCCAGTTGCAGATATTCCCTCAATCCACAAACAAGTATCCTGCTGAAAACTACTTCACTCAAGATTAAAATAGGTGACTATCTTTTCGCCCAGCTGTTGTCCCAATGTTCCCTGTTCCATGTCAATACAAGTTCTTGCAGGTGAAATTGGAGCTCCCAGCCTGATGTCCCACAGCTTCTTGATAAGTGGGAATTGAAGCCGCTGACGTTAAGGCGAGAGCCTTTAGCCTCGATACTTCATGTGTCTTTGTATCATCAGAGAATGGCATTCCGCTGACCAATTGCATTTTCGCAGCCACATGCTCGCGCTCAATGCCATCACCATTTCCAATTCGTATTGGGTGCAGTGCGACTCAAATTCTCTGATTCCACGCCCTTGAACTGGGATTATATGATATGCCATTATATGATCACATCAATGAATGAGGAAATTGGTGAAGTAACCGATGTTAAAATACAGTGTTATTGAGAAATAAATTTCAGCAATATCCCATGACCCTTTGAAGTTTTATAGATATCTCGCAAACGTGATCTCCTACAACCTCAGTGTTGCAATCTCTACAGTCTCTTGGGACAAAGAAGCTAAAGATTCAACCGAATCTGAGTTCCCACATCTCAGTCACTGTTTGACAAGTATTCCTTTGTGCGAGTGGTTCTTTTCCTGGCATAACCTCTGCCACGATCCTTATTGCATTTTGCATCGTGCTTTTGCATGTGGCGCCAAGATCATAAAATGGTTCTTCCTTGGCATTGTCAACACAGCAAGTTCTGCTCGAATCACTGTGACACCAATCGGCATTTTTCCCGTTTTACTCCATGTAATATGTGCTTAGCTAACGCTGGGAAAATCAATCTTTTTTTTTTACATAAAAATACTCTTTGTGGTGATAAGTTTCCTTCTTCAAACACCCGCTGTCTCACATCTTTGCGTTTAACATATCATAATCACCCTTTATCGGAGAAATCTCTCCCTCCCACAATAACTAACTCACCTAAACGTCCACCCTCCCATTTCACTGAGGTATTGCACAATATAATACTCACATTTACACTGTTCATTCTGTACTGCTGCGGTCACTGTTTTGGGTGAAAGTGCTCAATCCCATGTTCGGCATCTTCAAGCAATTCAATCCATGTAGATGCAGGTTTTCTATAATTAATCCTCGTGGAGCAGCTTTTACTGACACGGACAATAGATTACTGGAGCATCGGGATCAGTATAAGTGCACAGCGCAGGATTGAGCAAAATATGTTTTATTGGAAACGACAAGTTTCTGTGGCTTTCTCCAGTCGTTTATTTCATTTGTTCATTCGCTTCCCCCGAAATATTGCGTGCAGTTCTGCAACTCACATTACAGTAGTCATGTGATCGCACTGGAAACCGTGCAGAAATTGACCAAGTTGAAAAGTGTAGGTTATGAAGAAAGATTGTTTTGACTGTGGTTGTTTTCTTAAGGCAGAGGAAACTGTGAGGATACATGGTTCATATGCACTAAATAATGAGCGACATGGACAATGCAGACTAAAAGAAACGTTTCCTCTTGACCGATCAACAGGGGCATAGTCTGAAGTTAAGAGGTGGAAAGGGTTGAGGAGATATGCAGAAAAATCTCATCAGCAAGCGTATGGTAGAATCTGGATTCACTGTATGAAGAGATGCACAGAGGCGAACTCACATCACCTTCAGAAATACACGGATCTGAACTTGAGTTGTGAATGCAAACAAGGGCAAGTGATGAAAATGAATAAAGATAGTCAAGCTATTGCATCTGACGAAAGCATGTAAAACGACCTTGAGGGCTGTCATTCTACACATACGTGGTATTCGTGTAGCTGTCCGTCGGGGGCTAGCAGTTCCTTTTTTTTTTGCTTCCTTCGCTGTGACCCGGCTTTGATTCTCAGTCCGTGAATTGGGGTTTGTTTCGATTCTGACAACGACATCAGCAAAAGCAGACCATCTGCAAGTGGAGTGTTTTTAGTACCTCGGATCAATTAATGACATCGAGAAATGAGAGACTACGTCCCAGCCTCTTCAATAAAGGGGGCGGTGCCTCGGCAGTCTCTGCTCATTCAAACAGTTCACTTTTCAATCTCCTAAGATTCTGATTCCGAACGATTTTCCCAAAAATGTCAAAGCTGAGACTTGGCTCTGTGTCTTGTTTCCTTCACAATCGCAGGTGCCACAGTGAACCTTGGAAGGTTGACAGGTGTAAAGGGCAGCGTGAGTGACGAATTCAGCTTCCCCTCCAGTGATGACTCTGGGATATTGACTCTGACGTTCACAGGGGCATTTAATGAAGGGACTCTTGTCCCTGCAGTTCAAGGTGCAAACCTCATTTCGGCTTCAGAACAGTCAGTTATTAGTGCAATAAAGTCAGCGCTGCCCACAAGCCAGGTTGGAATCGAAACTCCACTCAGCAGATCTGTAGTTAGGCATGTCATCCATTTGTGCCACTAGCCCGTTGTATGTGCTACATTGTGCGGTAAATTAGCTTGTATGTGAATTTGAAGCCTGCCAGTCTTGCTTTTAAACCAAGTCGAAACCTTAACTACGATTTTTGTACCGCAACCAAGCGTATTATCCATTGTGACACTGCGCTTGCGCGTGCTTGAGGTGGGTATTCTGCAGAATTGTGATCTAAACATGGACATGACAATCGTACTCATGTTCACAAGTTGAATAACCAGGAAAGATAACCACTGTTACTGCTTCATTCCAATGATCCACTCATTGCGCAGCGGGAGGTTTTGTAACAAAAAGACATTCATCCTCATGAAACTTCCATTCACTTTGTGTCTACTCAGCCATTCAATGGTATCTCCGCTCATCTGATGAATTTCAAATTCACATCACTGATTTTGCTCCATCACTTTTGATAAACCAATGCCTAATCACAACATCGTATTCAAGCTAATTTTCGAAGTTTGAAAGTACTTTAACGACCTGTGTAAGTTTACAAGAAATTCGATAAAATGTAATGAGCAAAAAAACCCTTCCTGCCAGAGCAGAGTTAGCTATTTGAGAAAGGTCAGAGAGCGAAAACATTACCTCCATTTCTCTCAGTGCAGATGTCAATAGAAGCTGCTCCAGGTAAAGTTGAGACGACCGGTTTGATGTCCCAATGCTCCCAGCTTCGTGTCAATGGAGGCTGCTGCAGTTCACGTTGGAGCTCCCACCTGATGCTATGTATACCACGTCAATAGAATCTGCTCCACGCAATGCTGGAACTCCCAGTTCCCGGCATTTCAATTCACTCTATACTTTCAGCGAAATACTTCACACTCACTGATTTCATTACTGAACCCATATCTGCTGGCTCATCCCCATTCCCATTTCTAGTTTGATCTTCGTTGTTGCACCATACAGTTTCTCACATTCCAGGCCTGAAACCTGGCACTATATAATATTCCACGGCAGTGGTCACTTGCTTGTATGACGAAATCGGGGTTAAGAAACCGAAGGTAAACTACATTTCTTCTGCAGAAATACATTCCAGCAATTCCCTGCACTATTCCCTGACGCTTTCATTTTCTAGAGAACTATATCAATCTTCGCCTTCAACAAACTAAGTGATGAAATATCCATCGGCTCTGGAGATACCAAAGTTAACCATTCAGCCCACCATGAGTTTGCATGTCTCAGTTACTGTTTGTCAAGTATTACTACTGTTCATGTAGTCCTGTTCCTAACATATCCTCTGCCACTATCTTTGCTGCTTTTAGCATCATGCTATTCCATGTGGTGCCGGTATCGTGCAAAGTTAGCACTTTGCGTAGTGGCAGCAGAAAGATCATCTCCAATTTGACTTCCAGTATTGTCACTTGTTACCGTTTTATGCAGAGTAAGACATGCTTAACAAAAGTAGGAGCGAATCAATCTTTTTTGACATGAAAATATTCGTCGAGGTGATGATTTTGCTCCTTCAAACCCTCGCCCTTTCACATCTCTGCTGTCTATGTCTCAGGATTCATACCCACCCATTCTGGGAGATTTCTCCCCATCCCACGATCAGTAACCCTGCTTTAGGTCGCTCCTCCAATTTTCCTGAGGCACTTGGCAATCAAGCACTCGCATTGACATTGTTCAGTCTGTGCAGCTGCCGTCAATGTTGTTGGGTGAACGCGACCAAATCCCACAATTAGGACCTTCAAACCAATCGATCCATTTCTATACTGCTGTTGTGAGATTAGTGCTCATGTAGCAATTTTTACTGACATGTACCGGAGATCACTAGAACATCATGCTCAGAAAAAGGACACAATGCAGTATTCAGCAAAGGGAAAGGGTGTTTTTTTTGGAAACGATCAGTTTCTCTGGTCTAATTTCAATGGAGAAGTGGAGATTGTGAGGAAACATGATTGAAATGTGCGAAACAATGAGAGATGAAGGCATATTAGCCTGAAAGAAATGGTATCTCTCGGTCCAACGGCATGTGGCGGAGACTAAATTTAAGATACAGAAATTTTCAGGAGATAAGCAGTAAAAACTTTATCCACCAGTGGTGGTGGATAAATCTGCAACTCATTGTGATGAAATCAACACAACCTTCTGAGGTATTCAGTCTGTGTTTGTCATGTAAAGTCATACAAGGCAAAGAGATGGAAAATGGAATGAGGATAGTGAAGCGTTTGTTTCTGCAAAGAACGCGTCCAACACATTTGAGGGCTGTCACTCTACGTGCGTCTGACCGCTGTACTCGTCCCTGGTCATGTCGTGGTTCTGAATTGGCACTTTTACCACTGCAGCCCGGGTTCAATTCCCAGTAAGGGCAATTTTGTTCAGCATCAACAGCATGGGCATCTGTGATAGGATTCCTTTCAATGCTTCTAATCAATCAATGTCTCCACGAACATCAGATTCAATGTTCCAGACTCTTAAAGAAGGAGAAGTGCCTCAGCACTCCACGAACCAACATGAGACTGAGATATTTATTTTGTTTCCTTGCCAATTCGAGGAACCGCAGCGATTGGGTCCTTGGCTCTGTGAAATTGAAAAGTGCCGATTCGCAGTGTGTGGGACTATTTCGTCTTCCTCACTTGTGATGACGCTGCGACATTGACTGTGATGTTCTCCTGGACGTGTACTGAAAGAGATTCTCGTGTCTGCATATCAGGAGCTCAAACTTCATCTCGGCTTCATAACAATGAGGAAGATTAGGTTGTAAGTGTAATAAATACCTGCATTAACCTCGAGCGAGAGAGGAATGAAACCTGCAATGTTCTGATCTGGAGTCAGGCACGTTAGACTTTGCGCCACTTGTCCCACATGTTCTTCACGCTTTCTCGCTTCGGAGTTGTGATGTTAACATGGACAGGAGAAATAGACGACCTATTCAAAAATTTAACCAGGAAAGAAAATCAGCACCACTGCTTCAGTCCAATCCTCCCCACTTCGTGTTTCAGCGCGATTCATAATGAAAACATATCTGTCATGATGAAGCTTTCATTCAGCCTCTTGTCTGTTCAGCCATTGAATGGGATCATCGGTGATCCTATAAATTTCAACATTAGTTTCCTGCTTTTCCTCTATAAATCAAGATAAACTCGAGCATAATGGCAACATCAAATAGAGTCATAGAGTCAGAGAGATGTCCAGCATGAAAACAGACCCTTTGGTCCTACTCGTCCATTTTGACCAGATATCCCAACCCGATCTAGTCCCATCTGCCATCACCCCGCCCATATCCCTCCAAACCATTTCTATTCGTATATCCATCCAAATGCCTCTTAAATATTGCAATTGTACCAGCCTCCACCACTTCCTTTGGCAGCACATTCCATGCACTTATCACTCTCTGTGTGATAACGTTGCCCCGTCGGTGTCATTTATCTTTCCCCTTTCACCCAAAAACTATGCACATTAATTTTGGACTCACAGACCCCAAGGAAAAGCCTTTTTTCTATTTATCCTATCTTTGACCCTCATAATTTTGAAAACCTCTAATAAGTCACCCCTCAGCCTCCGACGCTCCAGGGAAAACAGCCCCAGCCTGTTAAACCTCTCCCTATATTGCAAATCCTCCAACCCTGGCAAAATCCTCATATTTGTTTTCTGAACCCTTTCAAATTTCGTAACTTCTTTCCGATGGGAAGGAGACCAGACAAGCACGCAATATTCCAACAGTGGCCTAACCAATGTCTTGTACAGCCGCAACATTACCACCCAACTCATATATTCAATACTCTGACCAATAAAGAAAAGCGTACTAAACGCCTTCTTCACTATTCTATCTACCTGCGACTCCACTTTCAAATTAAATTTCAAATATCAGAATTCTATGAACCTGCACTCCAAGGTCTCTTTGTTCAGTAACACTCCCTCGGACATTACCATTAAGTGTTGAAGTCCCGTTATGATTTGCTTTCCCAAAATGCAGCACCTCACATTTATCTGAATTAATCTCCATCTGCCACTTCTCAGCTGATTGGCCGAACTGGTCAAGGTCCTGTTCTAATCTGTGGTAACTCTCTTCGCTGTTCACTACACCTCCAAATAAATGACAAAAAGTAGAGGACCCAGCACCGATCCTTGTACCACTCCATTGGTCACGGGACTCCAGACTGAAAAACCATCCTCCAGCACCATCCTCGGTCCTCCCCTTTGAGCTAGTTATATACCGTTAATGATTGGAAGTTTAGTTTGCTGGAATGATGTGCGTGCGTTTTCAGGAAATGTAATATCATTACACGAGCTTGCTGCAATTTAAATAAATACGCAGTCAGTCTTTCAACCGGTGATCTTTCAACCAGTTTTCGAGGAGAAAGTGAGGACTGCAGATGCTGGAGATCAGAGCTGAAAATGTGTTGCTGGAAAAGCGCAGCAAGTCAGGCAGCATCCAAGGAGCAGGAGAATCGACGTTTCAGCATGTCAGAAACGTCGATTTCCCTGCTCCTTGGATGCTGCCTGACCTGCTGCCCTTTACCAGCAACACATTTTCAGCTTTTAACCAGTTTGCCATGGTAAAATAAACACACACCAGGTCAACCATACTAGTCTAATTCTTGTGTTAGGTGGCTTTCAATCTGATGTTAAGCTGACTGCTTTGTGATCTCTACTACCATGATGCTCTCCCGACGCCATTCCTCCTATTGTGCTCCTCTTGTTGGTCTTGCCATGACTGATCAAAACAGTGCTCTTGAAATCACTTCAAAAATCATTTCGCATTACAATGACACACTACATTGGAGTTGTGTAAATCCACTGTTATTTCTACCCTTTTATTTGATCATTATTGATAGATGAACTGCCATTAGCTCAACTATACCGCTAAGTTGTTCTGGTCTCTGTGGCATTCTTTCCGCACTGTCACTGCATTTTTTGTTCCTTGGCTGAATTTTTACAGTCGCGTTTGATATTCATTTAAGACATCGTTCCTCAGAACTGCAATTTTTCAATGGAGCAAACTCGCCAGCCTTTTCATTTAAAGTCCCCTCTAATGATATCAAAGGGGGAAAATGAGAGTTTCAGCAGCAGACGAAATGAGATTCGGACGAGTTATCAATGTCAGCGTGTGGGGCACATGTGATCATGGTGATGATAAGATCCAATAGCGCAACCCAGCAGCTTTCATGCTAACATTTGTTTGGTGTTAGCTGCACAAATTGCCAGAGTCATTTCCCTTAATTTCGCAATCTGTCTTTTTGTTTTTGGCTTTTCTTTTCCTCCTGTAGTTCTCATTTGATGGCAGTAACTCTGTCTGACGTTCAAAATGCCTACCATTCTTATACCCCAAAATCAGATTATCTCATTGGTTCGATGTTGGGAGAATAATAAATTCGAAATCGATTGGCTTTTAGTTTACAGAGACGTAATTGAATCTCGATGGTTAAAGTTGAATTTTCGTCAAAATGGCAACCAACTCAGGTACCTATTTCACAGCCAAATGTTATATATTTTCAATTTTCCAGTAAACTCTGACACTGCTCTCGTAAGCTGTCAGTGTAGAACAACATTCTACCTCTCTTCAAGGTACACCACACACTTTCACCTTCATAACCCTCTGCAATTCCACATCAGGCTGTAACTGCCCCACCACACGCAAAACCAGAAATGCAGACCTCAAACAAAGGACAGTTATAAGTGAATAAAGGAGTAGTAAAATGTGCCATGTCACAATCAAAGTGAAACAGGGGATAGAGAAAGATACTGGACTTGCCAGCACACAGAAAATAGTCAAGTATTTTGGAAGAATCTACATCATAGTCATGAGAATGATTTGATCTAATTTTTTTAGATAACATGGTGATGTAGTAGAACTCCATATTAACGCCAAGAGCAGTAGCCCGTAGTGTTTAGTGAAATGCAACACTGCTTCAGACTCTCTCATTCACTGTAAAATCCATATTTGTCAGTGGGGGAGTAAGGAGCGTTCGAATACAGAGAAAAGAAGTAGAGGAGTGGGAAGAGCACAGAGGAATGTTGGGCTGGAAGCAGTGGTGGATTAATGGGGTGTAAGATCATGGATGGATTTGAAAACAAATCTGAGAATTATAAAATCAGTGGAGAGTCATCCTGGGAACCAATGCAGATCAGTGAGTTTTATTTAGTCAGAACAGAAGGGAAGTCAAGGAGGAAATGACAAGCAGTTAGTTTAACATCTGTCAAATGAAAGCTTCTCAATGTTTTTTTTTAATAAAGTTGTTGAGCAAGACACTTGGAGAAAGAAAATCAAGGGTATGACGAAAATTCAAGATACCTTGCGAAAAGGTAGTCAGATTTAACCAGATTATTGAAGTTCTTTGTGGAGCTATCGTGTGCTATTGGTAAATTGCCATTTACTGACCCATTCGTGAGGCTGTCAAACCTCACTTGAAGGCTCCCACCATCCTACTCACAATATACATTCCGATCCAGTTGGTGTCATCAACAAGTTTGGAAAAATTACAACAGGTCAAAATGTCCAAATCATGTATAATAGTTGGGAACAATTTGGTTCAAACATTGAATCATAGAATCCCTGCAATGCAGTCGCTGCAATGAGGCGCTCCACTCTCCCTATAATGCTGCATGTCACATGGCCAATCCACCTAGCCTGTGCATTCCTGGATATAATGGGCAATTCACCTGAACCGTGAATGTTTGTACTGTGTGCAGAAATAGCAGCATCCGCAGGAATCCCACGCAGACACTGAGAATGTGTACACTTCATGTTGGCAATCGCGTGACGGTGGAATTGAACCCCGGTCTCTAGCATTGTGAGGCAGCAGTGCTGTCACTGATCCTTGTGCTCCTCCAGCAGTAACAGAACACCAACCTGAGAAAAGTGCGCTTATTCCTACTCTATGCTTTCCAGCTGGTAAACAATCCTTAATGAATGCTGGTACGTTTACAACAACCACATTGTATTTCGTGAAGTTGTGTGGGACCGGGTGAAAAGCCTCCTGAACAAGCAAAACAGTGAGGTACCAACGTGAATTCCACTCCACAGGAGACGTTGCAGAGATCACATAACTTGAAAGATGACTCCCAGCGCATCCACATTCTCTCATTGTTTCCCTCTTTCTTCAACATTTTGGGATGAAGCCTGTCTGGTCTAATTGACTCAAACTTTCGTCCACTTAACTTTTGAAGTACGACCTCTTTCCTGTTCTTATTTGTTTTGCCCCTTGTTTCATATTTTTGGGACATTTAATCTCCTGATGAAGGGCTTCTGATTGGATGTTGACTGACCGCCTTTGTTTTTCCATTACCACATTATTCGACACTAATTGCAAGCATTTGCGATCCTCACTTTCTCCTTTTCCACAGTCCTGACATTTGCAAAGTTTCTCACTGTGCTGATTCGCTTTGCGTCTTGCCAGGCCAGATGATCAGCTGAAGCCTCGCTCACACACACGTGCTCTGCTTCTCCCCACTTTCAACGAAGTTTGTACCTTTCCTGTTCAGAACACCATACTATTCAGGTTCGGATAAATGATGTGGCTCCGTCAGACTCTGCTGTGATCTTTGATCCAAATTTGCTGAGTGCAAATCAATCCTTCTAACACCGTGTAAAATTGGTTTGAAGCATATAATTGTGAGAGAACCCATTTAAACATGCTCGGTCAAGTGCCTAAACAACTATTTATGTGGCTCAGTGTCAAGTGTTGCCTTTTCACATTCCTGTGAATCATTTTAGACATTTTGACAGATGGAAGACGGGGTATAATTATAATCTTATGTTGTTGATTTGGATATCCATTGCAATTACTTCATCATTTCCAGGTGTTTAACCTGTAACTCCTCACCTGCCAGTAATCTGGGACCACGTGAACTACGTGAACTGCAACAGTTCAATAAGATAAACCATCGACTTCTACATAACCAGTTGGAGATTGACAATATCAGCCAGTCTTGCTCATGAAAGGGCTGGAGAATGGGGTGAACTAATCTGCTTAGGAAACCAGCATGGCCACGATGCGCCGAATTACCTTGTGTTGCAATCATTCGGTAATTGTGACCAAAATTAAAGAAAAAAAGACTCACACAGGAGGCCATGGATCTGTTTCTGTATCCACCACTCAGTAAGAAAGCAGCTAATCGTTGGAACATCTGTACTTTTAGACTCAGTGCTGTGAGAAACACCTGCAAGAAAATAAGAGCAAAATACTGCAGTAGCTGATTTTTTTTTAAAATAAAACAGGCTATGCTGGAATAGCTTAGCTGGTCGGGTTTTATGTGCATGGAAAGAAGGTAGATGAATGTTTTAGCGTGCCCAGACAGACATCAGGAAATAAAAATGAAGCAGATTTTCTACACCCTTATGATCTGGGAAGCAGAAGGAAAATGGAATTGATTTGTGACAGTCACAGGCTTTGGGGATGGTCATTGGTGGAAAACTCATAAAGACACAGTCGACAAGACTTATGGTAAAATGACAAAAAGGGGTATCTAAAATTCATCACTGTCAATCCAGGTAAGAAATTCAGAAGACACAAATATACCTTGGGTTGGGTTTGGTGTGTGTAAATACTCTCCTCTGAACTCACTAAAATGCAGTTTCATAAACCCTTCTCTACCAGTCCAGGAGAGAAATTCACAACCATTGTGTCCTGGTCACAGTCTTGTTCCATGTACTCTGCTGTACTGTAAAGTTGGCAGGCGTTATCCCAAGTCCAAATGGCACTCCGTCAGCTCCAGTAACACCGGATCCATTGCTCACGCCAACTGAACATGCTTAAGAGAGGATAAAGCAAACATGACTGACAAGAGAAGTCAGGGAGAGCGCAGAAACAAAAGAAAAACACACCATCTGGTATAGATTAGTGAAACCTAGAGCATTTGGTAGGGTTCAATAACGATCAGAGAACAACCGAAATGGCAAGATGAGCTATTAAGATTTAGGACGTAAGTGTGTGAACTTGAAATATAAAGAATGGTGCAAGAGTTTGTTCACATATTTAAAAGGTTACAGCGAGAATAATAAGTTAAAACAATGACTGCAGATGCTGGAAACCAGATTCTTGAGTCGACTGGTGCTGGAAAAGCACAGCAGTTCAGGCTGCATCCGAGTAGCAGGAAATTCCGACGTTTCCGGCAAAAGCCCTTCATCAGGAGTACAGGCAGAGAGCCTGAAGGGTGGAGAGATAAATGTGAGGAGGGTGGGGGTGGGGAGAAAGTAGAATAGAATACAATAGGTGAGTGTGGGTGGGGATGAAGGTGACAGGGCAGTGAGGAGAATGGGGGAAGGTAGCTTCAGGGCAGAGGAAATGACCTGGGAGTTGCAGTGGAAGAGGACTCCCTGAGATTCTTGTACAGAGAGGTGGAAAATTTCTTCAAGGCAGGCATCCTTGCAAGAGGATTCGCAGTAAGGTTAAAGTCAACTCGGTAAAAACAATTACTGCAGATGCTGGAAACCAGATTCTGGAGTAGAGTGGTGCTGGAAAAGCACAGCAGTTCAGGCATCTTCCGAGGAGCAGGAAAATCTGACGCTTCGGGCAAAAGCCCTTCATCAGCAATTCAGTCAGAGCGCCTGAATGGTGGAGAGACAACAGAGGGAAGAGTGCAAATTGGTGCACTGGAGAAGACGTAATGGGGAAAAACGAAATGGTGCAGTTTAACAAGTACTTTGCATCAGTTTTCACAGTGGAAGACAACAACAAAATATGTGAATTAATAGACACGTAGGGAAGAAGTGAATGAAATGCCAACAATAACTAGAAGATGCTAGGGAAGCTGCAAGGTCTGAACGGATTAAGTCACTGAGACCAGATGGACTGCATTCCTGATTTCTGAAGGAGATTGCTGAGGAGATTGTGGAAGCATTGGTCGTGATCAGTCAGAAGTCATCGGCGTCAGGGTGGGTCCAAGATGAGTGCAAATTTTTAAATGTAACACCCCTTCTGAAAGAAAGAGGAGAGGCAGACACAGACTACTGTCGGCCATGCTAACGACAGTGTTGCACAGTATTTGGAAATGGATGGTAAAATACAGCAAAGTCTGCATGTCTTCATCAAGTCGACGTCATGTCTAACAGCTATGCGAGATCTCTTTGCGGAAGTACCAAGTCAGTTCGGGAAAGCAGAGCCAGTGGGCGTGATCTAATTCAAAACTCATAAGTCATGTAATAAGGTGCCATACAGCAGACTGCTAAATAAGGTAAAAGCATGCGATTAGTGACAAGGAGGGGAGTGGCTGACTGGCTGAGTGAGAACAGAGGGGTCTTTTACAGGATGGCAGCTACTGATTTTTTAAGATTTGCACAGCCATCGGTGTTGGGAGCATAATTATTCACGTTACACGTAGTTGGAGAGACATTTCGTGTCAAGAAAGCTGGGAAACTTCATAACATGCTAGGCAGGCACAGAGAGTGGGCAAATAAGTGGCAAATGCAATACAAAATGGGATGTGTCAGTTTATGCGGTATGAGAGGAAGAAGGCAGGCTTCGACTAATTTCTGTTCATGGAAAGCCTTCGGAAATCCGAAGCACAAAGTGACTTGGGAGCCCTAGATCAGGCAGGTTCAGTTGGAATTAAGAAAGGAAAATTCAATTTTATAATTCATATCAACGGGCCTCGAATACAAGAGCAGAGATGTCCAGTTGAGCATTTACATAGTCATGGTCAGACTGCATTTGGAATATTCCAGGAAGTTAGCCCCGATATCTAAGGGTATTTCAGAGTCATACAGCAGTCTAGCAGACCATTCACTCCATATATACCATGCAGAACTCATTGCCAAATTAAAATCGACCCGCCTGCCTGCCGTTGGCCCAAAAACTTCCAATACATTCCTAATCAGTTACTTATCCAAATGACTTTTAAATAATTTAACTGTAGTTGCATCCATCACTTCCTCTAGCGGTTTATTGCACACAGTGACCAAAGGGTGTATAACAAAATCTGTCATTCATGTCCTTTATAAATCTTCCTGCTCGTACTTTAAACATATGCCCCTGGATTCGAAGTCCCTCACCTTTGATAGTAACCTTATCTATGCTCCTCGTGATCTTACAAATCTCTATAAGGCCAAACGTCGAAGTCCTCTGCTCCAGTGAAAAAGAAACCGCAGCCTATTTTTATAACAGAAGACTTCCATTCATGACATCATCCTGGTAAATACTTTCTGAACCCTCTCCAATATAATAAAATCCTTCTCGTAACGAGGAAACAAGAACTGTACACAATACTCCAGAAGATATGATGACATTGGATAGGGTCCGAAGAAGGTTTAAAAGAATGATCCTGGGGGGAAGAAATGCTTGTCATAAAATGTTGAAAACTCGGGGGCTGTACTTGATGCAGTTTAGAAGTTTGAGGAGGATCTGATTGAAACTTACAGAGAGGGGCAATTAAAGTGGCTGTGGAGAAGTTTTTCAACTAGCACGAGAGACCAGGAGCCGACTGCACAGTATAGAGAGAAAGGGTGACCATTTTGAAGTGATATGCGGAGGAATTTCTTCAGCAAGAGGCTAGTCATTCTTTAGAACCCTTTGCCGTAGAGGGCTTAGTTGTCAAGTCATTCCAATTTTTCAAGACAGACATAGATAGGTCCCTGATTGATAAGAGGATCAACAGTTACAGGAGATGGCAGAAAGCCGAAGAATGAGGTTGAGAAACATAACAACCATGACCAAATATTGGAGAGGTCTCGATGGGTTGAATGGCCTAATTCTGCTCCTTTATCATGTGGCCTTCTCGTTATTGCGTGTGTCTTTAATCTGCCCATAGACTGAGCAAGTCAGATCAGTAACAATACTATGGAGGAGACTTACGTGGTGTATGTATGAGATGGTTTTCTGAGTCGCTACATTAAGGACACAAATGGAGGACAGAGCATCCTTGATTACGTACTGTTTAATGGCTATTGGAGAGATCGCTTAGTCGGCTGGTCGACGAAATTTCGATGAAGAATGACAGCAGCAGCATGTGCACAGTTCTCGTACTGGTCTCATGAAGTCCCCACATTTTCACCTTGTGCCTGAGGCGCAACGACTCTCAGATTAAAGCACCATCGGTCAAATCGCGCGATCTCTCTCACTCTCTCTCTCTCTCTCTCTCTCTCTCTCTCTCTCTCTCTCTGATGAGTCAGCAGGCCTGGGAATATGTCAACTTTGATTTGAAAGCTTTATTTGTATATATGTCAAGGAATAATTGACAATCTATCTCGAAGGTATACCCCAGGAAGATTGAAGAAGTCAGTGAGAGAACTCGTCATTAAGGTCGAGAGTGATAGAGCTGACTCAGATTTTGAGCCGAAATCTAAATAGAAGAAATGATACTGATATAAAGCGTGAGCACGGTACAATGAATTGTGGAACAGAACCTAAAGGGATGACAAGCATTCCAAAAACATTTGCAGGAACTGCAACTGCTTATCACTCCTGTCTGACAGGAGAAACGTGGCCATGTCATGCATAACAAGAGATATTCGGCGTAGTATTGCACTCAAGGAGCCTTATAAATTGGCTGAAAATAGCAGCAAACATCAGATATCAGCAGAAGATGAAGAAAGAATTAATACAGAACGAAAACTTCGTTTAACAGTTAGCATATAATGAATTGTTAAAGCTCCTGAAGGTACATGAATTGAGATAAAAAAACGATTATTGAAAACAAATCCCTTACAATGAGAAACAGAGGATGTTATAACGTGGGATAAATATATAGCACACCAAATAAATATGTATATTGGTTCTGTCATCACAGATGATAAAAGTAATATTCCTAAAGTACTTGGAAGAAAAAGTGAGAGAGAAACTGGAAGAAATCAGTATTATCAGGGAGATAGTGTTGTGGAAATTGATGAGATTAAAAACAGTAAATTCCACCAACTGCGAATCAAACAGCAGTGTACTTCAAGCCACCCTAATTGCAGTGAATGCGTTCTGTAACTAGAGTGTGGAGTCTAAATGGAGTAAATTAATTGTCATATTTCAATATTCTATCGACTCTGAAACAATATCTAGGGCTTGGAGGTCAGTTAATATGACGCCACGATATATAAAAGGAAGTAGCGAGAAAACATGGAATGACAGAAAAGTTAGCCTAACACTGGAAAACAGTAACTGGATTGGACAGAGCCAGCATGAATTTACGAAACTAAAATAGGAAAGGAGATCTCGTCTTCTTGTACACAAATCGCTGAACGTAAGTATGCAGGAGCAGCAGCAGGTGAGGAAGCCAAACGGTGTGTTTGCCTGTGGACTGAGAGGATTTGAACACAAAAGCAGGGAAGACTTGCTGAAATTGTGCAGGGTCTTGTTGACAGCACAACCGAGAGTGCAGTTTAGTGATCCTTATCTAATAAAGGATGTTCTCCATTCGGAGATGGCACAATAAAAGTTTACCAGACTAATTCATGGGATGACAGGACTGACGTATGAGGATTCGTTTGGATGAAAATCACTCAAGTTTGGAATGATGAAGTAGGATGTCACCGAAACGAGTAAAATGCTAAAAGGTACGAACAAGGTAAATGCAGGAAGGATGCTTTCAATGACCAGGGCGTCCAAACCATAGAGGGTTGGGAGGTGGCGTCATTTCTAAGAATATGGGTAGTCCATTTAAGACTGAGATGACGATTTTATTTATTAATCAAAGACTGGTTGCTAAGTGAAATTTGATGCCATGGAACGTAATTGAAGCCAGAATGTGGAATGTTGACAAGATGAAGATATCTAAAGTTTTGAGGCAAGAGGAATCATAAGGTGTAGGCCTAAAGAAGTAGCAGGTTACTGTGCGGAATGATCATATAAGATCATACTGAATTATAGAGAAGGATCAAACATCACAACAAGCCAGGCCAGTTCTAATATTTCATATTTCCATTCTGTTAAAGGTGGGATATGAAAACCAATTGTTTGAACTGACACAGATATCAGTAACATATTGTCTAGATTTAAAAAGAATAATTCTGTAAGTACTTATTAAACAGTAATCGGGGAGCAATTTTAGCATACGATCTTCAGCAATTCGAGGAGGTGCAAAGTAACTTTTGAGATTCTTACACTGGCTGTTCTATATCTCAATTTCAATTCAGCTCTCAAATTGCTGAATATTCTGACAAAAGCGAGATAGTATGTATGAAATAAGTAAGCGTCTTTAAAATGTTGCTAATACTGGGTGGAGGGAGTGGTAGTAAAGTTTGGGGAAGGGGAGCAGTGAGAAAAACAATGGGTCGGGTTTTTGTTGAGGGATTGGCCACGAATGACCCCAAATTCCAAAACTCCCGCGACCCGCTATCCTGCTCAGGAGTCCTGTCCCTCCACTTCCTGCTCCATTCTTTCCGTCTCTGACAAATTTACAGCAAGGTCAGTGATAGAGGTGTTCATGGGGTACACTTTCCCACCAATTCCAGTCACCAAGCGTCTCCCAACAACGTTACATCCTCATGGACCACCGCAATCAGTTCAAACAATATCACTTATTTTCAACTCTATTCACACTAAAGATAGATCAACCCACCGTAACCTGATAAATTAAAAAATAAAACTGAAACAGGAATAGCGGTCGCTGACGGGGGTCTGTTTCTGAGAAGAAGACTCATGCTCTCTGTGGCTTAATTGGCGATCCCAGATAAACTATGTTTGGTTCCAGAATCATTTCATGACCAAACCTGTAACCTCTAACTGGGCTATAGCATCTGGCGCTTCCCTCCCCTTTAGCCCTCACTCAACGATTGTCGATTGGAGACAACAACATTTCGTTCCATTGTGCACTCGCCGCGAGCATGCTCACAGTTCATGTTAACCCTATGCATCCTGCAGGATCCATCCCAAGTGATGACGTATAATGTTCAACAGCGAAGAAGAGGCGGTCCTACAGGACCAAGCTGGAGGCGCTGGTCCTCCAACCAATCAGAGAATCTCATGGGCTCGATGGGCGGTCTGATAAATCAGAGAATGCTGCTTGTCTAAAATAATCTAACCAGAACTTCCACACACCAATGCTCAATCACAGTTTGCTTGAAAAATTCTTCCAGTTCAAAACACAATTGTTTATGATGACTCTGTTCCCTTTCCCGCAGACGAAAGTGAGGACTTCAAATGCTAGAGATCAGAGTCAGCATTAGAGTCGTGCTCAGAAAGCACAGCAGGTCACGCAGCATCCGAGGATCATAAAAATCGAAGTTTCAGGCAGGCACCCTTCATCAGTCACCTTTCACGCAGCCAATTTATGATCAATATTGCTACTATCCCTTCATTAGATTACTTGCAGTTTGGAAACAGGCCCTTCGGCCCAACAAGTCCACACTGACCCGCCGAAGCGCAACCCACCCATACCCCTACATTTACCCCTTCTTACTTAACACTACGGGCAATTTAGCATGGCCAATTCACCTGACCTGCACATCTTTTGTGGCTGTAGGAGGAAACCGGAGCACCCGGAGGAAACCCATGCAGACACAGGGAGAATGTGCAAACTCCACACAGTCAGTCGCCTGAGTCGGGAATTGAACCCGGGTCTCTGGCGCTGTGAGGTAGCAGTGCTAACCACTGTGCCACCGTGCCGCCCAGGTTTAATGCACATCATCCCCAGGTTTCATGCACAGCAGTCTCACAGAACTTTTGTCTTTTGTTTTGCCAATCTACATTTATCTGATCGCTTTGGATTAGCATAATCAAGACTTGTTCTTACCTCATCAAAAAAATCGGCAGGAAGTTCACCACAATTTTCTATGAACAATTCTATTTTAACTTTCCTGAATGAAACACATATTTCTTCACGTGGCACCTCATTTTGTCTGGTATGACCGTTTGCAACATGTTTCATACAGCTTAAATCGGTTATCCTGTCAGTACTGAATTAATTGACAACACGTTTCTCATGGTAAACTGAAAGCGTGCATACATTTTAAAGATGAGGAAATGTGTCTGAATGAGTTGTGACTTGGATATTAGTTATCGTGAATACAAAGTAATGACAATCAGGTTGTGATGGTGTTAACATCTACCACACTTTCAGAAGCTGCCAGACAAGCTGAATACTTCCAGCATTTTCTGTTTTTTTTAAAATATATATCAGATTGCCAGTATTTGGATTCTGCACTTGAACTTGGGACAAAAGGGATGAAAAGTGGGTCGGAAGCAGGAGCAGTCACCTCCTTCAGTCATGCAACTCCCAGCTCTTCCTCTGGTTTTGTAGTTTTGTGACAACACTAACTGGCTTGAATATTGGATATTAATGATCATCCTGTTATACTTTCAGCCCAAACATGGAAGTAAAAACCATCAATTTATATCAATTTCACAATTTATGTGTGCATGTCCAGGTCATAATTCTACTTTTAAGGGGAAGGCAGCATTTCATATTGGTAACAGTAAATGCTAACGATTCGCAGGCCATGGCTGTGAGAGCACGGAATCCAAATGACTGGACTTCCAGGGACAGTCGCTGTTTCTATCAACATGGACCCTGTCTGATTCGGCATTACAGTCTCCCATCCTTCTGCTCATGATGCTTTCAGTTCTGTCTTGGTTTTGTTCCGATTGGTTTCTAATGCATGGGCTATCCAATCATCTATTATGTTGCTTTTTCTCAAGAGTGAGGATCCTTCTCTCAGAGCACACTGCCTCCGTAGTTCAATGCTTAGATAGGGGAGGAACACGGACATGGGAATGGCTGAATGCTTCCTTTCTTTGCTGCAATCAAACTCTGGTGTTGAAATTTGAAATGGGACAAAATAAGCCAATTGAGTGCAATCCTATTTTCTGGCTGATCTCTCCAAAGGCCACAGCCATTTCGCCAGAAGGTGTCTGTGTGTTTGCCTCTATAAGTGAAATGGGGTTTAGATCACCGAGGGGGTGTAAACACAGGTTATCCATCTTAAACTTCAGTCGGATACATTGCAAAACGTGCCTGGATGATAGCATTACGACAAGTCTTGAAACTTTTGAGAACACAACGGGAGAGGCCAAGAGCTGAAAACTTGGATGATGGGCCTCTTTCCATTCTGTAACCAGTCGATGACTTGCTCAAACTTATGTACTGATAAATTAAACGCCATATGCTTTGGCATTAAAAAGCAGTTCAACAGCTTGCGAGGAAGCACTGGTGGTGTATTGATTAAGAGTTGGTGTTTTGTTCACTGCGGGCAGGGTTGGGTGCCTGGTCAGGGAATCAGGTTATATTGTTGCTGAGAGTGACAACAACGACAGTGGAGCAGCTCTGATGGGAATGTTTCAATATCTCAGATCAGTTCATGCCTCGAGAACATCAGAGTTCATGTCCCTGCTCCTTCAAAGTCTCTGCTCATTCGGTCAGTTCATCCTTCATTCCCCTAAAGATTCACAGAGTTGAAACGGGGCTCTTTTTAATTGTTTTCTTAAAACTCCCACGGGTTGCAGGTATTGGATTGGTTTGAAATTGATAACGTGCACAAGAGCAGCGTGCGAGACGCTCCTCTCTTCCCCTCCTCTGACAGCGCTGTGAGGTTGACTCTGATATTCTCGGTTGCATTCATCGATCGGAGACATTAATCGGTATATTAAAAAGTGCCACAAATAATTCAAACAGAATGAAATTCTTTCAAATGTTCTGGCTACAAAGTATTCAGAAGCAGCTCATTTTTGAGAGATATTTAGGAAAACCGAGTTTAAGAAGATAAACAACTTGCTTTGCAAGATGCTTCCAATGAAGACGTCAATTCTTTTGAACGATTCGGTGGAATTTTGGTTCTTTCTATTACCACAGACACATCTTGTGAGATTGACAAATGCCTCAGTAGAGACCGACTTTCAGAAAATTAGGGATTTAACCATTTGGCTACTTCTTCCTTCACTTTAGACTTGAAAACCAGAGCCTGTTTATGTAAGCAAAGATGTAAACAGGCAGCAGGCTGCCATTCGAGGACAGGCCAAGCCGTTTAGAATTGATACACGCTGAATGTATACCTCCTGAGGCAGCCTGGCTTCCTGTAAGCTCCCATCATCCTGCCTGTTTACTTTGGATTCCTCTAGTTGTGTTGTCGTTAATAGGAAGGGAAGCATTAAGCCGCTTCCCATACGTCTCTTCCCCAACTGTTTCCCCGTTACTCTACGGCTTCTACTCTCTCATGATGCTCTTCCTGCCAAACTGTAGCATTCTTCGCGTCAGCTGCTTGTTATCCACATGTTCCTCGAAGGAGACACACAGAATTGGAATTTCAAACTCAATCAGCTTAGCCCTGGAGAAAACTACTTCACGCTTTTTCATCAGAAATAATTGCCACCCTATCAACCCTATGATTATCTTATATGTCTCTATTAAGTCACCTCTCAACCTTCTTCTCGCCCATGTAAACAGCGTCAAGTCCCTCAGCCTTTCCTCGTAAGATCTTTCCTTCATACTAGGCAACATCCAAGGAAATCGGCACGCTTTCCAAAGTTTCCACATCCTTCTTATAATGTGGTGAACAGAACTGTACACGATACTCCAAGTGCGGCCGCACCAGAGTTTTGTACAGCTGTCGCATAACCTCATGGTTCCGAAACTCGATCCCTCTATTAATGAAAGCTAAAACACTGTATGCCTTTTTAACAACCCTGTCAACCTGGGTAGCAAATTTCAAGGATCTCTGGTCCTGAACATCTCCACTTCCAAGAAACTTACCATTAGCACAATACTTTGCATTCCGGTTACTCTGACCAACAAGAATCACTTCACACTTTTCCGCATTAAACTCCATTTGCCACCTCTCAGCCCAGCTCTGGAGCTTATCTCTGTCTCTCTGTAAACTACAACATCCGTCGTCACTATCCACAACTCCAGCGACCTTAGTGTCGTCTACAAATTTACTAACCCACCCTTCTACGCCCTCATCCAGGTCGTTTATTAAAATGAAGAGCAGCAGTGGACCCAACACCGATCCTTGCTTTACACCACTGGGAACTGGTGCCTAGGATGAACATTTCCCATCAACTACCGCCTTCTGTCTTCTTTTGGCAAGCCAATTACTGATCCAAACTGCTATATCTCCCTTCATCCCATTCCCCCGCATTTTGTACAACAGCCGACTCTGGGGAATCTTATCGAATGCCTTGCTGAAAACCAGATACACTAAGTGAACCGGTTTACTCTCATCTACCTGTTTGGTCATCTTCTCAAAGAACTCAATAAAAGTTGTGAGGCACGACCTACCCTTCACAAAACTGTGCTGACTATCCCTAATCAAATTATTCTTTTCCAGATGATTATAACTCATGTCTCTTATAACCATTTCCAACATTTTACGAACAACTGAAGTAAGGCTCACTGGTCTGTAATTACCAGGGTTGTCTCTACTCCCCTTCTTGAACAGGTGAACCACATTTGCTATCCTCCAGTTT
The DNA here is from genome assembly GCF_037043375.1 of Chiloscyllium plagiosum. Classification (NCBI taxonomy): domain Eukaryota; kingdom Metazoa; phylum Chordata; class Chondrichthyes; order Orectolobiformes; family Hemiscylliidae; genus Chiloscyllium; species Chiloscyllium plagiosum. The sequence goes on from NW_028270176.1 coordinate 48,774,861, forward strand.
CTGGCACTCTTCCTGTGGACAATGACGATTTAAAGATCAATGTCAAAGGCTCGGCAATCTCCTCTCTGACTCCCCAGAGGATCCTAGGATAAATCCCGTCCGGCCCAGGGGACTTATCTACATTCACACTCTGCAGGACTTTTAATACCTCTTCCTTGTGAACCTCAATCCCACCTAGTCTAGTAGTCTGTATCTCAATATTCGCCTCGACAACATGGCCGTTTTCTAGGAGATTAATGTCGAAAGATATTCATTTAGTGCTTCCCCTGTGCCCTATTCTCCACACACATCTTCCCATTACTATCATTGATTGGCGCTAATCTTACTCTTGTCATTCTTTTATTCTTTAAATACCTGTAGAAAGCCTCAGGGTTTATGCTGACCCTATCCACCAACAACGTCTCATGTCTCCTCCTGGTTCTTCTGAGCTTACTCTTTAGGTCTTTCCTGGCTGTCTTGTAATCCTCAAGCGGCCTAACTGAGCCTTCACATCTCATCCGAACATAAACCTCTTTCTTCATCGTGACCAGAGCTTCAACTTCCTTCATAAATTACAGCTCCAGCGCTCTACAGCTTCCTCCATGCCTGACAGGTGCATACTTACGTTGGACACTCAGGAGCTTTTCCTTGATTAAGCTCCACATTTCTAATGTGCCCAAAACCTGCAGTTTCCTTCCTCATATGCCTAAATCTTGCCTAATCGCATCGTAATTGCCTTTTCCCCAGCTGTAGATATTGCGCAGTAGTATGCATCTGTCCGTTTCTATCACTAAAGTAAACATAACAGAATTGTGATCGCTATTACCAAAGTGCTCACCTATTTCCAAGTCTAACTCCTGGCCGCGCTCATTACACAGTACCAAATCTAATGTGGTTTCACCCCTTATTGGCCTGTCCACATAATGTGTCAGGATGCCCTCCTGCACACATTGGACAAAAACGGATCCAACTATAGTACTCGTACTATAGTGTTTCCAGTCAATCTTTGGAAAGTTGAAGTCCCCCATGACAACTACCTTCTCTGTCTCATTGCTATCGAGAATCATCTTTGCTATCCTTTCCCCAATATCTCTGGTAGTATTCGGAGGCCGATAGAAAACTCCCAACAGCGTGACCTCTCCTTTCCTGTTTATAACCTCAGCCCATACTACCCCAGTTGATGACTCTCCAAACATCCTCTCTGCAACTGCAATGCTGTCCCATGACCAAGAATGCCACTTTTACCATCTTCTCTGTTTAGATTAAATTAGATTACTTACAGTGTGGAAACAGGTCGTTAGGCCCAACAAGTCCACACCGACCCTCCGAAGAGCAACCCACCCAGACCCATTCCCCTACACCTTACACTCGGGGCAATTTAGCATGGCCAATTCACCTAACCTGCACATCCTTTGGACTGTGGGAGGAAACCGGAGCACCTGGAGGAAACCCACGCAGACACGGGGAGAATGTGCAAACTTCACACAGACAGTCGCCCAAGGTGGGAATTGAACCTGGGGCGTCTGGCGCTGTGAGGCAGCAGTGCTAACCACTGTGTCACCTACTGTTCTTATTGAAACATGTAAACCCTGGGACCTGCAACAATCATTTCTGTGCCTGCTCTATCCATGTATCCGAAATGGCCACGACATTGACGTCCCAGGTACCCACCCATGCTGCAAGTTCATCCACCTTATTTTGGATGCCCCTGGCGTTGAAGTAGACACACTTCAAACCAACACCTTGCTTGCTGGTGCCATCTTGCATCCCTGATACTTGATTTCGGATCTCCATACTCTCAACCTTTTGTATACTCGAACTACAATTTTGGTTCCCATTCCCTTGCTGGATTAGTTTAAACCCACCCCCAATAGCCTTAGCGAATATCCCATCCCCAGGATATTGGTACCCTTCTGGTTCAGACGAAGAACATCCTGCTTGTGCAGGTCCCACCTACCCCAGAAAGAGCCCCAATTATCCAAGAATCCAAAACCCACCAGCCTGCACCATCCCTGTAGCCACGTGTTGAACTCCAATCTCTTCCTATTCCTCACCTCACTAGCACGTGTCACGGGCAACGAAAAAGAGACAACAACTCTGTTCGTCCTAGCTCTAAGCTTCCATCCTAGCTCCCTGAATTTCTGCCTTAAATCCCCATCTCTCTTCCGACCTATATCGTTGGTGCTCGATGGACCATGACCTGTGGCTGCTCCCGTTCCCACTTAAGAATCCCAAAAACACGATCAGAGCTATTATGTACCCTGGCACCTGGGAGGCAACACACCAACGGTGAGTCTCTTCCGACCCCACAGAACTTTCTATCTGTCCCCTATCTATGGAGTCCCCAATGACTACTGCTCTGCTCCTCTCCCCCCTTCCCTTCTAACCAGCAAGGATAAACACTGTGCCATAGCCCGGTGTCCCACTGATTTCCCCTGGTAAGTCGTCCCCCACAACAGTATTCAAAACGGTATACTTATTGTTGAGGGGAATAGCCACAGGGGAGCTCTGCAGTGCCTGCCAGTTGCACTTCCGTCCCTTGACTGTAACCATTTTGCCTTTTACTTGTACCTGAGGAGTGACTACCACCCTGTAACTCCCCTCAATAACCCTCTCTGCCTCCCGAATGATCCAAAGTTCATACAGCTCTAGCTCCAGTTCCCTAACGCGGTTTTCGTGGAGCTGGAGTTGGGTGCACTTCCCGCAGATGTAGTCAGCAAGGACAATAGTCATGACCCTTACCTCTCACATTCGGCAGGAGGAACATTCAAATGCCCTCACCTCCATTCCCACGATTCTAAATTCCCAAAGAGACTGTTGAAAAAAACAAAGATTAAAAAAAAAACCTCGTTATCTTACCAATCTTCCATTACCCACACCTTAACCCACCTATCACACTCTCAGATAACTTGACTCCTCCTATTTGTCTCTGTACCGCCTCGGCTCAAAAGCCTCATTCCAAATGAAGAGCTCTTGCCTGAAACGTCGATTCTCCTGCTTCTCGGGTGCTGCCTGCCCTGCTGTGCCTTCCTAAGTCCACAATCCCCACTCAGTGGCGAGGCAGTTGATTTGTGTTGGGGGCTGAAGATAGAGGCCTCACTTTTGCACAATTCAATTGTAGGTAATGTCTGCTCCAACAGGACATGATATCAGAGAAGTCCGGACAGTGTTTGACCTCGAGCGAACAGGGATTTGATGGTGATCACATCCATCTGTTGACCTGCTCCTTCGCAGAGGTGGAGGCTTGCAGATTTCCTGTGAAATTGTTGGTGCCTAAATCCTTTAACTTCAATCCTAGCTTCAGACACAATCCACAGTCTGTGAGAGAGTCTTTCTCATTCTCTTGATTTAAAAAAAAAAATTATAATATCAATTTCACAGCAAATTAGAAGGGGTAGTTTTAATAAACAATCAGTCCACTATGATAAGATGAAGTCGCGCAATTTATCCGAAATAGAATTTGATCAGAGTTTGAATATGGAAGTAAAAGGCTCCGGTTACAGTGGGAGAGAATCGTTCACTTGTGTGTGTGGACAAGGCTTCTGCACCCACCAGAGCTCACAAACTACAATTGTAGTCATATTTAAGTGAGACTGTAGACAAGTGATGATTCATTTCTCCATCTGAGCTGAAACCCCATGAAAGCAATGATACCAGGAACAAGCTCAATGTGTGGGAAGGGAAACACTCCTTCTCTGACCCACTGCGACACCTCCTCGATCACAATGACGAGAAATCATTTCAATGTCTGGATTGCAGAAAATGCGATAACACGTCCTGTGATTGGATTATCCAATACCATGCTCATACCCATGAAAAACCTTTCATCTGTCCAGAGTTCCGAAAATGTTATCATACCTCTGTGTAGTTGATGCATGGGAAATGTGCTCACACGCATGAAAGTCCTTTAGAACTTCTGGGGGCCTGGCCTCTGATCCACATGCTCATTCAGAGGACAGATATCTTCAATTCCACAACTGTGGGACATGCTGCAAATGTCCGATCGACGTGAAGTCCCATCAACATTGCTAACTGCTCTTTTCAACGCCCAGACCGTGACGAGTGTTGCAAATGCTCCTGGGGACTGACATGGCATCGACGTATTCACAAAGAAGATACCCTTCAAATGCTGAGATTGTGGTAATCACTACACAAGTTCCTTCGGATCGTTTAATCATGAACGTCTTCACATTGTGGAGAGACTATCAAATATCCGGTGTGCGTGATGTGCTCTCCAGTCCCTGCAGGACTGATGTTCCATCGACATTTTCACAAGTTGAGAGACACTTCAATTGTTTTCACTGTGGGACTCGGTTCGGGCGATCATCTCAACTCTCAGTACACCAGCGAGTTTGCAGTGGGCAGAACGTATTTTCATGCTTCATTTGAGAAAAACAGTTAGCCCACTCATCGACCCTGCTGAGACCGCAGAGAGATCCACTGGGGGAAGGAATTCACTCACTCATCGAGCCTGCTGAGAGAGCGAAGATTTTACATCTCTCAAATACGATTGGACTTTGTTGTTCGTGACATTCAGGACTGAAATCAAAGTTTTAATATTTTCGAGAAATGTCAAACATATCAATTTTTTATTCAATAGCGTACGAGAGGTCAATATAAGGATGGGGTTCCGTAGTACTTGAAGCATCAACACAGGTTCTTAAGGACAAATGTAATAGAATTCTATGAGGAGGTAATAAGCAAGTGAGAAACAGGAGATTCTGTGAATGTGATCAGCTTGAATTCGCAGCTGGCATTTGTCAAGGTGCAGTATCGGAAGCTGCGAAATAAGGGTCTATGGTGTCAGGGGCAAAGTACTGGCAAGGCTTGAGTTTTGGCTGACTGGCTGAAAACAGTTGGGTGAAAGGGTCTTTTCCAGGATGGCAGTGTCTGGTTCAGCAAGAGTCATTTTTGGCACCACAACTATTCCCGTTATGCGTGAACGATCGGGTCAAAGGACCTGAGAGTTTTGTTGATATTTTGCAGAATACACAGCAACAGGTGGAAGGACAGATGGTTTTGAGGAAGTGGGCAGGCTGCAGAATGACATGGACTTGATTAATGCATGCATAAAAAATTGTTGCAGTTAGAACACTGTGTGGAAAAGAGAGAGGTCATAAAGTAATGGCATGATTAGAGGCATAGACCATTTTGTGACGGGGAAAGGTTTCAGAGATCCCTCGGTTAAAGGCACTTGAGAGACCTAGTTGAGGTTTCTCTTATGTTTAACTTGCAGGTTCTGTTGGCCGTTAGGAGAGTAAATGCAATGTTGGCATTCATTCAAGCGAGTTAAGAACCAACTGCAGAGGTTTGCAACTGACGCGAGAAGAGGCTCTCGTCAGACACATTTGGATTATCTGGAATAGCTTTTGCCATCATTTTTAAGGGGAGATATATTATGAGTGGTGAATAGGAGGTTTACAATGGCTGACACAGTGGTGGCACTGCTGTCTGGCAGCCTCAGCAACGCTGGTTCAATTTCTTCATCGGGTGACTGTCTGCAGTTTGCACGTTCTTTCCGTGTCTACGTGAGTTTTCTCCACAGAAGGAAAATATGTTGTTGATGTCATTTGGCCATGGGAAATGCAGAGTTAGAGGAATCGAGTAGAGGTGTGAGCTTATGTGCAATGATCTTCGAATGTTTCATGGGTTCTTCTTGGGCTGATTTGCCTTTTCGCACATTGTCAGGATTCTATTAGAACAACGTTGATCGTAGGGATGAAGGACTTGTCGTCGAAGAATTTATTATTTTAAAAAATCACAGTTTCCATGTAAACATGCAATCTCAAGTCAATCTCTTGAACAATATGAGGAGTGGAGGGGCATTCTTCAAAGGAAATCATGAAGGTAAAGCGAGCATATTAGATAGCCTTAGCACATAAATTTAAGGATAAAGTAAAGATACTTTATAAGTACATTCAGTGCTCGAGACCAAATCGGATCCCAGGAAGATGCAAGAGCTAACATTTGTCTTGTACCTCAGCAGATGGGAGAGACACTAAATGTTCATTTCACATTAGTGAACGAAATGGAGGCTACAAACATTTATGTTTTGAAAGTAGTTCACATTGAAAAGAGGAAGTTCCGGAGACTTGGAAAATATAAAGTTGGATATTTCTCTGGGATCTGATCTCGTACAGCAAGGGCTTTGTGGGAAAACAGGGAAATGAACTGTTGGGCCCTTGGTAGAAATATCTGCATCACTGCGAGTGATGTGCCCAATAAATAAAGTGTAGTTTTGTTGAGGAAGGGATGAATGTAGAAAACTGAAAATGATATACCTGTGACGCTTGCTTCGGTCGTGGGTAAGTTGTTGGAAGCAATTCTGAGCAATCGGATTTCTATGTATTTTGAGAGACGAGTAATGAATAGGGCTAATCAGTTTGGTTTTGTGCGAGGGAATGTCTGTCCCACAAACGTGGTTGGGTTTTTTGAGGACGTAACCAAGAATATTGATGATGACTAAGTGGTAAGCACTGTTCAGTTGGAATTTAATAAATACTTTTAAATGGTTCCACAAGGTTGATTAATTTTTAACATAGACTTCAACGTAAGCTTTACAATTAGATATAAAATTAATTTAATGGTAGAATGCATGAACGGTGGTGAAAGGTAGTGTTCTGACTGGAGGACTGTTACCAGCTGTGTTCCACAGCGTTCAATACTGAGCCCACTTTCGTTTTTCATTCATACAAATGGTTTAGATAAAAATGTATAAAACGGTCAGTGAGTTTGCAGATGATATCAAGATTGGTAGTAGAGTGGACAGTACAAAAGATTGTGCCAGATTGTAACAGTAGATTATCAGTAAAAACTACTGAAGTGATTTATTTGATTTCCTCTTGCTAATCAAATGTTGGACCCGGCAGCTCGAACGAAATCAGAAGCACTGTGGTCAAAGCAAACGTTCACACTTGAGGAAATATCCGGGAATCAGGGTGATCTTACTGAGCAATTACCTGTGTGTGATAATATCACCCACATGAATACACAGCATTTGGGTTTGCGCAAACAGGTGATCTCGACAAAGAATGAGAATGTCTGAGGAGAAATCGAAAAGGAGATTTATCAGAACAGTCAAAGGAATGCGGAATATTACATCTAAGATCAGGTGGAGAAGTTGAAGTTGTTCTACAGTGATCAAAAACGATTCAGGTGTAATTTGTTCAACATACCAAGGTTTTAATACGTTTAGGAAGTTAGAGGAAGAGCAGCTATTCCCGTTTCATGGGAAACGAATTTATGATATTTTGCAAGAATTACTGCGAGTCAGAAGGTAAAACTTCCATGTTGCTTTTGTCTTAGCGAATAAAGTGGCATGATTTCATCTTGATACATAATTTGGTTTCCGTGTCAGAATCTGTAAATCCTCCTCTGACATGGTGTAAAATAATTTTGCAAAGGTCATCTTAGTCCTGGACTGAAGTTCAGAAAAGAAGAAATATTTATGGTTTTTTTTTGGAGTTTGCTGTGTTTACATTCTCCCTGCCTCACTCTGTGCAGAAGGACTTAAAAGCTCCATTCCTGTCAGCGCAGGTGTGACATTCACAAAACCAGCAAATATTCTCACCCACAATGCTTGACTTCAATTGTCACCACTTTATGACACGGTACGTTTCATTTGCAAAGAAAGCACATTTATCCCCATGAAGCTTCCTTTCACCCTTTGTCTGCCCGTCCACTCAATTTGATCACTGCTGTTCTGATAAATTTCACCTCTACTCTCCTGTTGTTCTTCCGTAATTCGACGGAACCTCGAACCGAATCCTAACTTCATGCTAATTTCTGGTTGTTTATTTTACATCAATGACCAGACCAGAACAAACTTGCAGGAAATTGAATAACACACAAACAAAATTTAAAAATATCCTTCCAGAAAATTAACCGACTGCAGTGTCAGAATATGAGAAATGTCAGAGTGAAATGATATTTAGTCCATTTCATAATGTACAGATACTCCCACACGAACTGAGTCTTTGCAAAATGTTTATTTAAAATTGTGACAATTCCCTGGGGAAGATCCTCCCTCAATCCACAAAAATGTATGCTGCCGAAAACTATTTCAGTTCAGATTGAAATGGCTCAGGGTACTTTCCATCAACCCAATGTTTCCTGCGCCATGTCAATTGAACTGTATCCAGATGACGTTAGAACTCCCAGCCTCTTCTCCCAATGCTCCCTATTCCATGTCAACAGAAGTTGCTCCAGCCGAGTTTGGAGCTCCCAGCCTGGGCGTTTCACGCGCCTCTCTGCGTTCATAGAAGGAATGCATGCTCACGGACTTTGTCAATGGCAGGTGGAGTAGAGATCCACGCCTTCATTCCACTCCCAATTTCCGATCGGATCTTCGCCACTGCACCACTAAATTTCTCTGATTCCAGACCTGGGAACCGGTGTGATGTGAGTGTTCAACAGTTATTACTATGTGGTCCCTCTGTACTGATAAAGTAACGATGTGAAACTTCGTTGTTTTTGAGACTTACATTTCAACAATTTGTGTACTATCGCCTGTACATTTAATCTTTGCTAGAAATCTATTGAACTCAGTCTTCAACATTCTCAATGATGGAATCTCCACAGCCACTGAGGACATCTAAGATGACGATTCATTCCAATCTCAGTTCGTTGTCCTCTTGTGCATGTGGTGCTGTTCCTCGCCAATCTCAGCCATTGTATTTATTGCGTTCACTGTTGGTTATTATTTCATGTGATCGTATAGTGGCTCATCCTCTGCATTGTGGCCGAAGCAACCTCCATTCAAATCCGAGTATCAGTAATGCGCATTTGTTCCATGTTACTCCACAAAACCCTTGCAAAACAAACGCAGAAAGGAAACAATCAATTTTAATGTGAAAGTACTCTCTAAGGTGATGATTTATTTGCTTCAAACTTTATCTGCATCGAATCTCGGAGAATTTTCTCTCTTTCACAATCACTATTCTTCCTTTCCATCCCTCCGCCCATGTCTCTGGGGCATTGCACAAATTAACATTCACTTTCACATTGACACCGGTAGGTTAGTGTTGCAGCTGTCACTATTGTTAGGTGAACATGCCCGAATACCACCATGAGGACCTTTAAGCCACTTTATGCAATCAGATAATGTGGTTGGTTATCAATGTACAGTGAGTTGTCGTGTACAGTGTTTGATTTGCATGGACCAGAGTTCATTGGAGCACTGGGTTCATGAAAGGACACAGAACAGTTTCGAGGGAAATAGACTTTATTGGAAAAGACCAATGTTTGTGAATTCCCCACATTTATTTCAAGTCTTCATTCGTCTCTCACTAGAGTGTTATGTACAATGCTGCAATTCACATAAACGATGCGATATGACAGCTGTGGAAACGGTGCAGAAGTGATTTGCCAATATATTGTCTGGATTGAAGAACTTCAGCTATGATAGAGTTCATTTAGACTGGCCTTGTTTTTCTGAGAGCTGTAGAGGTTGAGAGGAGACAGTATTGAGATGTCGGAAATAATGAGTGGAATGGGTTGGATACACTTAACGAAAACTTTCCCTATGATGGAGGGATCAATCAAACGGTAGCCATAGATTTAAGATAAGAGTCATAAATGTTCGAATAGCTGTATATAGAAAACTTTATCAGCTGGGGAGTGGTTGAAATCTGGACATCACTGTTTGTATGTGTCAGAGCGGCAGAAATTCTCACAATTTTTAGAGATATTTAACTGTGAATTTGTAATGCTTAAGGCATACAACGTTAAATGATGGAAAATGGGATGAGGATAATCAAGCAGGTGTTATTGACAAGAACATGCGCAAGTAGCTTGCCGGCTCAGTTAGCTCTGACATCCACCGTGTGGCGTTTGGTAACCTCAGTTGTCACGTGGGAGGCCAGGGTTCATTTTCCCGCTGGGGCGGCTCTGACTGTTTCAGGGTTTCAAGGTTTGTGTTAAGATCTGCAGTTCCAGTGAAGGGTGCAGATGGTGTGCGGATGTTTGGTGGTTTTGGGAAGTTGGTTGGCGGCCGTTACCTCCAGTTTCTCGGTGATATCCTCAAGGCAGATGAAACTCGTGTGAAGCGCTGCTGTCCTGAAGCGTTTCGAATTGGTTTGATTTCCTTCCCACAGCTTCAGTTGCTGGTTCTTGTCGTCCTTTGCATGTCCCAGTATGTTGGGTCCAGATCAACTGTTTTTTGATGGAGTCATTGGATGAGTCTCGTCATTCTAGAAATTCTCTGGCTGCACTTTATTTAGCTTGTCCTATTATTTTTGTGTTGACCCAGTCGAATTTGTTGTCCTCGTCATCGCTGTGCATTGCTACTCGGAACAGCTAGTTGTGTTGTTTACTGGATCCTCCAGAAATACTTTGCCACAGTAGATATTGCCGCAGATCCCTTGCCAAAATCAACGCGAGGAGGACATGCCATGACCCAACACACCAATCACTCTACATTATAGGTAAAAAAAATGTCTCGGCACGTACAACCAGACTCCTCTGACCACTCGGATTTATGAGACAACATAAACCGAAAGCCACGTTTGACAACAACTCACCAAAAAATGGACCAAATACCCATCATCTGCAGGACAAATTTGGACAAACAATGTTGCACGTAGTGACTGCAGGAAACATTATAAAGGACAGACAACTCACGATACACATTCATGAAGATCAACCTGACACAAAACACCACTGCCAGGTGTCCGCAGTAGGTTGACTCATGACACTGAGTGTCGCTGATTCCGTGGCTCGAAGCTCGGATTGTGTGATAGTCTGCAGAAATGGAGAGTGCGTTGCTGAAAAAGTACAGCAGGTTAGGCAGCATCCAAGAAGCAGGAGAATGGACGTTTCTGACATGTGTACTTCATCAGGCATTCGTCCAAAACATCGATTATCATGCTCCTCGGATACTGCCTGACCTGTGTTTTTCTGCACCACACTCTCGAACCTGACCTCCAGTATCTACAGTCCTCACTTTCTCCTCCGTCTGCAGCAATAGTTAGTTCCTTGTGTGAGGGAACTGTTGATATCACCAATGTAAAATTCGTTTGCTGATTGAGATATACAACCAGGTCCGTAACCCAAAAGAGTGTTTCTGTTGTTTTAAGGTTCCTGGCTGTACAATGTGTGCTTCTGTGATCGCACAGTTGGCAGTGCTCTGGGGAGCGGCTGCAGTTATCTGCGTTCGGAACCGAGATGCTATTGGTGCTGTTTGATTTGTTCTTGATTTGTGAAACAGTAACACAGTGACGATTCAACTGACATTGCAAGAAGGCAGACAGGCGTAGAAAATATCGAGGTACTGGTGACATTTGATTAGAGATCACCGAAATCAAGGAGAAAAGAATTTTGAATTCTTTCGAGTCGTGATGGAGAACAACCAGGGAAATAAGTCACCAGCGGGTATAGTTTACAAGGGCACTCACAGGAACCAAAATGCGAAATAAAACGTACAAAATGACGTAGACAGATGAAGGATGACAGTAATCATGGGTAAACTGACTTCCACTCCCCGGGTCTCCTAACTCCCACTCCCAGCCCCATTGGAAACAAATGTTAGCGAGCCATAAACATCAACGTCATCCATTGGAACGATTCAAGTCTTTTCTAAATTTTCGATTAAGCTATTAGTTTCAGTTATTTTTCTTTCCTGGGAAACAATCTCTTTCATTGTCAGCATTCGGAAAGGAAGCCATCCTTTTAGTCAGGGAAAGAATATGTTACTAAACTTTGTGCCGTGTATAATATTCCTCTGCGTCACACGTTTCTTCTACTTTCTCTCGATTTTAATAGTAATCTCTCTTTTGACTCTTCCGACCAAAGTGCATGACCTCATAATCCAGACATGAAACTGCACCTGAATAGTTTGTCCCCACTCCCGCAATCTATCTATATGCCTATGCATATTGCCATGATCTTATAAAATGCGCTCCCACGAGTGTATTGTCAGCAAATTTGGACACATTTCACACTGCCACTTGCTCCATGCTATTAACAGAGAGATAATTGAAGCCTTGAACATACCCAGTCTTGACAGGCCTTCGTTGTAAATACTTCTACACACTTGCTACCCACTGAATGTGAGAACATCCTCCTCATTTGTTTCTTAAGAGGGTAACGCCTTCCCCTGAGATTAGGATCACTGATCCTGCACTATTTTGGATATAAACAAGAGCAGGACAAACTTTTAAAGTAAAACATAATCTCCCTGGCGTTTCCAGTGCCAGTCCTGAGTTTTCGTTTTTCACCTCTGTTTGAACAAACTGCCTTGATTAGTACATTATTATTGACAATGACATATCTGCTTCACAGGTGCTTCAGTGCCTGTGATTAAAGTGGAGCTGAAAAGCGCGACAGAAGTGCATCTTTATTAATCGACCATTGCCGTGTTATGAATCTCTCTGCTCATGAAAAGGGATCCTTCATATTCATTCTATCTCTCATCAATACCGAGCACATTTCCCTCACAGTTGATCTTACATGTTTTCTTGTTGGAAGAGTTATCGCTGCAACTCCAGAAATCTCGCCTAAACAACTCGATATGCTCTCAGGTCTGCTCATTTCTTGACATGCAGGAAACTTGCGTTCTGAACAAGAAACGGACCTGACCTAAAAGAAAAAGCATGGGATATGGGTTTCACTGAGTTTATTTGAAACAAGTTGTCTTTTTCCATTAAACGTCTTCACTCCTCGTCCTCTGGTCAATTACCCTGGTCAGAGGCAGCAGTTCCTCCTGACCATTAATCCGCCCATCCACAGCTCTTTCTCCCACATCATTATAAACGTCCCCAAGAAATTTCCCATTAATCTTCTTTGCTCCAAACAAAACATTCCCAGTGTCGTGAATCTCTGTACATGGTGCAAAGCAGAGGATTGTCAAAAGATTCTGGGAACATGTTGCCACTTGTCAAGTGGGAAAACTGTCAACAAGCAAAACAGAAATCCCAGACTCGAGCTTTCTGAATCTTCAGATAATCCTTGGGCCGCGGATTCAGTGGAAAGTGAAGGGTGAAATGGCCAACTGGGCAGAGACAGTTTAGAAATCTTTCCGTTCTTTCGGAGGCCAGTACTTTGACTCTGATGTTCTCTGGACATGAAATGATCTATGATAGTGAAGGATTCTCGTTCCTGAACATCAGGATGTCAAATATCATCTCAGCTCCAGGGCAATCCGAAAACGCGGGAACAGATAGGACACTGAAACGCTGGAAGTGAGACAATCCCGGTTGGAGGATAACTGGTTCCGGTGTCATGGGTGCGTCTATAGAGGGTGGGATCAGACTATTCCCATGAATTCACCGTGAATTTCCCTGGATTTACTTAGGAAAAAATGCTAATTAAGGATGATTGTCAATATGGGAGGAGCAGGCTGCAGCTTGCATTCGGGGGTCATTGAAGCCGTTGGCTCATCAGTCTCTGTGACGATGTTAGTCAGTGCGTTCGGCTCTTCACTGACAGGTTGCTGTTCTCCTACGACCAAGGAACAGAGCGACAACTGTTCTCACACCATCTGTTGTTTTTTGTCCGCACAGTTTTGGGTTTTTACCAACGTCAGGAAAATGTTCCTCAGAAAGCTCAAAGGGAGAAGTTCCCCGTTTTAGGAGAGCTATTTCCCGGTGACATGTATGTGTTTGCAAAGCATGAGATCAGACTGTTCCTATTGTCCACAACGAATGCCCCAGGATTCATTTTGGAAACTTTAACCAATTGGGGACAATTTTCATTCTGCGAAGGGCAGGCGAAAGCTTGAATTCACTGACAGTCTGCTTTAGGAGATCCTGCAAGGGGCCTGCTACAAGGGACTACCAAGTCTCTGTGGAACAATTAGTCCTCTCGTTTGGCTGTTAACTGAGAAAGTGTACCCACGCATGGAGCGGCTGGTGTTCTTATCCATCCGACTCCTTTGCTGTGCACCTTCGGGTTTTTAATAGGGTCAGGGATATGTATACAAACGGAAACCAAATCCAGTGAGGAACCACAAATGCGTTATTGTATTGTTGACTGGCTAATTGTGGACACTCGGAATCTAAAACAAAAACAGAAACTGATGAAGGAACTCGGCAGCTTTGCCAGTACCTGTCGGAGAAAACAGAGTTCGGAAAAAACTCCTGGAGAAGCTCCGAATCGTTGTCTCTATTTGTCTCTCCCCAGATGCTGCCAGATCTGCTTAGTTTCTCCAGCAATCTCTCCCTTTCTTTTGAAATGAATGACCATTTCAACCATCGAGATTGATTACACAGACCAAACATGTCCTGACATTTAACGCTGTCGAAACTGTGGTGATTGAATTCAAACAAACCGAACAATGATTGCTTGTCCCTCAGCTCCACAGGGAGGGAGTACTTGAAACCAGCTTAGTAGCACGCTTCTGCAGATGTGGCCAAGTGGTTTAGGCGATGGGCGTTAAATGCAATGTGGATTCCTCATGCAGTTAAGCATTTTGCTGACTGTGATTGAGAGCCGAGAGTGAACTTGAAGAGTGCTTGTTCTCTGCTTTCTTGTTTGAAATTCAAATCGCAGGATTAAGTGAAATGCGGATAACTCAGATAAGGAACGTTAGGAATCTGCAACCAACTGCCTGTCAGGATGGAAAAGGTAGAAAACTTCCGAGCAGGTAAGACCCATTTAGTTGTACACTTCCATGACTGAATACATTTGCCCCACTGAACCAATTGACGCCAAATGAGATAAGAACAGTTCAGGGGATTGTGTTGGACTGGTGCAGCCATAGTGGGCCAATGGATATTATTGTGCTAGACACTTCCATGGCCAGCTTTGAGGAGGTCATTTTGTCAAGTAACAGGACATTCTTTGCAAAATGTCCCTCGGCGAGGAAGGGATCGAAGCTACTCTCCGCTGATCTTTCTGTCAGTCACGGTATTCATTAGGACATTTCAATTGGTAATAACGGTTGTGTTGCATATTTGTGGAATCAGTCTATATGATAATGAGGACAACGAGACCGTGATGTTTCATGACCCAGCAGAGAGCAAGCCCTTGCAGCTTACATTCCCTGGCTCTGCTTTTGAAATAAAGATTACTTTCTCGATGTGCCTGTGTTTATATCAAACAGCTCATTGACATTGGGACTAGTCGTTCAGAGGAAGCTGGAGGTGTGTCAGCGACAGAAACAGAACAATCGAGACATGAAAGTGCTTACATTTTGCCGTGTGCCCGCTGTTTTTAGTGAGGAATGATTACTGGGTGCTAACCTGTCAGGTCCCAGGAGCCAGAGGGCTTGTTTTGGTGGGATTTGTGTTATTGAAAGTTTCACATGAGAAGCGTTTGGGACCATTTCAGCTCAGTATCCACAGCAACGGTGCACAGTTTCTGGCGAAGTGCCTTGTATTCCACTTAAAGCCGCCTTTCTCCGGAGATACTTGTAGACATAAAGCACATGGAATGGGTATAATCCTGAGGACTCTGTCACTATCGGGGAATGTGCCTGCGTGACTGCGTCTGTATTTGAACATGAGAATACGTTCCTCAGAGGGGTTACAACAGTGTGACCAGATCAACCTTCAGTACCATTGTTCTGTCATTTCAGATCACATAGACAATCTCATTGCTGCAAACTGGGACGAGAATAGATGGATGCCTGATAACGTACGCTTCACGATGGACGAATGGCCCTTCACAACTCCTCCCCCACACGCTTTTTAAACTCGAGGCCAGAGAGAAACTGACCTGACGAGAAAATCGCTTCACAACCTTTTAGAACCTTATTATTGTCCATTCTACTACCAATTTTGCAAACTTACTTACCATGCTTTCTATCTTCCCACGTACTTCATTTATTTAAATGAAAAATAAAATGAATGTGCGCTCAGCCAGTGGAAATACCATTGGTAACAGTCCTCCAGTCTGAAAATTACCTTCCACCACCATTCTCAGCATCCTGGTATCGAACTAATTTTATATCTAATTGGAATCCTTACATTTAACTTATGAGATTAAACTTTATGAATTAGTCAACAATGTGGAACAGTGTAAAAGCTTTTATTAAAGCCCAAGTGAGCAAACTCTACCACTATGTCCTCATTGATCTTCTTGGTTACGCCCTTAAAAAACTCAATCAATTTTGTGCAAAACCATGCTGATTATCCCGATTCATTCCTTGTATCTAAAAATTAAAATAAAACCTATCGCTTTGAATTGCATCCAACAACTTACCCACGACCATAACCAGACACACAGGTCTATCGATCCCAGACTTCTCCATGAATTCCTTTCTAAACAAAGGCACAACATTAGCCATCCCCCAGTCATTCGGTGCCTCACTCGTAATAATAGATGATAAAAATATTTCTACGAAGGGCCCAACAGTTTCATTCCCTAACTTCCCGCAAGTTTCCGGGATACAGGAGATCAGATACCACAGAAATATCCAACTTTATATTTTCCAGGTCCTCCAGCACTTCCCCTTTTCAATGTGAACTACTTTCAAAACATCAGTATTTAGGTGTACCAGCCATTTCGTTCTCCACAGTGTAAACTGATGCGAAATGAACATTATATGTTTCTCCACCTGCTGAAGATCAAGACATAGGTGAGCTTTTTCATCTTTAAGTGATCCTATTTGGTCTAAATTTCTTAATGTACTTGCAGAATCTCTTTAGAGTATGCTTAACTTTATAGTCTGAGGCTATTTAATATTCTCCATTGATCTTTATGATGTTCTCCTCAAGAATGTCCCTCCACTCCTTATATCGTTCAAGACGTTCACTTGAAACCATGTGTTTATATGGAAGATGTCACCTCCGTTAAAAGTTCTTATGACAAGGCCTAAATCCCTGCGATCAATGTTGTTCTAATGGAATACCTAAAATGTGCAAACCGGACATTCGGACCAAGAAACCCCCACTAATCATGCGAAGGGAATCGCACCCAACTCACACCTCTACCCAATTCCTGTAACTCTGAATTTCCCATGACGAAAGAACGTCAGCCACACATCTTTAGTCTGGGGAGGAAACGCAGGCTGAAACGGACAGGATGTGCCAACTCCAAATTGACATTCATCCAAAGTAGATATTGAACAAACATCGCGGAGGCTGCAAGACATTACTACTCACCACTGAGTCAGCCATTATAAACCTCCTATCCACCACTAAAAACATACCATCACTTAGATATGGGGCCAAATCCTACTCTCAATGTTCCAAATGCAATGTTCCAGAGACTCCTATTGACTGAGGCCTAAACCTCTGCCCATGCTTTTTAATTTGCTTGAACTTGAACGCCGACATTGTATTTGCCTTCCTAAACACCAACTGAAACTGCATGCTAAACATAAGAGAAAATTGAACTTGGAATTCTTTCCGCTTTCAGAAAATTGTCTATGCCTCTACTCTTCCCACCTCATATTTTCAACAAAGTATGGCAACTACAACGTTTTTCGAAGCACTCACTCCTTTCAAGTCATTCTGCAGCATGCCCGCTTCATCAATAAGATCTGGCCTTCCACCTATCATTGTGTCTTCTTCAAATGGAACAACAACACCCTCAGTTCCTTTGAATGGATCCTTCATACATAATGTGAATAGCTGTGGTGCCAACCCTGACTCATTTGAACTCCACTAGTCACGGGCTGCCATCCTGGAAGAGACCTCTTCACCCAACTATCTGCCTTCTGCCAGTCAGCCAAGCCTCAATCCATGGACTCTTATTTAGCAGTTTGCCATACTGCACCTCGACATATGTCTATGGAAATTCAAGCTGGTCACCTCCACAGTCTTGACTTCGTCTCACTTGCTCATTACCTCCTCAAAGTATTATAATATATTTGTCAAATGTGATTTCTCCTTGACAACCTGTGCTGATGGTTCCCGTACTCTGTAATCCCATCCTTCCAATGACCTTCGATACTGTGTTTAACACAAAGCTGATTTATTTGATTGTTATCTAGAATATTAAAACTTTGCTTTCAGACCTGAATATGATGAACAAAGTTCAATCGGTGTTGAGATATGTAAACTCTACGCTGTCTCTTTAGGGTCGATGAGTGAGTGAATTCCATCCCTCAGTGGGATCCCTCGACTCTCTCAGCAGGGTCGATGAGTGACCTAACTGTTTTTCTCACATGGAGCAGGTAAATGCTTGCTGACAACTGCAAAACAGATGGTGTGCTGAGAGTTGAGATGATTGCTTGAACCTATTCCCGGAATAAATACACTTGAAACGTCTCTCACAATTCGAAAATATCGATAGGACATCAGTACTACAGAGACTAGAGAGCACATCCCACAAACTACATGTTTGAAAGGTCTCTCCTCAATGTGAAGACGTTCATGATATACTGTCCCCAGGAACGTTTGTAGTGATTAATATCTATCTTCAGTGTGAACACGTTAATGACACGTTAGTATTCAGGAAAGAGTGCAGCACTTCCCGCAGTCAGGGCATTTAGAAAGACCTGTTAATGCTATGTGAAAGGTGATGAGCCATCCGGTCGCTCGGACGTTACAGCATGTCCCACAGATTTGGAACTGGAGATGTCTCTCCTCCGGGTGAGCACGTGGATCACACGTCAGGTCTTTATGATTCTTAATGGACTCTTATTAATGTGAGCATATTTCTCAAAGATGAAGCACATAAAGGGTTCATAACATTTTCCAAAGTTCGGAGAGATAAAAAGTTCCTCATTAGTATGAGTGAGGTGTTCGGTTCTCCAATCGCTGGATGTTTTAAAACATTTTCCGCAGTTCAGTCATTGAAATAGTTTCTCATCATTTTGAACGAGTAGGTGTCGCAGGAGGTCAGACACAGAGTGAATCCCTTCCCACACTCTGAGCAGGTGAATGGCTTGTTCCTGGTATCATTGCGTCCACGGGAATTCAGCTCAGACAGGGAGTGGGTCCCCACGTTTCCCCAGTCTTTCCTCAGTATGACTGCAATTGAGGTGTGTCAGGTCTGATGACAGGTAGAAGCCTAGTCCAAGCACACAATAAGTGAACGATTTCTCTCCTACTGTAACCAGAGCTTTTTCATTTCATGTTCGAAATCTGATCAAGTTGTATTTGGGATAAACTGCGTGGCTTCCTCAGATTATGGTGGGGAGGTTGGTTTGTAAATCTTCCCCTTCTAAAATCCTGCAAATCTGATGTTATCGAAAAATGAGAGTGTGAAACCGTCTTTCACAAGACTCTAGATTCTGTCTGAAGATAAGGTCTGAAGGTAAGGCATTTTCGGCAAGAAGAATTTGAAGAGAATGATGTCAGAATCTTTCATGCACACAGCCTCCACCACAGAGACCAGCGGGTCAGCAGGTGGATATGAACACGATCACCTCCCTGTTCCCTCCAGGTCAAACACTGCCTTGACTTGTCTGCCATCCAGTCCTGATGGAGCAGACATTCCGTACAATTGAATCATTGCAAAACTGAGGCATCTGACTTCAGTCCCGAACTCAAAATCCACTGCCTCGCCGCCACTGAGTTGGAAGTGTGATATTGGAAGAACACAGCAGGGCAGGCAGCATCCAATGAGCAAGACAATCGACGTTTCGGGCACGAGCCTTCATCAGGAAAGAGGCTTGTGAGGCGAGGGGGTAGAGAGACAAATGGGAGCGTGTGTGGCTGGGACAAAGTAGCTGAGAGTGTGATACGAGGATGGAGATGGGGTAATGATTATCGGTCGCAGCGCAGGGTGGAGCAGATAGGTGGGAAGGAAGATGGACAGACAGGACAGTTCATGAGAGCGGCAGAAGCCCTGGACCTGAATGAACTTGGCTGTGTGGGAGGGAGAGTTGACATGTTCGGCCAGAGGCCAGTGGTGTTGTTTGGTGCGGGTGTCCCAGAGAACTTTTCCGAAGTGGTCTGTAATTACGCATCCGATCTCCTCAGTGTCGAAGAGACTGCAAAGGGAACAATGGATACAGTAAATAACATGCGTGAAAATGCAGGTGAAACTCTGATGGACATGGAAGGGTCCTTTGGGGTCTTGGACAGAGTTGAGGGCGGAGGTGTGGATGGATGTTTTGCAAATCCCGTGTTGGAATGAGAAGTTTGCTGGGAGCGGATGGGAAGGTGGTTTGGCGGGGGCGTGCACTACCAGGAAGTCGAAGAGGGAATGATATTTACAGAAAGTGGGTAGGGGTGGGGAGGGAAACACATCTTAGTTGATGGGTTTCATTTGCAGCTGACGGAAATACCGGAGGATGACATGATGTCTACAGAGGGTGCTGGATTTTAAAGTGATGTTGAAGGGAGTTCCGTCCTACTCTCAGTTGGTGGGATGGGTTTTGGGAGCGGAGTTGAGGGAAGTGGATGACATGAGCTGGAAGGCATCATCGACCAAGTCCTAGGAGAAAATGCCTCGCCACTGATTCAATCTCCTCGCTGGTAATTGTCTGAGTCTGAACAGGCACGTCATAACCATGGTGACATACTTCACTTCCTGATGTGTTTTTAACCACATATCCCCAAAAATCACCATGTCAGCCGACTTGCACTTCATTAACATCATTAACTCTTCCACGTCTCTGCTCTTCTGCAGCTCAAATTCTAATCTATTCGTTTGGAAGTCACGGTCATAATACACTTCCATCCGTCCTTTCAAATTCCTCCCTGCTGTTGTGCTCGTGATGCAAGGAATATGGAAAGAGTGGAATTGAACACGTGGCTACAGGGATGGTGCAGGAGGGAGGGTTTTGGATTATTGGATAATTGGGGATCTTTCTGGGGTAGGTGGGACCTGTACAAGCAGGATTGTCTTCATCTGAACCAGAGGGGTACCAATATCCTGGGGGGAAATTCGCTAAGACTATTGGGGTGTGTTTAAACTAATCCAGCAGAGGGATGGGAACCAAAATTGTAGTTCAAGTATCGAAAAGTTTGAGAGTAGGGAGGTCCAAAACAAGTTTCAGGGTCGCAAGATTGCACTGGTAAGCAAGACGTTGGTTTGGAGTATGTCTACTTCAACGCCAGGAGCATCTGGAGTAAGGTCGATGACGTTACAGGATTGGTTGGTACCTGGGAATTCGGTGTTGTGGCAATTTCGTAGACATGAATAAAACAGGGACATGAATGGTTGCTGCAGATTCCAGGATTTAGATGTTTCAGTAAGAACAGAGAAGAATGTAAAAGAGGGGGGACCTGTGGCAGTGTTGGTCAAGGACAGTATTACAGTTGCAGAAAAGATGTTTGGAGACTCGTCAACCGAGGTAATTTGGGCTGAAGTTAGAAACCGGAAATGAGATGTCACCCTGTTGGTAGTTTTCTATTGGCCTCCGAATAGTTCCAGAGATGTAGAGGAAAGGATAGCAAAGATGATTCTCGATAGCAGTGAGAATGACAGGGTAGTTGTTATGCGGGATTTCAACTTTCCAAATATTGACTGGGAACACTATAGTGCGAGTACTATAAATGGGTCAGTTTTTGTCCAATGTGTGCAGGAGGGCTTTCTCACACAGTATGTAGACAGGCCAACTAGGGGTGAGGCTACATTAGATTTGGTACTGGGTAATGAGCTCGGCCAGTTGTTAGACTTGGAAGTAGGTGAGCACTTTGGTGATCGCGATCACAATTCTGTTATGTTTATTTTTGACACAGAAATGGATAGGTGTGTACCATTGGGCAAGAGTTACAGCTGGGGGAAAGGCAATTATAATGCGATTAGGCCAGAATTAGGAAGCATAGGATGGAGAAGGAAACTGCAGTGGATAGGCACATTAGAAATGTGGAGCTTATTCAAGGAAACGCGACTGTGTTTCCGAGATAAGTATGTACCTGTCAGGCAGAGTGAAAGCTCTCGAGAGCGGGAGCCGTGGTTTCCGAAGGAAGTAGACTGTCTGGTCAAGAGGAAGAAGAAGGCTTATGTTAGGATGAGAGGCGAAGGCTCAGTTAGGGCGCTTGAGGGTTACACGTTAGCCAGGAAAGACCGAAAGAGAGAGCTCAGATGAGCCAGGAGGAGACATGAGAAGTTTTTGGCGGATAGAATCATGGTCAACACTAAGGCTTTCGATCGGTATTTAAGGAATAAATGAATGACGAGAGTAAGATTTTGCCCAATCAGCAATAGCAGTGGAAAGTTGTGTGTGGAGTCAGAGCAGATGGGGGAAGCACTAAATGAACACTTTTCAACAGTATTCATTCTAGAAAACGACAATGTTGTCGAGGAGAATACTGAGATACAGGCTACGAGACTAGGTGGGATTGAGGTTTACAAGGAGGAGGTATTAGAAATCCTGCAGAATGTGAAAATAGATAAGCCCTCTGGGCCGGCTGAGCTTTATCCTAGGATCTTCTGGGAAGCCGGGGGGAGATAGCCGAGCGTTTGGCATTGAACTTTAAATCGTCATTGTCTACAGGAATAGTGCCATGAGACCTGAGGATAGCAAATATGGTTCCCATGTTCAAGAAGTGGAGTAGGGACAATCCTGTTAATTTTAGATCAGTGAGCCTCACTTCAGTTGTTGGTAAATTGTTGGAAAAGTTTATAAGAGATAGGATTTATAACCATCTGGAAAGGAATAATTTGTTCAGGGATAGTCAGCATGGTTTTGTGAAGGGTAGGTCGTGCCTCACAAACTTAACTGATTTCTTTGAGAAGGTGACCAAGCAGGTCGATTGGAGTAAACCGGTTGATGTTGTGTATATGGATTTCAGCAAGGCGTTCGATAAGGTTCCCCACAGCAGGCTATTGCACAAAATGCGGAGGAATGGGATTTTGTGAGATGTAGCAGTTTGTATCAGTTATTGGCTTGCTGAAAGAAGACAGAGGGTGGTGGTTGATGGGAAATGTTCATCCTGAAGTCCAGTTACCAGTGGTATACCGCCAGGGTCGGTGTTGGGTCCACTGTTGTTCGTTATTTTTTATAAACGACCTGGATGAGGGCGTAGAAGGGTGGGTTTGTAAATTTGCAGACGACACTAAAGTCGGTGGAGTTGTGGATAGTGATGAAGGATGTTGTAGTTTACAGAGAGACATAGCTAAGCTACCGAGCTGGGCTGAGAGGTGGCAAATCCATTTTAATGCGGACAAGTGAGAGGTGATTCCTTTTGATCGGAACAACCGGAATGCAAAATATTGTGCTAATGGTAAGTTTCTTGGTAGTGTAGGTGAGCAGAGAGATCTCGGTGTTCAGGTAGAGAGATCCTTGAAATTTGCCACCCAGGTTGACAAGTTTGTTAAGAAGGCATACAGTGTTTTAGCTTTTGTTAATTGAGGGATCGAGTTCTGGAACCATGAGGTTATACTACAGCTGGACAAAACTCTAATGCAGCCGCACTTGGACTATTGTATACAGTTCTGGTCACAACATTATAAGAAGGATGATGAAGCTTTGGAAAAGGTGCAGAGCAGATTTACTCGTATGTTGCATGTTATGAAGGGAAAGTCTTACGAGGAAAGGGTGAGGACTTGTGGTTGTTTTCGTCAGAGAGAAGAAGGTTGAGAGGTGACTTAATAGAGACATATAATATAATCAGAGGGTTTAGATAGGGTGGACAGGGGGAACCTTCTTCCAAGAATGGTGACGGCGACCACGAGGGGGCATAAAATTAAATTGAGCGGTGATAGATATAGGACAGATGTCAGAGGTAGTTTCTTTACTCAGAGAGTAGTAAGGGTATGGAATGATTTGCCTGCAACGGTAGTAGATTCGCCAACTGTAAGTACATTTAAGTCGTCATTGGACAAGCATATGGACGTACATGGAATAGTATAGGTTAGATGGACTTCAGATTGGTATGACAGGTTGGCGCAACATCGAGGGCCGAAGGGACTGTACTGCGCTGTAATGTTCTATGTTCTATGTTCTATGGTCTAACTCCCACTGCTTCTATTCAAGGGTGTACTTGCGTTCTGTTCACTGTTTCATTGTGCATTATCTGAATGGCATTTTTACGAACGCCCATTTTCCCAGACGTGCACTGCGGCCTTCACAGCTTTATCTTTCCACAAGGGTTCCCACAGGGTGGAAGGGAAGGAGTTGCAGGTTATTCACCCAATGATGTAATCCTGAGGTCTTCCAATACCTCTCCAGCATGTGGGAGTACTCACAACAAGGGTTGCTCATCCATCACCGGGCGGCAAAATTTCAAATTTTTCATCATTTTCTACAAATCTCTTTACTGTCTTCCTTCTATCTATCACTGTCATGTCCTCCAGCCCACTCAATAGCAAATAGAGCTGGTCAATAGTATGCCAACCCAGCCAGCGGACACGACACCCAAGATTATGTTTTAAAGTGCACTCTCAGATATTCTGCATTGCCTCGAATTCCAAGCTCCGGAGCATGTTCGATTTGAACTGTTTCACGTTTGGTGCCTAAAAGTCACCTGCCAAGGCCATAAATTATGAATTCCCGTGGCCACGTAAATCGCACCAGGCAAAAGGAAACTGCAATACATGCTGAAATCAAGGGTAATGAGCTGGTATCAATACTACATCGTGCCTTTTGTATAAAAGAAACTTCAAAGCTTTTACTTTGTGTGAGTTTAAACAAATGTTGATCCCTGTCACATTATGAGATATTGGGAAGCTGACAAAGTGTTATATCAAACAAGTGATCAAAGAAGTGGGTTTCAAGTCGTATTTTGTCACACAAAACGAAGCTTGTATCACAAAACTGAGATGACCGAAGTTTTTCTGCTAGAGGTCATCATCTTTTGTCAGTCTCAAAACGCTTCATACGTTAGTGCTGCCATAGCTCAGTGGTTCGAACCCGGGGTTGTAACCTCGATTCACACTACAGCCTTGCTGAATTTCCTTGAAACTATTGCAGCAAGCATCCGAAGGTGCGTTCTCCATGTTGTTAGGAATTATTTTTGAAGGAATAGCTGGAAGTCATTTTATAGGCAGATCCCCCCCCCCCCCCGCACCCCCTCCCCCCACCCCCCCCCCCCCCCCCAGGCCCCATTTGTTTCAGTTTGGAAGTCCACATACGTGTTTTTCTTTCGAGGAACATGAGGATGACAAGGTTCTGATGCGAAGAATGCCTTCATTTGGCAGGAAGAACAACATGATTCATGAAAACCAGAAAAGTAACGGTGAAACAATGGGGCACGAAAACGTACAGGGATGTGGTTGAATGCTTCTGTTCCTTATGTAGAGACATGAATCTTCTGGAATCCATTTAAACAGGCAGGAAGTTGGAAGACCACAGCTTGCCAGGCTGCCTCAGAGTTGGAGAAGTCAACATTTAGCAGGTATCAATTATTGCCGATTGGGACAGTCCTTGAGGGACAGCCTCCCGCCTGTTTACCCCTCTGCTTATGTAAACAGAATCGGGTTTTAAAGAGAGTCATGAAGAAAGAATAGTCCAAACGGGTCAATTCGTCATTTTTTGGAAGTTGGGCTCTCCTGAGACCTTCGTCACTTTCAAAAGATGTATCTGTCTAGTTCCCACTATGGGTCAAAATGGGGTTCAGTTGTCCCGCAGTTCATGAACAAATTTGACGGTATCTGACTTCAGTGTCATTCACTGGTTCGTTTGAGATTAAAACTTTGCAGGGAAAGTCTCATTCGGATGAACATTTCAGACGTCAGGCTGTGGGCCTATGAGTGGAAATTGGAAACGAGAATATTTGGATGTTTGATGACTGGCACTGACATAATGTATTATTCTGTGCTCTAAAAGCACGGTGTCACAAGCACTCTTTTTTGGAAGGAATTTCTCATCGCAGGAAAAGAAACCTATGCTGTTAAGAGAAGACGCAATTGCACATGCCGTCCTTCCGGGTCGACTAGTGGTTACGATACAGCGCTTTCACCGCTGTGGTTTGGGTTCATTTCTTGGTCAGCGAATCTGGATTTATTATTCCTGATAAGGGCAACAACAAAAGTGAGCGTCTTTGACATTTCAAACGCGTCCGCATGTGCCTTGCATAATTGTGCAGGGCCGCAAGGTGGCTCACTGGTTATCACTGCTGCCTCACAGCGCCAGAGATATGATTTGCCTACAACTGGGTCGACTGTCAGTAAGGTGCCTTATTCAGGAGCAAATGAAGAGAAAATGGGTAAGGAATTGTTCTGTGAGGGTTAATCCCAGGAGGATTGGTGTGCATTTGTTGCATCGAATAGGCAATTTCTGAACTGTAGGCATTACATGTTCCCTTATTGTGATGCTTTAGCACATGTTCAGACAGGGGAGAAAAGTGAGGAAAAACAGTCACGACCCAATCAGTGATTGATCCATTGTGCAACAACCAACGGATTCACTTTTGACTGAACTAGCTCCCATTTTCCCTCCATTGGTAATGGTAGTATACAGCATTAGAGCGGGTTTTCATGTGTTGTTTTGGCCCCAGCATCCTTTCTCAACATGGACTATACTGGGACATAAAGAGATGATAAAAGACATGGATGGCGATGACTGGAATGAAAAGACGTCAGGAAGAATGGACAGCGTTTACTTGGAAACAGAAAAATGGAAAAGAAGCCAACGATGTAGTGGGGGATAATGCCTTTTGAAAAGACAAAGCGGGGTATCATAGGATGGTGGAAAAGACGAATAGATCATGTGGCGTGCCACCAGGTAAAACTGAGTTGTGTCCGTATAGAAGGTTTCTAGGCGATGTGAATTTGGTGAGAGTAAACAGGAGGGAAATTTCCTCATTCGGATGGATCTATATATAGAGTATAGAACTTGAAAACTAGTGATGAATGATAAAGAGAAGTTTGGAGCTCGTATTCTTTTTCTTTCTGCAGTTATTGAATTCGAAAATGATTACTTTTTCTCAGGAAAAATTATTCAGAAGCTGATTCTAAAATATTTGTAAAGATGCGTGCAGACACACAAGGAGTGAATTTCACCGGGACAGGGAGTCTGGGCGGCCAGAATAGGTATACGTTACGTGCACACTCTCTAATTGGTTAACGTTAATTGGAAAGGAACCTCATAACACCTGCAACTGAGCACGACTAAGTGCAGAATGAGCTGATTGTGAGGAAAGCTTTAGCAGTTTGTTCTACGTGAACTTCTATAAATTGTAAAAGAACTGAGCAGTTTGTGTTAGCTCAGCATTAAAGGGAAGCCGGTTAGCACAGTCTGCTGCATAAATGGTTTATGATATAAAGTGATGCCAACAGTGTGGGAATAATTCGCGCAATGTCTCAGCATACCTTCAGGATCCTGATCTCCCCATTCAGCTAATACTTTAGGAGATGGCGAGAATCAAAGTGAAACTACACTATCGTGAGTTGGAACTGACCTGCCGATGTGATGCATCTTTGATCTTTCATCTGTTGCATTAGAAAATTTGGCTGCAATCACAGAGAAGGGAGTGAGTTCATTTGATGCTCACTCATCTCCCCCAACCATATCTAGTGACAAGACACGAAAATAATTCCTGTTTGAATTCTGTAATCTTCATTGCAGTACTTAAAAACAGCTTTGTCATTTCTATTCCAGTTTTTCTGATAACAGGCAAAACGTCCAATGAGATAAACCTAATAACTTTTGGATTGTTTTAATGGACTGTGCGAGTTTGCAGCAAAATTAGTAATATGATACGAGCTAAACGTCCTTTCCAGAATTTAACACAGCGCAGGATCAGCGAGATGACAAACGTCATCGACTTCAAAAATCACCTCTGCATCTCTAGTGAGTGATGGATATTCACTCAGGGAGTCTTTATGGCTGGTCTTAAGTAACTGAGGTATTTCCCAAGGACAGAACACTCCACAAAATCAGAGTTTTCTTGAATAAATGCTGTTTTATTCAATGTTCTTTTGCAACTTTTAAATATATATGCATACACACACATACATGCACGTGCACACACATTTATACATATGTGTACATACACATATGTATATACATATAGCTCGAACATTCGACGGGAAGAACATTCGACGAGGAGGTTGAACAGTTCATCCACTTTATATCGGAGCTGCCTCGTGCTCCCACGAGGAGGTTAAACAGTTCATCCACTTTATATCGGAGCTGCCTCGTGCTCCCACGAGGAGGTTAAACAGTTCATCCACTTTATATCGGCGCTGCCTCGTGCTCCCACGAGGAGGTTGAACAGTTCATCCACTTTACCAACACCTTCCACCCCGATATCAAATTCACCTGGACCGTCTCAGACTCTTCCCTCCCCTTCCGAGACCTTTCCATTTCTATCTCGGGTGACCGAATCGACACGGACATTTACTATAAACCGACCGACTCCCACCTTGCCCCCTGTAAAAACGCCATCCCATATTCCCAATTCCTTCGTCTCTGCCGCATCTGCTCCCAGGAGGACCAGTTCCAAAACCATACAACCCAGATGGCCTCCTTCTTCAAGGACCGCAATTTCCAGCCAGACGTAGTCGACGATGCCCACCACCGCATCTCTTCCACTTCCCGCTCCTCCGCCCTTGAGACCCGCCCCTCCAACCGCCACCAGGACAGAACCCCACTGGTCCTCACCTACCACCCCACCAACCTCCATGTACAACGTATCATCCATCGTCATGTCCGCTACCTCCAAACGGACCCCACCACCAGGGATATATTTCCCTCCCCTACCCTATCAGCGATCCGAAAAGACCACTCCCGCCGTGACTTCCTCGTCAGGTCCACAACCCACACCAACCCAACCTCCATTCCCGGCACCTTCCCCTGCAACAGCAAGAAATGCAAAACTTGCGCCCACACCTCCCCCCTTACTTCCCTCCAAGGCCCCAAGGGACACTTCCATATCCACCCCAAATTCACCTGCACCTCCACACACATCATCTATTGCATCTGCTACACCCGATGTGGCGTCCTCTATATTGGGGAGACAGGCCGCCTACTTGCAGAACATTTCAGAGAACACCTCTGGGACACCCGGATCAACCAACCCAACCACCCGTAGCCCAACACTTTAACTCCCCCTCCCACTCCACCAAGGACATGCAGATCCTTGGACTCCTCCATTGCCAGACCATGGCAACACGACGGTTGGAGGAAGAGCGCCTCATCTTCTGCCTGGGAACCCTCCAACCACAAGGGATGAACTCAGATTTCTCCAGTTTACTCATTTCCCCTCCCCCCACCTTGTCTCAGTCAAATCCCTGGAACTCAGCACCGCCTTCCTAACCTGCAATATTCTTCCTGACCTCTCCGCCCCCACCGCACCCCTGCCTATCACCCTCACCTTCACCTCCCTCCACCTATCGCATTTGCAACGCCCCTCACCCAAGTCCCTCCTCCCTACCTTTTATCTTAGCCTGCTGGACACACTTTCCTCATTCCTGAAGAAGGGCTTATGCCCGAAACGTCGATTCTCCTGTTCTTTGGATGCTGCCTGACCTGCTGCGCTTTTCCAGCAACACATTTTCAGCTCTGATCTCCAGCATCTGCAGTCCGCACTTTCTCCTAGAACATTCAAATGGCCGACCAACCAATTCCAAATATTCTGAATTCACACACATGTGTGTGTGTGTGTGTGTGTGTGTGTGTGTGTGTGTGTGTGTGAATTCAGAACATTAGAAATGGATGGTCGGCCATTCTTCTTCCTGTAGAATGTGAGAGCTTAGAGTTTACTGTAATGCCCCTGACATTTGAATCTCCGGGAATTGCACCCAACTCCATCTCCTTGGCAACAGCTTTAGGGAACTTGAGCTGAACATTGGAACTTTGGGTTGTCTGAGGTGAATTGAGAGGAGTTATATGGAGGCAGTTGCACTTCAGGTACAAGAAAAAGGTCGATGGTATACAGTCGGGAGACGAAAAGGGAACGGGCAGCCAGTGCAGGCATCCACTTTGGCTGTGCCCATCTTTAACAAGCATACGGTATTTTTTACTTTTGGGGGGGATGTCCTACGAGGGGTAAGCCATGGGGTACAGATCTCTGGCACAGTGTTTGTCCCTGTGATCAGAAGGGTAGGGGAGAGGGGAGGAGAGCAATAGTTATTGGGGACTACATGGTGAGGGGGACAGATCGCAGTTTCTGTGGGTACAGGGCAGGCTCATGATTGATGTGATATCTCCACGTTACCAAGGTTTGTGATGTCTCGCAGCGTGTTTTCAGGACCCTTAAGGGGAGGGGGAGCAGCCCGAGGTCATGTTTCACATATGCACTAACAACTTATGTAATAAAATTGATGTGGATGTATGGCAGAAATTCAGGGATCCAGGGTGACATTTTAGAACTAGATCAAACAGAGTTGTTCTCTCTGATTGGTTACACATGCCACGTAATAGTGAGGGAAAGAATAGGGAGAGAGCAGATGAACACGTGGTTGTAAGGATAATGCAGGTGATAGGGATTTGGATATCTGGATAGTTGGGGCTCATTCTGGAGTCGGTTGGACCTCTACAAACAAGATGGTCTTCACCTGACCCGGAAGGGTACCAATATCCTGAGTGGATAATTTTCTAAAGCTCTTCAGGAGGGTTTAAACGAATTCAGCAGCGGATTGCGAACCCGAATTTTAGCTGCGGTTTGCTGGAAGTTTTGAGTGGTTAGGACATAAATAGGTTTTTGGGTTTGCGAGTGAATGCTGGCAAGGGTGAAGGTGGTTTGAAGTCTGTCTACTTCCCCGCTAGGAGCATCTGGGATAAAGCAGGTGTCATGGGTTGTTAACTGGGACTTCAATATTGTGGTTATTTCAGAGACATGAATGGAGCACTGAAATGAATGGTTGTTCCTTGCAACTCAGTTTCGATTTTTCAGTAAGAACAGGGAAGTCGTTAAAGAGGGGGAGATGTGGCATTTTTAGTCAAAGACAGTGCTATGGTAGCAGAAAGGATATATTCGGTGAGGACCCGACTCAATCTGCTGAACTAGAATGGGCTGAGATTAAAAGGCAAGTGGAGGTCACCACCAAAATGTTCTAGAGATATGGAGGAAAAGATTGCAAAGATGATTCTGAATAGGAACGGAAGTAACAAGGTAGTTGTAGTGGGGAAGTTTAACTTTCCAAATATTGATTGGAAATTTTATTGTTTGAGGAGCTCTGATTGGTCAGTCTTTGTCCAATGTGTGCAGGAGGGTTTTGTGACGCAGCATGTAGACAGGCCAACAAGAATCAAAAACATATTGGATTTGGTACTGCGTAATGAAGCAAGTCAACTGTTCGATTTGGAGATAATTGAGCACTTTGGTGATAGTGACCACAATTCGGTATGTTTATTTAGTGATGGATAGGAATATATATATATCGCAGAGCATGAGGTACCGCTGGGAGAAAGGCCAGTATGATGCGATCAGCAAGAGTTAGGATGCACCAGATGGGAAAGTAAACGCAGGGGTTTTGCAAACCTGAAATATGGAGCTTGTTCAGGTAAGCGCTCATGCATGTCCTTGATAATTGTGTGTGCGTCATGCAGGGAATATGAGGTTGAGACAGGGAGCCATTTTTACTCAAAAGGTTGAATTTCTTGTCAAGATGGAGAAGGCAGTGCATGTAAACATGTAATATGAAAGCTGAGTTAGGGCACTTGAAAATTAAAAGCTAGCAAGGAAGGGCCAAAAGAGAGAGCTACTCAGAGCAAAGAGGGGACATTAAAAGTCTTTAGCTGGCAGGGTCATTTAAAACCCGGAAGCTTTCTCTTGTCATTTCAAGAATAAAAGAATATCTAGGATATAATTCGGGCCTGTCAAGAACAGTAGGAGGACGTCGTCAACGGAGTCCGAAGATAGGAGAGCCGCTGAATGTATATTTTTCATCATATCTCAAATGAAAAAGACAATGCTGTCGAAGAGAATTTTGAGATGCAATCTGTTAGAATAAACGAAATGGATATTCATAAAGACGAGTTGTCAACAATTCTTGAAAGCCTGAAAATAGATTTGTCCCCTGGGCTTGATGGGATGTATCATATGTTTCTCTGGGAAATCGTGGGAGGAGATTGCAGAACTTTTGACTACCAACTTTATTTCGTCAGTGTCTATGTGATTAGTGCGAGAAGACTCGAGTTCAGCAAATATTGTCCCCTTCTTCACGAAGAGTAGTAGGGAGAACGCTGGGAATTATAGAACAGTGAGCCGTATTTCCTTGAAGGTGAAGTTTTGGGAAAGGTTATGAGAGATATGATTTATGATCACCGAAGCAGGAAGAAGTTGATTTGTTACAGTCAACACGATTTTGCGAATAGCTGGTTGTGGCTCACAAACTTTATTGAGCTTTTTGAAAAGGTCAACAAACAAGTGGATGAGAGTAAAGTGGTTAACATGGTGGATATGATTTTCACGAATGCACGGTCGGCTGTTGCAGAAAATACAGAGACATGGGATTGAGGGTGATTTTGCGGTTTAGATCAGTAATTGGCTCGCTGAAAGAACACAGAGTGTGGTAGTTAATGGAAAATATTCATCCTGGAGTTCAGTTATTCATGGTGTACCACAAGGTTCCTGTTAGGGTCCACTGCTGTTTGTCACCTTTATAAATGACCTGGATTCGAGCATGGGATGATGGATGAGCAAATTCGCAGAACACACTAAGTCGATAGAGTTGTCAACAGTGCCGAAGTCTGCTGCAGGTTACAGACGGCCATGAATAATCTGCAGATCGGGGCTCAGAGGTGGCATATGGAGGTTATTGTGGAAAAGTGTGAGGTGATTTACTTTGGAATGAACAACAAGAATAAAATGTTCTGGGCTAATTGTAATATTCTTGGAAGTTTAGATGAACAGAGCGATCTCGGCGTCTATGTATATAAAACTCTGAAAGTTAACACACACATTGATGGATTTGTTTGCAATGAGCACAGTGTGTTAGTTTTTATTGGGAGAGGGATTGAGTTTCAGGGCCAAACGATCCCTTTGCAGCTCCAGAAATTTGTCTGGTATGGCCAAACTTGTCGAGTTCTGGTCGCCACATTATAGGACGGATGTGAAAGCATTGGAAAGTTTGTACACGAGATTTCCTCGGATGTTGCCTTCTGTGAAGGGAAGGTCTTACGAGGAAAGGCTGAGGGACTTGAGGCTGTTTTTGATTGAGATAAGAAGTTTGAGAAGTGAATTAATAGAGATGTAAAAGATGATCAGAGTTTGCCGTAAGGTGGACAGTGAAGGCATTTTCTTCAAATGGTGATGGTTGGCACAAGGGCTTATCGATGTAATTTGAGGGTGATAGATGCCGAGGTAGCTGCCTTTCTCAGAGAGTAGTAAGAGTGCAGAACGCCTTGTCTTCAACAGTCGTAGACTCACCAACCCTCAGGGCAATTAAATGATCATTGGATAAACTTACGGCTTATAATGTCAAAATGCTGGTCAGATGGACTTCAGTTTGGTCTTACAGGTCGGTGCAACATTAGTGCCAAAAGCACTTTGTTGCAATGTAATATTCCGGGTTTAAACTGTTCTTCAGCTTGAAGTTGCAATCATCTCTGGTCAGTATCAGTAAAACAAACACCTGGCGAGAATCCAATGCACAACTTTGGCAGTTCATGTGCTGCCATTCTGTCATGCAAGTACAGCAAGCTAACTAACTGCACCACTGGATCTGCCGTCTAATGGTGACGAACGGCTCCTGATCTTACCACTGGGCCCCTCAACCCAATTACTTATTTTATTCTGTGTATCTGAAATGAAACGCAGTGCAGAGGTGGTTATACTGATAATGGATCATCGATTGTGAAGCATCAGCTTCAGGAAAATGGCATAAATAAATATGGTGAAAATCGGTTTTATTGAATACTGCATACATTTACCATGGCTTCCTGCGTTGGTCACAGGCAATGTTTTGTGGCCATTGTACTGGGATTTTCCTTCTGTCGGCTTCAATTCGTCAGACAATTCGATTCACTGATATTTCACCAACTTCCTTTGGCATGTTGATCTGAGACATCGACCCACACTGCACACAACATCAACAATGTTCAGCATACTACGTGCACGAGCATGTGGCATGGTTTTTATGCACAGTGAAGATTGAATAATGTTCTGCAAGGGCAAATTAAATTCAGTTTAATTCGTAAAGTCGCAAGAATCCAGAGTTAGATTCAAAATGTCAGAAATTCACGTTCATTACCTTGGCCAGAATTCCAGCCCAGAAAAGGGGAAATCTGCCCCTGAATCCCCAGCATCCATGCAATTGCTTGCTCCATGTGTCCACTTGGAAACCTATGTGA
This sequence comes from Chiloscyllium plagiosum, assembly GCF_037043375.1. Lineage (NCBI taxonomy): Eukaryota > Metazoa > Chordata > Chondrichthyes > Orectolobiformes > Hemiscylliidae > Chiloscyllium > Chiloscyllium plagiosum. The sequence goes on from NW_028270176.1 coordinate 48,808,801, forward strand.
AGGAACATTCACCCTGAAGGAGAACTTGTGAGAATCCTGCGCTGTCTGATCTAAAGCTGAAACAAGAGCTGTCTATTCCAGCCGGGTGGGAAGCGAAGTGGAGATGAGACCAAAATATTATTTGGCGTTTAATTCATATTGTCCTCATTGTGATTATTTAAAAACCTTGGCCAGAAATGGCACCGGCACAAAGGAGCAGAAGGAGGCCAATCTTAACACCGATCCTGTCCTGCCACGTAATTTGATATCGTCATGGCTCACAGAACAATTTTATGTCTTTTTCCAGCCCATCCACAACATCGTACTGTCTAACAGGTATTTATCGATCTCTACCATAAATAGACATCGATAATGTAAATCTGTGGGAGGAAAATGTTCCGTTTCGAGACAGTTAGGTTTATGCACGAATATTACTGGTTTTGCAGATGAGCAACCGAGTCTGGTCTGACCACTTTGCAAAACATAAATTAAAACTCGACTCTGCTGGGATTTGAAACCACAACCTTTGAATAGCAACCTGAATAGAGATATAGAAGTCAATCGCGCTTTCCATTGCGCCACAGAGCCGCACCAGCCGTTACCTGCAAGCACACTAGCTTGCCTTTGACGCATTGCATTCAGGACACCCATCTCGCGCCTGTCTGTCCTCGTCACACTTTCTGATACCTGGTCCTTATCCACTCGTGCTCTGGCTCATCACGTGTTCGGCTACAGACTGCTGAAACGTTCTCATGACACTTACCTTTACCACATGTTCAGATAATGATTTCCAGATAATCAATACTCTATAGGTGAAAGTATTCTTCCTAAATCTCCTCCTTGTCTCCTGTCTTTCATTTATGTTACTCTGTTCCTTCCCAATACAGGCTTATCCCTGTCACACATGTCTATCCTCTTCATAAAATGAGCACGTTAATCGGTTTCTTATTCAGCCTTCTCTGCGCTGAGAGCAACATCCCCAGCCTAGCTCGCGAACCTTCACAATGGGAGTGGTCAAACCCTTTCCATTCTTTTCATCTCCTGTGAAATTCTCCTCCTGCATTCAGACGCTTCCAGTATCTGGCGATTACAACAGAAAAACAAAGTTCTCAGAAGAAAAGCCAAAAGGTCTGAACAAAATCAGCAGCTCTTGTCTGTCTCTGATGAGGAAGGAAAGTTAACGCTTCGAGTCCAACGATCCGTCTTCAGAACTAATGGGAAGGGAGGGTGGGTGAAGAATGTGTAAGAGGGCGGACGGTTTCTAAAATGATTGAACTTGATGTTGGGTCCTAAAGTTTTCATGGTCTGTCGGTAGAAAATGAGTTGCGTGTCTTCCAGCTTGTGTTGTGTCTTGAAGGAGCACTGCAGCAAACCAGAGACTGAAATGATGGCCTGGGAACACAGTGTCTAGATTTGAGTGGCGCTGGAAAAGCACAGCAGTTCAGGCAGCATCCGAGGAGCAATGAAATCGACGTTTCGGGCAACAGCCCTTCATCAGGAATACAAGCAGAGAGCCTGAAAGGTGGGAACACAGTGTAATGTTGAAGTTATAGGAGACTGGAAGATCGGGATAGTTTTTGTTGATTCTGGACAGAACGTAAGTGATCTCAGCTTTGTCACCGACTTTATTTTCCTCTCTCCATTGGAGAAAGGTCACATTCTGAGCAGGAAATACAGTTGCCTCGATTAACTGAAGTGCAGATAAATCTCTGGAACATGCGACCGGGAGCTTCCAGAGTGAGGAGAGATATCTGAAACCAGCAGGAAATGTAACTGACAACATCGAACGTTACAATGCAGTACAGGCACTTCGGCCCTCGCTGTTGCTGCAATCTGTAAAATAATGTGATGTCCATTGTAATGGTAAATTAACATTTATTTTGAATCCAATAAAAGCACAGGGAAACAAATAAGTAATTACCTGACTTTGCAGAGGCATGTGTTGCAGACAGAGAGAAAATAATGTAAAGTTAAACCGAAATAATAGCAGACATACAAGGCCAGTAAACTACCATATCAGGGACAAACAGTCAAGGAATGAGAAAAAAAAATCCTTTTGATGTGGAAGGCACCTTTCCTCACGTACCATTGGCGAAGGCATCCAGCGAGAGGTGGCAGAATTTGAGACGATGCATACTGCAGGCACAAAAAAACGAAAGATTGTGTTTTCAGCGACGATGTGCGTACCTGATTCAATGCACACATAAGGACAGATATGAAAAAACTAAATTGGCTAACTCAGGCAGATGGACCAGTCCAGGTAACCCTCGCCAAGAGGGTAGCCTGGCGATTAGGTATGGTAGATGTCTCGTACCCAAGATTAAGAAGGGTCCCTACTGAGTGCAGGGCAAAAGGCAAACGTGATGTGGGGTTCATAGGAAGCTGTGAACCCATAAGAATAGCCGGGAAGTCTGAGTATCGTCCATGCAGAGCACGAGACCCGTTAAAACACGAGGCTGCCAAAGGATACTACTTTGTATCCCTCCTGAAAGCTTTAGTGATAATTCCCTGTGGATAATCACCGGTGAGAGCCCCCATTTTTCTGGTCAAAAAGGCAAACATTCCAGGTGAATCGGGGAAGCGGAGCTTTGTTCAAGACCTGCAGGTAGTCAATTATGCTGCTGTTCTGCCCGCCCCAAATGTTTCTAATCCTTGTACAATATGAGTTCAAATTCCACCTGACAGTAAATGGTTCTCTGCTATGGATTTATCAAATGTCTTCTTTAGTGTACCGGTACACCCAGAAAGTCAATTCTGGTTCACTTTTCCACTCAAAGGCAAATCATATACATTCAAGCGACTTTGTCAAGATGACTGTGAGTCCCCCACCATAATTAATGAGGCTCAATGCTGGAGTCTGGAGATTCTTGTTTTAACCCCGGGGTCAGCGCTTCTGCAGTATGTAGACGAATGCTTAATAGCAGCACCAACAGCGGAACAATATGAAAAAGATACGCTTGTGTTGCTCTGCCATCTCGCCAGGAATGGTCACAAAGCTTGTTTCGCAAATCTACAATTTGTGCAACAACAGGTGAAGGTCTTTGGTCATTTCTTGTCTGAACAAGGGAAGGGCATTGGTCAAGACAAAGTTCAAGCAATCCAGCAAATTCCAAAGCCTCACACGAAGTAACAAGTGCTATTCCTTTTGGTCATGCACTCCTACTTGTCGATTTTTTATCCCACATTACACAACCCTTGAGGCGCCCCTAAATGAAATTTCCAATGGCTTACAGTTGCAGAACCAGAGACCGTTGCAGTTGAATTAAAAAGGCGCTCCAAACCACACCTACACTGGGGGTCCGAATCCAAACAAGCCTTTTGTACAAATGGTAGATGCATGACATTTGAGCTGATGCAGGAGAATGTGGGAAAATTGAGGCAGGTTGCTTACATTTTGGCTAAATCTTGACCCCGTAGCGGCAGGATTGCCTATATGCCTGCAAGCCGTGGCTGCAGCTGAAAAAGTTTGTTGTGGCGTCCAGGGACACAGTCGGCTTTGGGGAATTAACCCTCCTGGTCCCACATGCATCCTTACTGTTTTCCGAGCAAAGCACAGCACACATGTCTGCAGCACGTTGGCTCAGAAACAATACTGTACTATTGGAGATGCCTAACATTGCAATAACGAGATGCAACGTCCGTAATACTGCTAGCCTTCTCGCCACAACAGGAGACAGAGACCCACATGACTGTGTCGCTGTAACTCACCAAGACCAGGCGTGCAGGATTCACAAACTCAGAATCAGGATATTGCGTTTTTTTGTGAATGGGTCCGCATTCAGGGGCAAACGGACAGGCCAGAATTGTGTTTGGTATGCTGTAGTAACTACCCAGGAGGTAGCCAAAGCGGAATCACTCCCTTGTCATCTGTCAGCTCAAGCAACAGAGCTGATTGCCTTGACTGAGGCATATCAATTGGCTGAGTGAATGATAGTGAATATTTAAACAGACAGCAGACAGCAGGGGCGGCACGGTGGCACAGTGGTTAGCACTGCTGCCTCACAGCGCCAGAGACCCGGGTTCAGTTCCCGACTCAGGCGACTGACTGTGTGGAGTTTGCACATTCTCCCCGTGTCTGCGTGGGTTTCCTCCGGGTACTCCGGTTTCCTCCCACAGTCCAAAGATGTGCACGTCAGGTGAATTGGCCATGCTAAATTGCCCCTAGTGTTAGGAAAAGGGGTAAATGTAGGGGAATGGGTGGGTTACGCTTCGGCGGGTCGGTGTGGACTTGTTGGGCCGAATGGCCTGTTTCCACACTGTAAGTAATCTAATCTAATCTAAAAAGATATGCATTCGGGGTTGTACATAATTGTGGAAATCTGTGGAAACACAGGGGCTTCTTGATCTACACTGGAAAGCCCAAAATACACCGTGGCCTGACTTCTGACCACCTAAATCATTCGTTGTCTGTAAATGTGAAGCCCACAGGAAAAAGTACGATTCCCTTTCTCAAGGCAATGCGAATGCAAACTCACCGGGAAGGACAGCAGCCCAGCAGCCGCCAAGTGATCAGTTAACATGTGTATGTCAAATATTTGTAATCCAAAGCAGACTTATGGGAGGTCGAGTCGCAGGCCACGCCGAATGACAAGCGTGAATGGACAATGGTAGGGTGCAGAATGAGGGAATGGGTGTGGTGTGGCCCCATTGGTAAACCCTGTCAACGCGATCATTATTCCCATTCTATGCCAATTAACACACAGCGAGGACCATGTATCAAAAGGTGGGATGAAGCGAATAAAGTGGTATGATTTTATCTTGATATTTAATTTGGTTTCCGTGGTTGAATCTGTAAGTCTTCTTCGGACATTGTGCAAAATAATTTTCCAAAGGTCATCTTAGTCAGTCCGGGACTGAGGTTCAGAAAAGAACAAATGTTCCTGTTTTTTTTTGGAGCTGGCTGTGTTTACATTCTCCCCGCCTCACTCAATGTAGAAGGACTTATAAACTTCATTTCTGTCAGTGCAGGTGAGACACTTTGTGACGCGGGTAGTTTCATTGGCAAAGAAAATACACTTATCCCATGAAGCTTCCTTTCATCCTCTGTCTGCCCATTCATTCAATTTGATCACTGCTGTTTTGATAAATTTCACCTCTGCTCTCTTATTGTTCTTTCGTAATTCGAGGGAACGTCGAACCGAATCCCAAAATCATATTAATGTTCGGTTGTTCATGTTACATCAATGACCAGATCAGAACAAGTTAGCAGGAAATTGAATAACACAAAAAATATTTTTAAAATTCCTTCCAGAAAATTAATCGACTGCAAAGTCAGAATATGAGAAATGTCAGAGTGCACTGATATTTAGCCCATTTCACAATGCACAGATACACCTAGATGAGTTCAGTCTTTGCGAAATGTTTATTTATAATTGTGACAATTCCCTGGGGCAGATCCTCCCTCAATCCACAAAAACGTACGCTGCCAAAAACTATTTCAGTTCAGATTAAAATGGCTCAGGATACTTTCCATCAACCCAAAGGTTACTGCGTTATGTCAATTGAAGTGTATCCAGATAAGGTTAGAACTCCCAGCCTTTTCTCCCACAGCTCCCTATTCCAGTTGCTCCAGCCTAGTTTGGAGCTCCCATCCTGGGCGTTTCACGCGCCGCTCTGCCATCATAGAAGAACTGCATGCTCACGGACTTTGTCACTGGCAGAAAGAGTAGACATTCACGCGTTCATTCCGCTCTCAAATTCCGATCGGATCTTCGCCACTGCGTCGCTAAATTTCTGTGATTCCAGACCTGGAAGCCAGTGTGATTGAAGTGTGCAATCGTAGTTACAACCTTGTCTCGAGGCACTGGTAAAGTAACGATGAGAAACTTCGTTGTGATTTAAACCAACATTTCAACAATTTGTGTGCTAAGCCTGTACATTTCATCTTTTCTCGAAATCATTCGAAATCAGTCTTCAACATTCTCAATGATGGACTCTCCACAGCCACTGAGGACATCGAAGATGACGATACAACCCAATCTCAATAGGTTATCCTCTTGTGCATACGGTGCTGTTCCTCGCCAATCTTAGCCATTGCATTTATTGCTTTTACTGTTGGTTATTTTTTCATGTGATCGTATAGTGGCTCGTCCTCTGCATTTTGGCCGAAGCAACCTCCATTCAAATCCGAGTATCAGTAATGCGCATTTGTTCCATGTTACTTCACATAACCCTTGCAAAACAAACGCAGAAAGGAAGAAATCAATTTTTAAGATTAAAATGCTCTCGAAGGTGATGATTTTTTTGCTTCAAACTTTATCTGCACCTAATCTCAGAGATATTTCTCCCTTTCCCAATCACTATTCTTCCATTCTATCCTTCCTCTCATGCCACTGGGACATTGCACAAAATAACATTCACTTTCACATTGACACCGTTAAGTTAGTGCTGCAGCTGTCACTCTTATTAGGTGAACTTGCACCAATACCACCATGAGGAGATTTAAGCCACTTAATGCAATCAGATAATGTGGTTGGGTTATCAATCCTCATGTAAAGTGTTTGATTTGCATGGACCATATATCATTGGAGCACTGGGTTCATGAAAAGGACGCAGAACAGTATCGAGGAAAAGAGACTTTATTGGAAAAGACCAATGTTTGTGAATTCCCCACATTTATTTCAAGTCTTTATTCGTCTCTCGCTAGAGTGTTATGTATAATTCTGCAATTCTGCAATTTATGTATAAAAGAAGCGATATGACAGCTGTGGAAATGGTGCAGAAGTGATTTGCCAATATATTCTCTGTATTGAAGAACTTCAGCTATGAAAGAGTTTAGACAGACTGGCTTTGCTTTTGTGAGAGCAGGAGAGATTGAGAGGAGACAGTATTGAGATGTAGGAAATAATGAGGGGCATGGATTGGGTACACTTAACGAAAGATTTCTCGATGATGGATGGATCAATCAATCATAAATTTAAGATAAGAGTCATAAACGATCGAGTAGCTCTACATAATAAAAAAAAAACTTTATTAGCTTGCGAGTCATTGGAATCTGGACATCACTGTCCCTATGAGTCAGAGCGGCAGAAATTCTAATAATCTTCAGAGATACTTAACTGTGAATTTGCAATGCTTAAGGCACACAACGTTAAATGATGGAAAATGGGATGAGGATAATCAAGCAGGTGGTATTGACAAGAACATGCACAAGTAGCTTGCAGCCTCAGTTAGCTCCGACATCCACCGTGTGGCGTTTGGTAACCTCAGTTGTCACGTGGGATGCCAGTGTTCATTTTCCCGCTGGGGCGGCTCTGACTGTTTCAGGGTTTCAAGGTTTGTGTAAAGATTTGTTGTTCAGGTGAAGGAAGCAGATGGTGTGGGGAAGTTCGGTGGCTTTGGGAAGTTGGTTTGCAGCCGTTTCCTCCCCTTTCTCGGTGATATCTTCAAGGCAGATGAAACTCATGTGAAGCTCTGCTATCCTGCAGCGTTTCGAATTGATTTGATTTATTTCCCACTGCTTTCAGTTGCTGTTTCTTGTCGTTACTTTGCATGTCCCAGAATGTTGAGTCCAGATCAACTTGTTTTTTAATGGAGTCATTGGATGAGTCTCATCATTCTAGAAATTCTCTGGCTTCACTCTGTTTAGCTGGCCCCAATGCATTTGTGTTGTCACAGTCGAATTTGTTGTCCTCGTCATCGCTGTGCATTGCTACTCGGGACAGCTGGTTGTGTTGTTTAGTGGATCTTCCAGAAATATTTTGCAACAATAGATATTCCCGCAGATTCATTGTCAAAACCAACGCCAGGAGGACATGCCATTACCCAACAAACCAAGCTCTCTAAATTATAGGTAAAAGTATGTCTCGGCACGTACAGCCAGACTCCTCTGACCACTCGGAATTATGAGACAGCATAAACCGAAAGACATATTTGACAACAACTCACCAAAAAATGGACCAAATACCCATCATAGGCAAGACAAATTTGGGAAAAAAATATTGCATTTCGTGACTGCAGGAAATATTATAGAGGACAGACAACTCACGATACGCATTCTTGAAGATCAACTTGACATGAAACACCACTGCCAGGTGTCCCCAGTAGGTTGACTCATGACACTGAGTGTCGCTGATTCCGTGGCTGGAATCTCGCAATGTGTGACAGTCTGCAGCAATGGAGAATGTGTTGCTGGAAAAGTACAGCAGGTTAGGCAGCATCCAAGAAGCAGGAGAATGGATGTTTCTGACATGAATACTTCATCAGATATTCGGCCAAAACGTCGATTCTGCTACTCCTCAGATGCTGCCTGATCTGCTGTGTTTTCCAGCACCGCACTCTTGACTCTGATCTCCAGTATCTACAGTCCACACTTTATCCTCCGTCTGCAGCATTAGTTAGTCCCTTGTGTGAGGGAACTGTTGACATTACCAATGTAAAATTCGTTTGATGATTGAGAAACCCAACCAGGTCCGCAGCCCCAAAGAGTGTTTCTGTTGTTTTGAGTTTCCTGGCTGTACAATGTGTGCTTCTGTGATCGCACAGTTTGCAGTAGTCTGGGGAGCGGCTGCAGTTATCTGCGTTTACATCCTAGATGCTATTGGTGCTTTTTGATTTGTTCTTGATTTGTGCAACAGTAACACAGTGACGGATCAATTAATATTTCAAGAAGGCAGACCGACGTGGAAAATGTCGAGGTGCTGGTGACATGTGATCAGAGATTACCGAGATTCAGGATAAACGAATGTTGATTTCTTTCGGGTCGTGATGAAGAACAACCAGGGAAATAAGTCACCAGCGGGTACAGTTTACAAGGGCACTCATAGGAACCAAAATGCGAAATAAAACGTACAAAATGACGAAGATAGGTGAAGCATGAGAGTAATCATGGGTAATCTGACTTCCACTCCGCAGCTCCCCTAATTCCCACACCCAGCCCCATTGTAAGCAAATGTTAGAGAACCATAAACATTAACGTCGTCCATTGGAACGATCCAAGTCTTTTCTAAATTTTCGATTCGGCTATTGGTTTCAGTTATTTTTTTCTTTCCTGGGAAATCATCACTTTCATTGTTAGCAATCGTAAAGGGAGCCATCCTTTTTGTCATGGAAATAATATGATACTAAACTTTGTTTGTGGCGTGTATAAGACTCCACTGTGTCGCACGTTTCTTCTACTTTCTCTCGATTTTAATGGTACTCTGTCTTTTAAATCTTCCGACCAACGTGCATGACCTCATAATCCGGACATGTAACTGCATCTGACAAGTTTTTGCCCACTCACCCAATCTATCTATATGCCTATTCATATTGCCACGATCTCATCATAACATGCTCTCCTACGCGTGTGTATTGTCAGCAAATTTGGACACATTTCACACTGCCCCTTTCTCCATGCTATTAACAGAGAGATAATTGAAGCCTTGAATATACCCAGTTTTTAAAGGCCTCTGCTGTAAATGTTTCTACATACTTGCTACCCTCTGAATGTGAGAACATCCTCCTCATTTATTTCTTATGTGGGTAACCCCTTCCCCTGAGATTGGGATCTCCGGTCCTTCACTATTTTGGATATAAAGTAGAACAGAACAAACTTTTATAGTAAAACACAATCTCACTGCTGTCTCCAGTGCCAGTTCTGATTTTTTTTTTAACCTCTGTTTGAACAAACTGCCCGGATGAGCACATTATTACTGACAATGACACATCTGCTTCACAGGTGCTTCAGTGCCAGTGATTGGAGTGGAGCTGAAAGGCGCGATAAAAGTGCATCTTTTTTCATTCGACCATTGCCACATTATTAATCTCTCTGCTCATGAAAATGGATCCGTTATATGCATTCAATCTCTCATCAATACCGAGCATGTTTCACTCACAGTTGATTTTAAATGATTTCTTGTTGGATGAGTTATCTCTGCAACTCCAGAAAAACCGTCTCAACAACTCGATATGTTCTCAGGTCTGCTCATTTCTTGACATACAGGAAACTTGCTCCAAAAACAAACATTTCCAGAGTCGTGAATCTCTCCACAAAAGGAGTTTTATTTATCTCTCTACATGGTGCAAAGCAGAGGATTGTGAAAAGATTCTGGGAAAATGTTGCCAATTGTCAAGTGGGAAACCTTTCAGCAAGCAAAACAGAAATCCCAGCGTCGAGCTTTGTGAATCTTTAGATATTCCTTGGGGCGCGGATTCAGTGGAAAATGAAGGGTGAACTGGCCGGCTGGGCAGAGACAGTTTAGATATCTTTCTGTTCTTTCGGAGGCCGTTATTTTGACTCTGATGTACTCCGGACTTGAATTGATCTGTGACATTGAAGGATTCTGTTCCTGCACGTCAGGAAGTCAAATCTCATCTCAGCTCCGGGGCAATTAGAAAATGCGGGAACAGATTGAACACTGAAAGTCTGGAAATGAGGCGATCTCTGTAGGAGGATAACTGATTTCCGGTGTCATGCATGTGACTGTAAAGGGTGGGATCAGCCTATTACCATGTCTTCACCGTGAATTCCCCAGGATTTATTTCGGAAACGACATACTAATTAAAGATGTTTGTCAATATGAGAGGAGCAGGCTGCAGCTTGCATTCGGGGATCATTGAAGCCATTGGCTCAATAGTCTCTGTGGCGATGTTAGTCAGTGCGTTCGGCTCTTCACTGACAGGTTGCTGTTCTCCCACGACCCAGGAACAGAGCGACAGCTGTTCTCACACAATCTGTTTTATTTTTGTCCGCACAGTTCCGGGATTTTACCGAGTTCAGAAAATTATTCCTCAAAAGGCTCGAAGGGAGAAGGTTCCGCTTTTAGGAGAGCTGGTTCCCGGCGACATATATGTGTCTGCAAAGTGTGAGATCAAACTGTTCCCATTGTCCACAATGAATGCTCCAGGATTAATTTTGGAAACGTCAAACCAATTGAAGACAATTTTCATTTTGCGAAGGACAGGCAAAAGCTTGAATTCACTAACAGTCTGCTTTAGGAGATCCTGCAAGGGGCCTGCTACAAGGGACTCCCCAGCCTCTGTGGAGCAATTAGTCCTCTCGTTTGGCTGTTAACCGAGACGGTGTGCCCACGCATGGAGCGGCCGCTGTTCTTATCCATCCGACTCCTTTGCTGTGCACTTTCTGGTTTTTAATAAAGTCTGTAATATGTAGCCAAACGTAAACCAAATCAGTGAGGAAACACAAATGCGTTTCTGTATTGTTGAATGGCTCGTGAAGGGTTGTGGACACTCGGACTCTCAAACAAAAACCGAAACTGCTCAAGGAACTCGGCAGGTATGACATTACCTGTGAGAGAAAATGGAGTTCTGAAAAATTCCTGGAGAAGCTCCGAATCGTTGCCTCTGTTTATCTCTCCCCAGATGCTGCCAGATCTGTTTAGTTTTTCCTGCAATTTCTCCCTTTCTTTTTAAATGAGTGACCATTTCAACCATCGAGATTGTTTACACAGTCCAAACATGTCCTGACATTTAACCCTATCGAAACTGTGGTGATTGAATTCAAACAAATAAACTTGAAACAAGTTTAGTAGCGCGCTTCTGCAGTTGTGGCCAAGTGGTTGACGCGATGGGCGTTAATTCCACTGTGGATTCCTCATTGCAGTTCAGTATTCTCTGACTGTAATTGAGAGCCGAGAGTGAACTTGAAGAGTGCTTGTTCTCTGCTTTCTTGTTTCAAATTCAAATCGCAGGATAAGGTGAAATGCGTATAACTCAGGCAAGGAACGTTAGTAATCTGCAACCAACCGCCTGTCAGGATGTAAAAGGCAGAAAACTCCAAAGCAGGTAAATTCCATTTAGTTGTACACTTCCATTACTGATTACGTTTGCCCCTCTGACAAAAGTGATGCCAAATGAGATAAGAACCGTTAAGGGGATTGTGTTGGACTGGTGCAGACTTAGTTGGCCAAAGGGCATTTTTGTGCTAGACACTTCCATAACCAGCTGCGAGGTGGTCAGTTTGTGAAGTAACAGGACATTCTGTGCAAAATGTCCCTCGGTGAGGAAGAGGTCGAAGCTACTCTCCCCGATAGTTCTGACAGTCACGGTATTCATTGGCACATTTCAATTGGTAATAACTATTACGGTGCATATTTGTGGAATCAGTCTATCTGATAATCAGGACGATGAGACCGTGATGTCTCATTAACCAGCCGAGAGCAAGCCCTTGCAGCTTACATTCCCTGGCTCTGCTTTTGAGATAAAGATTACTTTCTCGATGTGCCTGCGTTTATATCAAACAACTCATTGACATCGGGACTGGACGTTCAGGAGAAAGTGGAGGTGTGACAGAGGCAGAAATAGAACAAGATGAGACGTGAAAGTGTTTAGATTTTGCCGTGGGTCCGTTGTGTTTTGTGAGGAATGTCTGCTGGGCGCTATCCTGTCAGGCCCCAGGAGCCAGGCGGCTTGTTTTGCTGGGATTTGTGTTATTGAAAGTTACACATGAGAAGCGTGTTCGATTATTTCAGCTCAGTATCCATTTCATATCGCGGCTCACCACAACGGTGCACATTTTCTGGCGAAGTGCCTTGTATTCCACTTTAAGCCGCCTTTCTTTTGAGAAGCTTGCAGACGTAAAGCACATGGAGTGGGGAGAATCCTGAGGACATTGTCACTGTCGGGGAATGTGCCTGCGTGACTGCCTCTGTATGTGAACATGAGAATACGCTTTCAAAGGGGTTACAACAGTGTGACCAGGTCAACCTTCAGTACCATTGTTATGTCATTTAAGATCACAGGGAGAATGTAACTGCTGCAAACCGGGACGAGAATAGATGTATGCCTGATATCGTGCGCTTCACGATGGACGAATGACACTTCTCCACTCCTCTCCCACACGCTTTTTAAACTCGAGGCCAGAGAGAAACTGACCTGACGAGAAAATCGCTTCACAACCTTCTACTACCAATTTTGCAAATTTATTTCTATCTTGACACCTAAAACATTTATTTAAATGTAAAGAAAATGAATGTACGCTCAGCCAATGGGACACCTTTGGTAACAGTCCTTCAGCCTGAAAACAACCCTGCACCACCATTCTGAGCATACTGCTGTTAAACTGATTTTATATCTAAGTGGAAGACTTACATTTAACTCCATGCGATCTAACTTTATGAATTAGTCAACCATGTGGAACCGTGTAAAATATTTTATTAAATTCCAAGTGAGCAAAGTCTGTTACTTTGTCCTCATTGATCTTCTTGGTTACGCCCTCAAAAAACTCAATCAATTCTGTGCAAAACCATGCTGATTATCCCGATTCATTCCTTGTATCTAAACATTCATATAAATCCTATCATTTAGAATTGCACCAAACAACTTACCCACGACCATAACCAGACACAATCATCTATCGCTCCCAGGCTTCTCCGTGAATTCCTTTCTAAACAAAGGCACAATAGCCATCCCCTGGTCATTCGGCGCCCCACTCGTCATAATCGATGATAAAAATATTTCTACGAAAGTTCCAAATGTTTCTTTCCCGAACTTCCCACAAGTTTCCGGGATACAGGAGATCAGATCCCAGAGAAATATCCAACTTTATATTTTCCATGTCCTCCAGCCCTTCCCCTTTTCAATGTGAACGACTTTCAAAACATCAATGTTTAATTGTACCCGTTATGTCGTTCTCCATGGTGTAAACTGACGCGAAGTGAACATTATATGAGTCTCCATCTGCTGAGATTCAAGACAAAGATGAGCTCTTTCATCTTAAAGTCCTATTTGGTCTCAAGTTCTTAATTATTGTAGATTCTCTTTAGACTATACTTAGCTTTATGTTCTGATGACATCTCATATCCTCGATTGACCTTTATAATATCCTCCTGAAGAATGCCCCTCCACTCTTTATATCGTTCAAGAGATTCACTTGAAACCATGTGTTTATATGGAAGCTGTCCCCTTTTTTTAAAAAAAGTCTTATGACAAGGCGTAAATCTCAGCAATCAACATTGTTCTAACGGAATACCTACAATGTGGAACCCGGCCATTCGGACCAAGAAGCCCCCACTAATCCTGCAAAGGGAATCACACCCAAACTCACACCTCTACTCAATTCCTTAAACTCTGCATTTCCCATGACCAAAGAACGTCAGCCGCACATCTTTCGTCTGGGGAGGAATGTGCAAACTCCAAATACACAGTCATCCAAAGTAGATATTGAACCAACATCGCTGAGGCCGCAAGATATGGGTACTCGCCACTGAGGCAGCCATTATAAACCTCCGATCCACCACTCCAAACATATCATCACCAATACCTACTCTTAATGTTCCAAATGCATCTGCCCAGAGCCTCCTATTGACTGAGGTCTAAACCTCTGCCCGTGCTTTCCTATTCGCTTGAACTGAACGCCTGCATTGTATTTGCCTTCCTAAACACCATCTGAAACTGCATGTGAAACCTAAGAGAAAATTGAACTTTGAATTCTTTCTGCTTTCATAAAATTGTTTGTGCCTCTACTCTCACCACCAAACATATGAACGCACACTTTTCCACAAAGTACCGCAACTGCAACTATTTTTTCAAAGCACTCAGTTTGTTCAAGTCATTCTGCCGCATGCCCGTTTCAACAATAAGATCTGGCCTTACGCCTATCACTGTGTCTTCTTCAAATGGAGCAACAACACCCTCAATTCCTTTGAATGGATCCTTCATACATAATGTGAATAGATGTGTTGCCAACACTGACTCCTGCTGAACTCCACTAGTCACGGGCTGCCATCCTGGAGAAGACCCCTTTACCCAACTGTCTGCCTTCTGCCAATCAGCCAAGCCTCAATCCATGTCCTCTTCTTTAGCAGTTTGCCGTACTGCACCTTGACATATGCCTGGGGAAATTCAAGCTGGTCACCTCCACCGGCTTGACTCCGTCTAACTTGCTCATTACCTACTCAAAGCATTTAACACAAAGCTGATTTATTTGATTGTTATCGAGAATATTCCAACTTTGATTCCAGGCCTGAATGGGAAGAACAACAATGTTCAATTGCTGTTGCGATATGTAAACACTACGCTGCCTTAGTAGGGTCGATGAGTGAGTGAATTCCTTCCCTCGGTGGGATCCTCTATTCTCTCAACAGGGTCGATGAGTGACCTAACTGTTTTGCTCACATGGAGCAGGTAAATGCTTGCGGCCAAATGCAAACCAGATGGTGTACTGAGAGTTGAGATGATCGCTTAAACCTATTCCTGGAATAGGTTCCTTGAAACGTTTCTCACAATTCGAAAATATCGATGGGAAATCAGTTCTACAGAGACTAGAGAGCACATCCCACAGGCTACATATTTGATAGGTCTCTCCACAATGTGATGACGCTCATGATGAACTGTCCCCAGGAACGTTTATAATGATTAATGTCTTTATTCAGTGTGAACAAATTGAACACACACAAGTATTCAGCACCTTCTGCAGCACTTCTCGCAGTCATGGCATTTAGAAAGACCTGTTAATATGGTGAGAAAGGTGATGATCCATCCGGTCGCTCGGACTTTGCAGCACGGTTCCACAGATTTGGAATTGGAAAGGTCTCTATTCCGGGTGAACACGTGGGTCAGACGTCAGGTCTCGATATATCTTAATGGACTCTTATTTATGTGGGCATATTTCTCAGAGATGAAACACATAGAAGTTTGATAACATTTTCCAAAGTTCGGAGAGAGAAAAGGTTTCTCATTAGTATGAGCGTCGTGTTCGGTTCTCCAATCGCTGGACGTTTTAAAGCATTTTCCGCAGTTCAGACACTGAAATCGTTTCTCATCATTTTGAACGAGTAGGTGTCGCAGCAGGTCAGAGACAGAGTGAATCCCTTCCCACACTCTGAGCAGGTGAATGGCTTGTTCCTGGTATCATTGCGTCTATGGGAATTCAGCTCAGACAGGGAAATGAATCCCTACATTTCCACAGTCATTCCTCACTATGACTGCAATTGAGGTGTGTAAGTCTGATGACAGGTAAAAACATGGTCCACATGCACAATAAGTGAACAACTTATCTCACACTATTACCAGAGCTTTTTCCTTTCATGTTCAAAATCTGATCAAGTTGTATTTGGGATAAAATTCGTGGCTTCATCAGATTATGGTGGAGAGGTTGACTTCTAAATCTTCCCCTTCTCATATCCTGCGAAATTGATGTGATCCCAAAATGAAAGTGTGAAACCGTCTTTCAAAAGACTCTAAAATCTGTCTGAAGATATGGTCTGAAGGTAAGGGATTTTCGACACTAAGAATTTGACCAGAATTTTGTCAGAATCTTTCATGCACACAACTTTCACCACAGAGAACGAGCAGGTCAGCAGGTGGATATGAACACGATCGTCTCCGTGTTCCCTCCAGGTCAAACACTGTCCTGACATGTCTGACATATAGTCCTGTTGGAGCAGACATTTCTTACAATTCAATCATTGCAAAATTGAGGCCTCTGACTTCAGTCCCAAACTCAAAATTCACTGCCTCGCCACTGAGTCAAACGTGTGATGCTGGAAAAGCGCTGCAGGGCAGGCAGCAACAAATGAGCTGGGCAATCGATATTTGGACTTCATCAGGAAAGAGGCTTGTGAACCGAGGTTGTACAGAAAAAAATGAACGCGGGTGGGGTGGGACAAGGTAGCGGAGAGTGTGATAGATTGATGGAGGTGGGGACAATGATGAAAGGTCGCAGCGCAGGCTGGAGCAGATAGGTGGCATGGAAGATTTACAGATAGGACAGTTCGTGAGAGCGGCGGAGGCTCTGAACCTGAATGAACTTGGCTGTGTGGGAGGGAGATTTGACTGTTCAGCCAGTGGCCAGTGGTGTTGTTTGGTGCGGGTGTCCCAGAGATGTTTTCCGAAGCGGTCTGTAATTAGACATCCAATTTCCTCAATGTCGAGGAGACAGCAAAGGGAGCAATTGTTACAGTAAATGACATGCGTGGAAATGCAGGTAAAACTCTGATGGACATGCAAGTGTCTTTTGGGCCTTTGACAGAGTTGAGGACGGATTTGTGCGTGGATGTTTTGCAAATCCCGTGTAGGAATGAGAAGGTGCTGGGAGGGGAGGGTGGTTTTGTGGAAGCGTGCACTTTGTAAGGGAGTGGAAGAGGGAATGATCTTTATAGAAAATGGATAGGGGTGGGGAGGGAAGCACATCTTAATTGTTGGGGTTCATTTGCAGCTGACGAAAATACCGGAGGATGACATGATGTCTACAGAGGCTACTAGATTTTAAAGTATTGAAGAAGGAAGTTCTGTCCTCGTCATATTTGGAGGGATGGGTTTTGGGAGTGGGGTTGAGGGAAGTGGATGAGATGAGCTGGAAGGCATCATCGACGACGTGACAAGAGAAAATGCCTTGCCACTGATTCAAATTTCTCCCTGGCATTGGTTTGAGTCTGAACAGACACGTCATTACCATGGTGACATCCTTCAACTCGTGATGTGTTTTTAACCACATATCCCCATCATCACCATGTCAGCCAACTTGCACCTCATTAACATCATTAACTCTTCCACGTCTCTGCCCTCCTGCAGCTCAAACGCTAAACCATTTGTTTGGATGACACGGTCATAATACACTTCGATCCGTTCTTTCAAATTCTCTCCATGCTCTGGTGTTAGTGGAGCAATGGATAGAGAGAGAGAGAGGAGTTGAGCACGTGGCTACACGGATGGTGCAGGAGGGAGGGTTTTGGATTCTTGGATAATTGGGGCTCTTTCTGGGGTCCGTGGGACCCGTACAAGCAGGATGATCTTCATCTGAACCAGAGGGGTACCAATATCTTTAGGTGGGGGCGGGAAATTCGCTAAGGCTATTGGGGTGGGTTTAAACTAATCCAGCAGGGGGATGTGAACCAAAATTGTAGTTCAAGTATAGAAAATTTTGAGAGGAGGGAGGTCCAGAATCAAGCTTCAGGGGCGCAAGATGGCACCAGAAAGCAAGAATTTGGTTTGGAGTGTGTCTGCTTCAATGCCAGGAGCATCCAGAATAAGGTGGATGAACTTGCAGCTTGCATTGGTACCTGGGAATTCGATGTTGTGGTCATTTCGTAGACATGAACAGAGCAGGGACAGGAATGGTTGTTGCAGATTCCAGGATTACAATAAGTACAGAGAAGAAGGTAAAAGAGGGAGACGTGTGGCTGTGTTGGTCAAGGACAGTATTACAGTTGCAGAAAGGGTGTTTGGGTCTCGTCAACTGACGTAATATGGGCTGAAGTTAGAAACAGGAAAGGAGAGGTTACGCTTTTGGGAGTTTTCTACAGGCCTCCGAATAGTTCTAGAGATGTAGATGAAAGGATAGCAAATATGATTTTCGATAGGAGTGAGGGTGAGAGGGTAGTTGTCATGGCGGACTACAACTTTCCAAATATTGGCAGAAAACACTATAGTAGGATTACTATAGATGGGTCAGTTTTTGTCCACTGTGTGCAGGAGGGGTTCCTGACACATTATGTAGGCCAACAAGGGGCGTGGTCACATTAGATTCGGTAATGGGTAATGAGCCCGGCCAAGTGTTAGACTGGGAAGTAGGTGAGCACTTTGGTGATAGAGATCACCGTTCTGTTGAGTTTACTATTGTGATAATATAGATAGGTGTTTACCACTGGGCAAGAGTTACAGCTGAGGAAACGTCATTTATGATGCGATTAGGCAGGATTTAGGAAGCATAGGATGGAGAAGGAAACTGCAGTGTAGGCACGTTAGAAATGTGGAGCTAATTCAAGGAAATGCTACTGTGTGTCCATGATAAGTATGAATCTGTCAGGCAGGGAGAAAGCTGTAGAGCGCGGGAGCCGTGGTTTACGAAGGAAGTAGATTCTCTGGTCAAGAGGAAGAAGAAGGCTTATGTTAGGATGAGATGCAAAGGCTCATTTAGGGCGCTTAATGGTTACAAGGTAGCCAGGAAATACCTAAAGAGAGAGCTCAGATGAGCCAGGAGGCGACGTGAGAAGTTGTTGGCCGGTAGGATCAGGGTTAAACCGAAGGCTTTCAATATGTATTTAAGGAATAAAAGAATGACGAGAGTAAGATTAGGGGCAATCAGGGACATTAGTGGGAAGTTGTGTGCAGAGTCAGTGGAGATAGGGGAAGCACCAACTGAATACTTTTCAACAGTATTCAGTCTAGAAAACGGCAATGTTATCGAGGAGAATACTTAGATACAGGCAACTGGACGAGGTGTGATTGAGGTTCACAAGGAGGAGGTATTAGAAATCCTGAAGAGTGTGAAAGTAGATATGTCCCCTGGGCCGGATGGGATTTATCCTAGGATCCTTTGGGAAGCCATTGGGGTGATTGCCGAGCCTTTGGCATTGATCTTTAAATCGTCATTGTCTACACGAATAGTGCCAGAAGACTGGAGGATAGCAAATGTGGTTCCCATGTTCAAGAATGGGAGTAGAGACAATCCTGTTTATTATAGGCCAGTGAGCTTCACTTCAGTTGTTGGTAAAGTGTTGGAAAAGGTTATAAGAGATAGGATTTATAATCATCTAGAAAAGAATAATTTGATTAGGGATAGTCAGCATAGTTTTGTGAAGGTTACGTCGTGCCACAAAAAACTTATGGAGTTCTTTGAGAAGGTGACCAAGCAGGTAGATGAGATGATGTTGTGTATATGGATTTCAGCAAGGCGTTCGATAAGGTTCCCCACAGTAGGCTATTGTAAAAAATCCGGAGGAATGGGATTGTTGGAGATAAAGCAGTTTGTGTCAGTAATTGGCTTGCTGAAAGAAGACACAGGGTGATAGTTGTTGGGAAATGTTGCCCCTGGAGTCCACTTAACAGTGCTGAGCCGCAAGGATCGCTGTTAGGTCCACTGCAGTTCGTTTTATAAACGACGTGGATGAGGGTGTAGAAGGGTTTGTTAGTACGTTTGCAGACGACACTGAGGTTGGTGGAGTTGTGGATAGTGACGAGTTACGTAGAAGGTTGCAGCGAGATATAGATAAGCTGTAGAGCTGGGCTGCGAGGTGGAAAATGGAATTTAATGCGGGCAAGTGTGAGGTGATTCACTTTGGTCAGAGTAAGAGGAATGCAAAGTACTAGATTAATGTTAAGATTCCTGGTAGTGTAGATGAGCAGAAAGATCTCGGTGTCCAGGTACACAGATCCTAGAAAGTTGCCAGCCAGATTGACAGAGTTGTTAAGAAGGCACACAGTGTTTTAGCTTTTATTAATAGAGGGATCGTGTTCTGGAACCATGAGGTTATGCTACCGATGCACAAAATTCTAGTGCGGCCACACTTGGAGTATTGTGTACAGTTCTGGTCACCGCATTATAAGAAGGATATGGAAGCTTTGGAAAGGGTGCAGAGGAGATTTACTCGGATGTAGCCTGGTATGGAGGGAAAGTCTTACGAGGAAAGGCTGCGGGACTTGTAATTTTCTCGATAGAGAGAAGAAGGTTGAGAAGTGACTTAACAGAGACATAAATTATATTCAGAGGGTGAGGCAGGGTGGATAGGGAGAGCCGTCTTCCAAGAATGGCGACAACCAGCACGAGGGGGCATAGCTTTAAATTGAGGAATGATAGATAGAGGACAGGTGTCAGAGGTAGTTTATTTACTCAGAGAGTAGTAAGGGTATGGAACGCTTTGCCTGCAGCGGTAGTAGATTCCCGAACTTTAAGTACATTTAAGTCGTCATTGGACAAGCATATGGACGTACATGGAATAATGTAGGTAAGGTGGGCTTCAGATTGGTACACAGGTCGGCGCAACATCGAGGGCGGAAGGGACGGTACTGCGCTGTAATGTTCTATGTTCTATGCTCTAACTCCCTCAGCTTCTGTTCAACGGTGCACTTGCGTTCTGTTCACTGTTTCATTGTTCATTATCTGAATGACATTTTTACCAACGCCCATTTTCCCAAACGTGCAATGCGGCCTTCACAGCTTTATCTTTCCACACGGGCTCCCTCATGGTGGAAGGGAAGGAGTTGCAGGTTATTCACCCAATGATGTAATCCTGATGTCTTCCAATACCTCCTCTGCATGTGGGTGCACTCACAACAAGGGTTGCTCAGCCACCACTGGGCAGCTAAATTTCAAACGTTTCATCATTTTCCACAAATCCCTTGACTGTCTTCCCTCTATGTATCACTGTCATGTCGTCCAGCCCACTCAAGAGCAAACAGAGCTGGTCAATAGTATGCCAACCCAGCCAGCGGACACGACACCCGAGATTATGTTTTAAAGTGCTCTCTCAGATATCTGCATTCTCTCGAATTCCAACCTCCAGAGCATGTTCGATTTGAACTGTTTCACGTTTGGTGCCTAAACGTCATCTACCAAAGCCATAAATTATGAAATCCCATCGCTATGTAAATCGCACAGGGCTATAGGAAAGGAATTACTCACCAAGTGATGAAGAAAAACTGTAATACATGCTGAAATCAATGACAATTAATTGGTATTAACACTACAACGTGCCTTTTTCATAATAGAAACTTCAAAACGTTTCCTCTGTGTGAGTTTAAACAAATGTTGATCCCTGTCACATTATGAGATATTGGGAAGCTGACAAAGTGTTATATCAAACAAGTGATCAAAGAAGTGGGTTTCAAGTCGTATTTTGTCACACAAAACGAAGCTTGTATCACAAAACTGATTTGACAGAATTTGTTCTGCTCGAGGTCATCATCTTTTGTCAGTCTCAAGACGTTAGTGCTTCCTTAACTCAGTGGTTCGAGCCCTGGTTTTGTAAACCAGGAGTTGTAGCCTCCATTCTCACGGCAGTCTTGCTGAATTTTCTTACAACTATTGCAGCAAGCATCCGAAGGTGCGTTCTATATGTTGTTCGGAAATATTTTTGAAGGAACAGCTGGAAGTCATTTTTTTATGCAGACCAGGCCTCATCTGTTTCAGTTTGAAAGCCCACATCCGTGTTTTTCTTTCGAGGAATATGAAAATGACAAGCTTCTGATGCGAAGCATGCCTTTGTTTGGCAGGAAGAACAACGTGACTCAGTAGAAGCAGTAAAGTAATGGTGAAACAGTGCAGGACGAATACGAACAGGGATGCGACTGTGTGCTTCCGTTCCTTATGTAGAAACAGGAATGTGCTGGAATCCAAATTAAACAGATAGGAGGCTGGAAGAGCATAGCTAGCCAGGCTGCCCCAGAGGTGGAGAAATTAACGTTTAGCAGGTTCCAAATATTCACGATTGGTGCAGTCTTAGAAGGACAGCCTCCTGCCAGTTTACCTATGTAAACAGAAACGGGTTTTAAAGCTAAGAGTGAACAAAGAAGAGGCCAGACTGTTCAATTCTTCATTTTATGGAAATTGGGCTCTCCTAAGTCCTTCGTCGCTTTCAAAAGATGTGTCTGTATAGTTCCCTCTATGGGTCAAAATGAGGTTCAGTTCTCCCGCAGATCAGGCACAAATGTGACGGTATCTGACTTCAGTCTCTATCGCTGGTTCATTTGAGATTAAAACTTTGCATGGAAAGTCTCATTGAAATGAACACTTCAGACGTCAGGCTGTGGGCCAAGTATTGGTATCTGGAAACGAGAATGGATGGATGTTTAATGACTGGCACTGACATAATGTATTATTCTGTGCTGTAAAAGAACGGTGTCACGAACATTCTTTTTTGATAGAAATTTCTCATCGCTGGAAAAGAAAGCTGTGCTGCTGAGAGAAGATACAACTGCACATGCCGTCCTTCCTGGTCGGCTAATGGTTACGATGCAGCGCTTTCACCGCTGTGGTTTGGGTTCATTTCTTGGTCAGGGAATCAGGATTTATTGTTCCTAATAAGGGCAACAACGAAAGGAGAGCATCTTTGACAGGAATTGCATTTCAAACGCGTCCGCATGTGCCTTGCAATATTGTACAGGGCCGCAAGTTGGCTCACTGGTTATCACTGCTGCCTCACTGCGCCAGAGATATGATTTGCCGACAACTGGGTCGACTGTCAGTAAGGTGCCTTATTCAGGAGCAAATGAAGAGAAAAAGGGTAAAGTATTGCTCTGTGAGGGTTAATCCCTGGAGGATTGGTGTGCATTTCTTGCAGCGAATAGTCAGTTTCTGAACTTTAGGCATTCTATGTTCCCTTACTGTGTTGCTTTAGCAAATGTTCAGAAAGGAGAGAAAAGTGAGGAAAAACGGTCGCTTCCCAGTCAGGGACTGATACATAATGCGACAACTAACGGATTCACTTTTTAAAGAATTAGCTTCCATTTTCACTACGTTGGTCATGGCAGTATACAGCATTGGAGCGGGCTTTAATTTGTTGCATTGGACCCAGCATCCTTTCTCAACATGAACAATACTGGAATATAAAGAGATAATAAAAGACATGGATAGCGATGACTGGAATGAAAAGTCGTCAGGAAGAATGGACAGTGTTTACTTGGAAAGAAAAAAATGGAAAGGAATCCATCGATGTAGTGAGTGATAATGACATTTGAAAAGACAAGGCGGGGTTTCATGGCGTGGTGGAAAAGACGAATATATCATGTGGTGTGACACCAGGTAAAACTGAGTTGTGTCCATATGGAAGAGTTCCAGGCGATGTGAGTTTGGTGGGAGTTAACAGGAGGGAAATTCGCTCATTCGTATGGATCTATATCTAGAGTTTAGAACTTCAAAACCAGGGATGAATGAAAAAGGGAAGTTTGGAGCACGTTTTATTTTTCCTTCTACAGCTAATGCATTTGGCAGACAGACAAGTTCGGGAATTAGTGGTGCGCTGTGACACCAGAGCATCTGCTTCTTCCCTGTCTTTGAACCGGGCCGCCTGCGCAAGGAATGCAAATGCGGCCCTTCTTTTCGTGGAAGGATCAGAAGGCGGTAACTACACTCTCAAATAGAATGGCATATGATCAGAACCAGGTTGGAGAAAAACTTTACAATGCTTTGCACTGTAATTAAATGGAATTACGTTACATTTCACTACGAGAGCAGATTTGTTCAAGCAAATTCGAAGGCAGCTTTGCAGATGGGAAAGCAAGTAAGAAAGATACATACTCGCCCATGTGAAAGGCTGCAGCTTGGGCCCAGTTTCGAACTGGGGACGTTTCGTATGAGAGACGAGCGTGATGACCACTGCCCTACCGAAGCAAGCCACAAACACTGCGGCGGCGGCTTTGTGGCATCCAGCACTGAAAGTTGAAGCCATTCTTCGTTTCACCTTTCTGTTTCCAAGCGCTTGTTGTTGTCCAGCGTAATTGACATCTTGAAAACCTAAAAAAAAAGACACGTGAAATTGATAACAAAATGCAGACAAGGATGTCGTCAATGTTTGTACCGTAGGGCGAGGTGGAATAGGCTGGGTGGAATAGCTAGCGTAACGGCTGCGACATGACCTTATGGAAGGGTTGTAAACTGAGTATTTACGTGTTTTACCCAAGTTGGGGTGAGTTGAAAACTCGAGAGCATAGGTTTAAGGGTGAGTGGGCTGAAATTGACAAAGGACCTGAGGCACATTTCCCACACAGAAGGTTGTGCGTGTTTGGAATGATCTACCAGAGGAAGTGGAGGAGGCTATTACACTCAGAAAATTGCAAAGGTAATCGGGTGAGTTTCTGGATAGGATGCGTTTATAGGGATTGGGGCCAAATGCTGGGGAACGGGACTTGTTTAATTTTGGCTATGTGGTGAGCATGGACGAGATACCCCGCAGTATCTGTTTCCACGCTGTGTACCCCAATAACGTTGTGTTGCTGACACCGGCTTTAAAGGATTACTTTTTAGCGGAGCTTGCCGTTGCAGTCTGTGGCACAAGCATTTAGTCTGTTCGAATGCTCACGGGAAAGGTAGTATTGTGAAACACTACAGAAACGAACGACTTCCTTACTTTAGCTCCGACTGACCATACTCTGTGAAATTTCCCCAGATCCTCAGTTGAGGATATTTGCTGCTGGAAGTGACCTCAGAAACTCTGTTAACTCGAATCGCAAAACAGAAAGCATTTAACACGGAACACAAACAAAACTGGCAAACCAAATGCATTTTTAGACACAGGATGCATGAATACTAAATGTGAGACAGACCAAGGGCATGAGTCATAAAGTAATCTCACAACTAACAACAGGGCAATTCCAAACTCCTCTTTCAAACATACTGCAGCCTTAATGCACCACCACTTCCCAGACAATGATGAAAAGAGAGAAAGAAAGAACATAATAAGAATTGGCCGTAAAAAGTGAATTTCACCAATCACAGTCTCGATTAGATTACCTTTCCCTTCCGATTTCTCCAGGACGGAAATGAAGGAAATGGGAGAAATTCAACAAGGTATGACATCGAAATTCATTGGAACGATTTTCCCATTAGCCAGAAAGCCAAATAACGACGAGTAGAGTCACCGTAGGACTTTGTTTCACAACAGCGATGAAATAACAGTCTCCATTCGGTTCTGGTAAAAGCTCGACTTGCCTGGAACGGCAGAAATGTTTGCGATTTTCCGCGCGGGAGGCGAACACGCTCATGACCGCAGAGACACTTTGAAATATTTGGCACTATCCCACACCACAGTTAATTCCCTGGGAAGCAAACCCACTTTACTTTTGTTTTCAACATCAATATACAATGGGGACGGAAACAGCATTTTAACGAGCTGCAGCGTCGGAGTTGATCAGCAGAAATGGCAGTGGTGGGATTCGAGCCCTCGACCTTTTCGAGACTGGAACCTGGATCCAGCGCCTTAGACCGCTCGGCCACACTACCAGCGGGCCGCGCGCTCCCATTTTCTTGCATTTCAAATTGTGCTCCTGCATAACAACAGATGCAAAGTCACATGAAAATGGTTCCAAGGGATCCCTCTCCGACTCGCACAGCTGCTGGGATGTGCCCGGCTGCAATGTCATTTTCGCAGCAGATAATGATAGCCCATCAATCCAGGCAAAAATCAATGGTAAGCTGAGTCTATCTTCTCAGACTCTTTTCAGCTACAAATGTATCTGTGAGTGCGTGAGAATATATATTCGCTTATGATTTGGTCAGGTAAACATGATCTGCTTGACCTTACTGCAATTTCGACTCTTGCTTTGCTCAATGATTTCACCCATTGCTCGAAACAGGGCGACTTTCACGTTTACACGGAACATGAAACACACCGGACTACAGGGAAAATGCACAAAGCTGAACAGGCTGTGTTCGACATCATACCGTGCTGCATAGTTTCAGTCACTGTGTCTGTTTTGCAGAATAAGTGTCCCAAAGAATGTTCTCCACCCTAAACCCAGAGGTAGCATTACAATCCGAGAACGACAGATCACAATGTGAGGACACTCTGACCTCGGAGCCAGTTCGAGATGCCACTTTCCTTGCCTTTTACCTTAACCATGCAATTTGCTGCAGAGATTAGATTAGATTAGATTAGATTAGATTACAGTGTGGAAACAGGCCCTTCGGCCCAACAAGTCCACACCGACCCGCCGAAGCGAAACCCACCCATACCCCTACATTTACCCCTTACCTAACACTACGGGCAATTTAGCATGGCCAATTCACCTGACCCTGCACATCTTTTGGACTGTGGGAGGAAACCGGAGCACCCGGAGGAAACCCACGCAGACACGGGGAGAACGTGCAAACTCCACACAGTCAGTCGCCTGAGGCGGGAATTGAACCCGGGTCTCAGGCGCTGTGAGGCAGCAGTGCTAACCACTGTGCCACCGTGCCGCCCACCGGCGGAGATGTTCACTCCTGGACATGAGCCACATGGATACCAACTGAGTTGGAAACCTGTGTGGGAATCGACGAGAAGCGACTCAATAAATTTTGCTAAATTCCATGGTGCTTTTTAGAAATGTTTTTTCTGTTCACCTCAATCTAAAAGGCAGTTTCTGAACATAGTAACAGAAGTCACAAGATAATTAGCTCACCCCACCCCCACCCCGGAAGAGGTGCTAACTGCACTTGAGTGCTTTTTGTTCTCGATGTGAAGAGCTCTCACGCCTGAGTCACCTTCACATCTCTGGTTGCTGAGTGAATCACAAAGAAGGAATTTCACCAGAGCTGCAACTGCCTCACTTCCCCACTCGCCCTCCCCGTGTACATTTTCCTGCTCGTCAGTGATTTAAAGAAAACCAAATGGATGCGATGTCATTCTGTAGCCTCTCTGTCGATTCCTCTGTTTCAGTTCCAACATGACTTAGATCTCGGGGCGGACCTTAATACTAGCGACGCTATGAGAGCACAGGTCCAGAGGTTCCTCTGAGAGTGTAATTTCTTTCATTGCTGTTGCTAATTGAATGAGCCACTAACGTGCGAACTGCTCCAAAACATGATTCAGGACCTCTGGTGCCAATTCTCGCACGTTGAATAAGGACAGACAGCTTCCAAATGAGGTCTTTCAGAGACGACCTTGGGGTATATTTGACAGGCAGACAAGTTCAGGAATTCGTGGTGCGCTGTGACACCAGAGCATCAGTTTCTTCCCTGTCTTTGAACCGAGCCGCCTGCGCAAGGAATGCAAATGCGGTACTGCTTTTCGTGGAAGGATCAGAAAGCGGTCACTTCACTCTCAAACAGAATGGCATATGATCAGAACCAGGTTGCAGAAAAACTTTACAATGCTCTGCACAGTCATGAAATGGAATTGCATTACATTTCACTACGAGAACAGATTTGTTCCAGCAAATTCGAAGGCAGGTTTGCAGATGGGAAAGCAAGCAAGGAAGCTCCGTTCTTGTCCATGGAAAAGGCAGCAATTGAAGTACAAAGCAGTTTCTGCCCAGTTTCGAACTGGGGACCTTTCGCGTGTGTGGCGAACGTGATGACCACTACACTACAGAAACAAGCCGCTGGTGCCTGTGCTGCGGCTCAGTGGCATCCAGCACTGAAAGTTGAAGCCATTCCTCGTTTCATCTTTCTGTTTCCCAGAGCTCGTTGTTGTCCAGCGTAACTGACATCTTGAAAACATTAAAAAAAGACACGTGAAATTGATGACAAAATATAGACAAGGATGTCGTCAATGTTTGGATCCGTAGGGCGAGGTGGAATAGGCTGGGACGACTTTTCCTGCAGCGTAACGGCTGCGACATGATCTTATGGAAGGGTGGTAAACTGAGTATTTACGTGTTTTACCCAAGTTGGTGTGAGTTGAAAACTCGAGAGCATAGGTTTAAGGGTGAGTGGGCTGAAATCGACAAAGGACCTGAGGCACATTTCCCACACAGAAGGTTGTGTGTGTTTGGAATGAGTTACCAGAGGAAGTGGAGGAGGCTATTACACTCAGAAAATTGCAAAGGTAATCGGATGATTTCTGGATAGGATGGGTTTAGAGGGATTGGGGCCAAATGCTGGGGAACGGGACTTGTTTAATTTTGGCTATGTGGTGAGCATGGACGAGATACACCGAAGTATCTGTTTCCACGCTGTGTACCCCAATAACGTCGTGTCGCTCACACCGGCTTTAAAGGATCACTTTTTAGCGGAGTTTGCCGTCGCAGTCTGTGGCACAATCATTTAGTCTGTTCGACTGTTCACGGGAAAGGTAGTATTGTGAAACACTACAGAAACGAACGACTTCCTTACTTTAGCTCCGACTGACCATAATCTGTGAAATTTCCCCAGATCCTCAGTTGAGGATATTTGCTGCTGGAAGTGACCTCAGAAACTCTGTTAACTCGAAATGTATTGAGCGAATCGCAAAACAGAAAGCATTTAACACGGAACACAAACAAAACTGGCAAACCAAATGCATTTTTAGACACAGGGATGCATGAATACTAAATGTGAGACAGTACGAGGGCATGAGTCATAAAGTAATCTCACAACTAACAACAGGGCAATTCCAAACTCCTCTTTCAAACATACTGCAGCCTTAATGCACCACCACTTCCCAGACAATGCTGAAAAGAGAGAAAGAAAGAACATAATAAGAATTGGCCATAAAAAGTGAATTTCACCAATCACAGTCTCGATTAGACTACCTTTCCCTTCCGATTTCTCCAGGACGGAAATGAAGGAAATAGGAGAAATTCAATAATATATGAGACCGAAATTCATTGGAACGATTTTCCCATTCGCCAGAAAACCAAATAATGACGAGTCGAGTCACCGCAGGAGTTTGTCTCACAATAGCGATGAAATAACAGTCTCCATTCGGTTCCAGTAATAACTCAACTTGCCTGGAACATAACGCAGCAGTAGAGCTGCTTGTGGTTTTCCGTGCGGGAGGCGAGCACTACCATGACAGCACAGACACTTTGAGACAATCTGTACTCTCCCACACCACAGTTAACTCTCCAGGAATCGTACCCAATTTGTTAAAACCTCAACTTGCCTGGAACGTAAAGCAGCTTGAGCCCGCAATTTACCGTGTGGGAGGCGAACACGATCATAGAACATAGAACATAGAAGGGTACAGCGCAGTACAGGCCCTTCGGCCCTCGATGTTGCGCCGATCCAAGCCCACCTAACCTACACTAGCCCACTATCCTCCATATGCCTATCCAATGCCCGCTTAAATGCCCATAATGAGGGAGAGTCCACCACTGCTACTGGCAGGGCATTCCATGAACTCACGACTCGCTGAGTAAAGAACCTACCCCTAACATCTGTCCTATACCTACCCCCCCCCCTTAATTTAAAGCTATGCCCCCTTGTAATAGCTGACTCCATACATGGAAAAAGATTCTTACTGTCGACCCTATCTAAACCCCTAATCATCTTGTACACCTCTATCAAGTCCCCCCCAAACCTTCTTTTCTCCAATGAAAACAACCCAAGTGCCTCAGCCTTTCCTCATACGATCTTTCTACCATACCAGGCAACATCCTGATCATGACAAGATGGACACTAACCCCCGTCTCCATAAAGCAAATTCCCTGCCCTGCTTTTTATTTGAACACACCGCAGCCACAGAAATTGCTGTGGGGGGACTCGAGCCTAAGCTTCTTTAGTAATTGAGTTCTGAAGCAGGCACCTCCGGCTCCTTGGTTACCCTTCATAGGACTGATTCGGTTCGAATAGTGAAATTTCCTGCGTCTGATCCGCAGGACACCCTGCAGGATTTTCAGACAGCGCCATCCCTACTATGACATGTCCGTGTTTGATAATATTCTGCGATGTAGATGTGTCCCGGCTTTGCCAATATCACCGTTGTTTAAATCCCTACATCCTGTTGGTTGAACTGTGATTCCAGTCAGAATCACAAATGTGTAACAAAACACCTTAGCTGTGCTGCCTCTCTATAGAGATAAACGTGCTCCTCTATTTCTATCATTCTCTTGCCTTCTCCCTGTAACTCTACACATTTTTACTTTCAACATGAACATTGAATTAGTTTTTCAACAACTCGATTGAAACTGCGTCTTTGTCAATGTCAGACCCTAACCATTCCCTATGTGAAAACATTTCTCATCATGTACATTTTTCTTCTTTTACTAATGTCTTTAAAACGCTGCCAAATCGTTCTCGATCCTTTCAGGCGGAGGGAGCATTCCCCCTTCCTTATTCCCTCTGTCTAACCCACTCATGTCTTGGAAAGGTTTAACAAGGCCAGCTTTCGGCCTTCTGCTCTCCAAGGAGACCTGTCCCAACTTTCCAAATGACCTTTATTGTTGACATTCCTCATATACCACACAATTCTCATCAACGTGTTCAGCGCTGTTTCCAATCATTTCACGTTCCCACTTCCTAAAGTTTCACACCCAGAACTGTGCGAATATCCAGATGGTGGATTTACTCAGAGTGGGACTCTGTGGGTGAATAGCCTCTAACACTTGTTTCACTTTCACCACATGTGGTACTGTGCCATGCTCACTACAATGACTCTTCTGACCCAAAACTCAAAGGAATTTCAAAGTGTGCAACTTAATGATTTACATCCTTTTATCAAGCAGTTGATAGGACGACCGGGCAAAAGTGAAATCAAACAACCAAGGCTCGATGGCGATTTGAAGTCAAAGATTCTCCCATGCCACAAGCTACTAAGCGAAGATCGTGCCCTAGACACTCTTACATTGCCAACACCAAACCAGCTGAGATTCGGTCAGGTCCAACTACATCCTAATTTGTCCTCAGATTTCTAAGCATCAAAGTGTTTTCAGAATGTCGCCTTCTCATTCCATCTCCTTGTTCACGGGACAGTGCTATTTATCCCTTCCGTTTGCACTAAGTTGCCTCCATTGGCAGAGTATTCAGCTATTTCCCTCCACCGGGGAGTCAAGCGCGGACACACTCGAAACCTCGCTCTCATTGGCACAGCCAGTTCCCTCAAGTGCTGAGAATCAGCAAGTTTGATTGGGAGCTTCCTGCAAATATCATTTATCTGAGAAGCGATAAAGATGTTGAGCTTATGGGTAAGACACAAGTGTACTGCGGACTCTCTACCCTCAGGTAAATTCATGTGAGGGCATTTTTGTGCAGCCCGTTTGCTGTTTAAAATCCATCTTCACACAGCAATCCTGCAGAAAGGCTTTTGAAACACTAACATCGGCTTCTTTGCTGCAATCGGGCAGCAGTGAACATCTGAGCCCCAACTTTCCTAGATAAAGACAATCCAAGTGAAAGTCTCACTCACTGAGAGCTATCCCCACGCCCCTGACCTGCGGGTTGCAGACAGTTTAACGCAGAAGACAGGGTGAACACTGAGACTTGTTTCACCATCAGCCACTCTGTCCCAGAGACAGGAAGAGGGACAGCATCAAAGTGTAGCGTCACTCACGCGCCGACAGAAGCTGTTCAGCCCATCGAGTCCATAGCGACTCTCTGCCGCTTGTATATCCCTGTGGTTATTTATGTCCTAATAATGCGGAGCTGTCCCTGCATCGCAATTCTGACTCCAACAAATTGATCGAATTGTAATTCACACGTTTTCATTTCACAGGAAGAACACTGCTGTGTGAAACGGAGTGGGGAATAACTGCAGGGCGTCATGCGCATAGAGCACTCTACAACTGATGTATCTCACCTTCATCAGTTTATTCCCAGCTCTGGCAAGAGATTTTGCGAATCAGATCAGAGCACACCGACAGAGAACAGGTAAAGAGCTTCCAGAACTTCACAAGTGTGTTTCCTCACTTGTGTAAATTTCCCGTGTGTATCAGTATGAAATATTCATTTCAGATACATTGAATGAAAGGAAGTGGAAAGTGAAACAACAGGTAATGCTTAGAATGGAGATCTATTATAGAGAAGAACTGAAGGGGGCAGTACACACACTGAAACATGGAATTGTCAACGAGTAGAGGATGTTTTCAATCCATTAATTTCATGGTCATGAGCCCAATACGCTCCCACTGGGCCGCTCTGTTAGCGCTGACCACAGCAGTTTCACACAGTGTTCAGCATTTCGTCTGGCGTGTGGCATGTACCTCACAAAATGATTTCAAAAGGTCTTCACTATTATTGTGTGACACTCTGTGGTGCAGATGTGTCCCCGCTGTGTCAATATAACCTGTGACTAACTTGCCACATTCTGTTGGTTTAACTGTGATTTCACTCAGAATCACAAAAAAATGTCACAGTGCAAAGTGAGGCTATGCAGCCCCCAAACAGTAAGGACATGTCTGTGGCGGTCGATTGATTGTCTTTATTTGATTGATTGATTGTTACATGAACCTCAGTAAAGTGAAAGCTTTTGTTTGCGATTGGTAAAGGCAGATCATACTAATCAAGGACATGCAGTTCACAGCATAAGTAAAACAAAAATTTGGACAGATTAAGGCTTTCAGGTTACTCCGCACAGGACGTGCACTCGGCAAAATCCACATTAACAGGATCAGCATCATTTGAAGTTAGGGAATCCATTTCTCAGTCTTCTAACGACCCCCAAGAAGTTGCTGTTGTGTGTCTTTAAGCTTCGGTGCCTTGATCAGAACTCGAGCTCATCAAAATGATACATTCTGAATCAAAAATAGAACCATATGCAAAACTCCAGTGCTCAAGTGTGACTTCTCACACGTACATCACCCACCCGAGGCGATATCACACCCAAGACCAACAAACCAGAACCGCACCAGAAGCATGATCCATAAATCAGGTGAGTTTCCTTGTTTAAAAAATAGGGTTTTTCTGATGTTTCGGAAGGAAGGCTGCACTGAGTTTTAATAACAGCTCCTTGCCATTCTGACTTCCGGTTCCCCGGAGGCTGTGCGAGCCACCTTTTTTGCGAGCGGGCTCCCATCATTGGCAGCTGGACGAACTCATCTTCAATTGCCAATTAGTGTTATGGGAGAGAAACATGAACATGCTTTTCAGCCCACTATCAAACACGGGGTTGTGGAGCGCGGGAGGGGGTTAGAGGTAGTGGGAGTTATGGAAGTTCTGGAAAGCTGTACAAAAGAGAGATCGCGCATGCACAGGACGTAATATTCTCCAGGGAACCTTGTGCAAATAACGACATCTGAGACAGATAGAAATGTGAAGAACTGCAGGGAAAGATATAATCTCTCCCAGTCATGTGTCTGTGTCCTTCTCGAAGTCACAGCGAGGGCTTTGCTGTCTGAATCAGCATGGGATGTTACTGCAGCGAGTCCTGACCCTCAGGCACGTTGCACCTGATCTGTATAAGTTTTATCCCGTTACCGCCAGCTCAGAGAACAGATTTCAAAGCTCACATCATCTCGGAATGACACGGAACAGAAGAAAGCGATTCAGACCATCATCTTACCACCTGCTGGGGAGAAAACCGATGTGGGAGAGCAAACAGTCACGACCAGTGCATGTTCCCAGCATTTACAATCTTGGTCCGTGTGACAACAAAAGCAGGAACCAGGAACTGTTTATCTTGCTCCTTAAAACAGGCGTGAAAATTTGCAGAACATAGATACATCTACATGCTGTTAGTGAAATGATGAAAAGCATAGTACAGTTCAAAGAGTCTGGTCTAACCTCTGGGTTATGGGCTCAGCACGCTCCAACTGGGACCCTCTGCTCACCGGATTTGAACACAAACAAAGAAATAACTCAGTGACAAAATCTGTTGAATCGGATTCTGTGATGAATTGAAAGTGATGGAATGAAAAGCCCCTTGAGAGCGGGATGTAACATTATCTGTGTAGAGATCGTTTTCCAGACTCGACGAGAGTGCGCAGTGCTGTTCCATGGGTCAATAACACGACAGATAGATTGAATCAGCGTCGAATGTTATTGTAGGGAGCCCTGACGCTTAGACACACTGCACCTTTTGTACAATGTTGCAAAAGCACGGACGTTTTGTGTAGGGACAACTTCAAAATCGTTACTGAGGCAAAATGCACAAATGAGCAAAACAACAAAGCAACCACAGAATCTGGTGTTACGTGAGGGGGTAAACCCCATCTGCTAATGTAAACCAACAAAACAGAAAGGATTCACAACGTGCTGTATTCTGTTAAAATTCCAGAGGCAAAGAACCAACCCAAAAATCACTGCTTAAAGTTAAAAATAACAACTTTATTGTTTTTTATTGACAGAGAATAATCAACCTACAACTCCTTTCTCTAAACCTTCTGCTCTGAAATACCTTCCCTCACTCCGATCCCAATAACTTTTACAAAAAAGTTCAAATTTAAAAACCAGATAGTTGTCGAATATTCTCTTTGTATCTTCCTCTGGAGATTTTTTTCTCCAGGTCGGTGTTGATGCATTTTTTCTGTGCAATCTATTTCTCCAGAGAGACACCTCTTGGAGATTTTACTGCCATCCTACATCTGTTGGTCTTTTAACTGCCCTCTTAGCTGTTCTTTGTCGCTCTGGGTAACTGTTCCAAATGTCCGATATTTGTCCCACAAAACGTCGGACCGTTTCATTCGTTTTAACATTGTAAAAATTACCAAATTCAAACTTGATTGGGACATAATTTAAACAGATTGACCGAAGTCAAATTTGATTTTTGTATCCATGTAACACAGTTCTTAGTGTTTTCATCAAATGTGATGTTGTTGCCTTGTTCTGGACTCCTTGTGCTAGCCAGACATTTCAGCACCATTAAAAGTACATAACACCCACAACTTCATAACACTGGCATTTGCCAAGACAGTTTATTTCTCTCAACATCGCTCTCTATCAATCTCATGTGCCTGAGATTTGAACAATCTCTGGTCAATGTTAATCAAAACTGCCCTATTCTCAGAGCCTCAGATTTAACATGCCCCTTACTTATGTCTAACAATATTAATTTATTTCGCACTGTGTTAGTTCAGCACACGTTGAGAAGAAATAAAAATGAGAACAACAGTTACCTATGTGACTGCGATTTGACCTAATGTTGCTGCAGCCAACAGATTCAGCTTTAATTGAAATAGCCTTCAGCTTTCCTGTACCAGTAATGAGATTGCATAGCATTGTGGTAAGTTTTCATGAGTTGAATTAGACCCAGCATCATTTCTCGGGGCGAAATTTACTGATGAAATACACGGGCGTTGGGGGGTTCAATTTGGTTAGGAAGGATATGGTCAGAGTTCCCTTGATACAAAATCGTTAGAGACGATGGAAATGAGATTTACTGGGAGGTATAGCCACGAGAAAAGAAAAGAAGTGATTTAATCGGATGGTGGAATAGATGAAGATTCACGCGACATAAATCAGGAATGACTGAGTTGTGTCCTAATGGAGGTTTTCCAGCGGATGTGAGGTTGGTAAGGGTAAATAAGAGGGAAATTACCTCGTTCAGGTGAGTAGAGGTTAGTGCTTTAAAACCAGCGAGGAACGACAACGATGTTTGCAGCAGGTACTTTTTATTCTGAGATTTTGAAATCGGAGATTACTTTTCAGACAGAAAAAAAATTAGAAGATGATTCCAGCATATTTCAAAGGCCAGTTGCAGACACACAAGGAGCGAATTTAACAGGGGCAGGGATTCTGGGCTGCCTGGATGGGGAGACAAAAGTGACACACTCACAAATTGTTTAGTGTTCATCTGAAAGAAATTGGATAATATCTGCAACTGAACATGTTAAGTGTAAGAAGAGCTGGTGGTGTTGAAAGGTGTAGCAGCTGATTCGTCGTGAACTACTACAAATTGTGAATGTACTGAGCTGTTTGTTTAGCTTTGCATTAAATGGAAGCGGGTTAGCTCAGTCCGCTGGCTAACTGGTTTATGGTATAGAGTGAGACTAACAACGTGGGATTAATTGTCGCACTCTCTCAGGTTGCCATAAGGATCATCATCTCCACCGCTCATGCGATCTGTAATGCGATTGTGACTCTAGTGAGTAGGAATGGACCGGTCAATGTCAAGCACAATTATCATTGCCATCTGTTGCCTTGAACATTTGGTCACAATGACCAGGAACGGGACTGAGTCCATTTAATACTCACTGATCTCCTCCCGAAAAATCCAGCGACAAGATTCGTCCTTATTCCTGTTGGAACTCTCTGTTCTGCACAGCAGCAAAACTATTTGTCATGACTACCACATTCACTGACGACATTCAGTCTACCGAAAGAGATAAATCTAATTCATTTCGAACGGTTTCATGAGCTGTGTGAGTTTGCAGCAAACCAGGATTATCTGAAACGAGTTTGACAGCCTTTCCAAGAATGTAATCCAGTGCAGTGTCAGAGATTTGGAAAAGGTCATCAAGCTAAAATATCACCTCTGTTTCTCGATCCACAGATGGATAATTACCTGGGGAATACGTGCAGTTTTACGGTTAATAATTACTACCTTTCCCAAAGACAGAGCAATCCCACAAATCAGAAACTGGAGTTTTAGAATAGATGCTGCTTTATTCGACATTATTCTTCAACTACGCCTTAATCTGGTGCTCCAATTATTCCTGATCAACGTCAGTAAAACCAGCTTTAGATAAGGATTGAAATTACAACCGCGGCATTTTAACACACTGTTCAGTGCCAAGCGCTGATCGGTTGCTCCACTGGAGCCGCCGACAGCAAGCCTACAAAGTGCCCTAATCGTACCTCTGGGACCTTCGACCTGCCTGTTCTACTTTTGCTGTGGTTCTGAAATTAAAGCTAAGGCAGAGGAGGAGGAACTCATATGGACCTGTGACTATTCGAGCATCAGGTTCAGGAAATGGGACATAGAAAACTGATGTACAAAGTAGACTTGATTGAAAACTGGGTTTCTGTGGGTCGCTGCGAAGTTTACAGGAAATGTTATATTTTCGCTGTCACAGGGCTTCTCATTCGGTCTGCTTCAATTTGGCACAGAATTCGATTCAACGACACTTCACTAACGTCCTTTCGCAAGTTCTTACAGACAACATGAAACATACTGCACTCATCATCAATCTTCATCATGGCTACATCCAAGGACATGTTGCACAGTTTTCAGGAATATTGAAGATATAAGAATATCATGCAAGAGTAAATTGATTTTCAGTTTAAATTGTAAAGTGATAAGAATCCACAGTGAGATAGATAATGCCCGAAATTCATGTTTATTCCCGTGGCCAGAACTCTAGCCAGGAAAAGGGAAAATCTGTCGCTGAATCCCCAATATCCACACGCTTGCTTACTCCATGTGTCCAGTGGGAAGCCTGTGTGAAGGAGCATGTAGTCTGACAGAGCGCCTGGAAGAATCCTCCACTGTCTGATCTAAAGCTGCAACAGGAGCTGCGTATTCCAGCTGTGAGAGCAGTGGGATAAAGGGGAGGTCCTTGGTTTTCCGTGGTGTAGGTTCACAGTGTCCTCATCATGTTATTGTTTAAAACCCTCTGTCAGAAACAGCACAGACAGGGAGGAATAGGAGGGGGCCATTTCCCCCACCAGCACTACCCCGCCATTTATATAATTATGGCTGACCGAACAAGTCAAAGTCTTTTCCCAGCCCATCCACACCAACCTATCGCCCAAAGTGAAAAAGACACTGAATAAACCGAAAAATTCTGTGCAACTGTGGGAGCAAAATGTGTTTAGAGACAGTGAGCTTATGCAATGGGATTCTTGGCTGATCATGTTTTAAATGATACGATTCCATCAAAACTCACCACTAAGAAGGTGAGGAGTCCTCTCTGGTAAGTAGCAGGGACAAGAACTCCAGACGATGGGAAATGATGATGAGTCAGCAGAACAATCATTGATTCAGCTGAAATCTGAACTACACTCCGATTCTGCTGGAACTCAAACCCACAAACCTTGAATCGCAATCTTAACAATGCAGTAGAGGTCCAACACGTCTTTCATTGGGCTACAGAGCTGCGCTAACCTCCATTTTACTGCACCCAAAGTTACGGTGTTCAAGTCTTTCATCAAACTTCGGTTTATCCTCGCCCCACTTCCCAGTACCCGGGCCTTATCCGTGCATGCTCTAGCTCCTCAAGTGTTCAGCTAAATACTCCTGAAGTGTTTTGATGACTCTAAGCTTTACCACACGTTCAAACAGTGAGTTCTAAACAAACAACACTCTCAGGATGTAAACATTCTTCCTAAATCTTCTCTGAACATTCTCTCTCTAGCTTTTCATCTATATCCCTGGTTATTAACCCTTTCCATAAGAAGTTTATTACTGTCACACATACCTAATCCCTTTCTGTGCACATTAATCAATTTCTCTCTCAGCTTTCTCCGCTCTCAGATAAAGAGGCCAAGACGAGCTCATCCATCTTTGCAGTGGCGTGCGTGTAGTGCTTTAAAAGCACAGCCGGTCAGGCAGCCTCCGAGGAGCAGGAGAAGCGATCATAAGCCATTCATCAGGAATGAGGATTTTGAGTCGGGGTTGAGGGAGAGGAATGGGGTTCGTGGTCAGGTGATGAGAAAGTGGATGAAGGTGAGGGAGAATGTGATAGTTCAGAAGGAGGATTGATGGACGGGCCCGGAGAGCAGAGCCTAGTTGGGACTGGGATAATGTGGGGGGAGGCGAAATGAGGAAACTGTTGAAATACACATTTATTCCGAGTGTTTTCAGCGTCCGAAGTTGGAATATGAGACGTTCTTCCTCCAGGCATCGGCTGGTAATGGAATGGCGGTGACTTGTGCCCGAAACATCGATTCTCTTCTCCTCAGATGCTGTCTGACGTGCTGTGCTTTTGCAGCATTACACTCTCGACTCTGAGCTCCAGCACCTGCAGCCCTCACTTTCGCTTATCTTCGCAGAGGGGATGGCCTAGCTCAGGCACCACCTTGGTAAATCTACTCTGACCACGCTCCCGTGTAAACACACGTTTCCTTAAGGCTGGCAATCAGAACAGAACAAAATTATCCGAAGAAAATCAGAAATACCTCAACAACATCAGCAGGTTTATTGCAACTAGGAGAGAGTTTCGAGCCAAACGATCCGCCTTTGGAACGAATGGTGTGTGTAGGTGGGGTAGGAACGTGAAAGAAGGTGGACAGGGTCTAAAATGATGGAACTCGATGTTGGGTATTGAAGATTGTACGGTCTGTCAGCAGGAAATGACGTGCCGCTTTTTCAACTTGTAGGGGGTGGTGTAATTTTTAAATCATTAACTGTTGTAGTAAGCACATAGTAAGTACAAAGCCACCATTTTAGTCTTCTCTACCTTGTAGTAAACACGAGCAGACACTCCCCCAGATTTTCATGAATGGAACAATGGAAACAGCTTTCCTCGTGGCTGAGGGACCGCCCACAACCACGGCTGTACGTCATCATCCATATAAGGGAGAAGCGGGGAACTCGAACACTGATTGGCTGGGTGAATAACCAAATAATCTCATCCATCAGGAGGACAGTGGGGAACTTGGGGAACTCATTGGCTGAGACAGTAGAAGGCCCAGCCCACTCCTACATGTATATAACGTGCGGGGATTACAATCTGTGTGTTTGCCTCGTGGGAAGCCATTGAGGTAACACCCGGTTCTGCAGAATTGAATAAATAGTTTTGGACGAACTCCTCCGTGTCTTTGTTCTTGGGAAGGGAAGCAGAGTGCCTGATGGGGGTCGCAGAGTCCCCTATCTTGCACAATTGGGGGCTCGTCCGGGATGCAATAATTATTGCCGAGGCTCTCTTCGGCTCGTGGATCAAGTCTGATACAAAAAGACGCGTCTGGTATATATTTATACTGCTCACTGGATCGGCTTGGTCCGTCAGCCGTCGGCCAAGAGAGTGACCCGGCTCATTAAAATAATTTTGGATCCCGAGAAAAGGAACACACGGACGAGTGCTGGGACGACCGGTTAGTGACTATACACGGGGGTACACACATTTAAAAAGGCCAGACAACTTCGTGCACGAATCAAGGTGAGAGAGTTTCTTTTTGTTCTTCCTTGTTGGCCGCGTGGTTTTGACGGTTATCTGTGAGAACGCTTTAAGCGTTTAAGACCAGGACCGAAGATAGACCATGGGAAATTGTGGTTTTGACGGTTATCTGTGAAAATGCTTTAGGCGTTTAAGACCAGGACCGAAGATAGACCATGGGAAATCAGACTTTTAGGTCCACTAAGGACAAGTCAGGGAGAACTGTAAATGGAAAAGAAATACCCCCCGGTAGTCCACTAGGTCGGAAATTGAGTTTATGGACGGAAAGCAGTAGGACAAAGGACTTAAAGAAAGAGACCATGATAAAATATTGTTGTTTTATATGGACCAAAAAACCTATCCGCGCCCCCTCGGCAGTTTGGCCCGAGTATGGGTCTGATGAAGACTGGGTGTGTCAACTCCTAAATATATATGTTAACAGAAAACAACTGTTTGACCCAGAAGAGAGCAAATACGCCGCCGCCGCCTGGTTGGCGAGTGACTGCGGGGACCCCACGAGTCTCTATCCTCTGATTCCCCAAACAGACCCGAGAAAGCCCCAGAAGTCTTGGGACGTCCTCACCGACGGTTTGCCCCCTTCTGCCCCGCCCCCGTATGTACAACCCGCGCACGGCCAGGCGTCCAGCGCGGACCTCCCTCCTGCGTCGGATAATCCCGGTTCCCGGCAGGTCATGCTCAGTGAGGGAGAGCCTGCTGGGGGGGACACAGGAAGGGAAGAAGAGCCCACCCCAGGCATTAGGAGATCAGCCCGAATTGAGATGCGGAGAGATCAAGAAGAGAGATTGGGTGCTGAGAGGGTTAACAATGTTGAACAGATGAACCCTTTACGAGAGGTGCCGTTTGGGAACGAACGGACCGGATTCATAGTACAACCTTTAAATTCTGGGAATATCCGACAACTCCGTAATGAACTACCCCGTCTACTGGACGACCCCGTCAGTGTGGGAACACAATTAGATCAATTTCTGGGGCCCAGTATATACACATGGGCCGAATTGCAGGCCATGATGAGAATACTATTTAATTACGATGAAATTGTCATGATCCGGAATAGTGCAATGGCCATTTGGGATAGGGAGCATCAGGACGGCCCTCAGTGTGGAGAGCAGAAGTACCCCTTAGAGGACCCCCGGTGGGATCATAATGACGGGGGGGACGGGCTAATATGACAGACGTCAGAAACCTTATAATCAGGGGAATCAAAACCTGCGTGCCTAAACAGCGGAATTTAGCGAAAGCATTCGAAGTTGGACAGAAAAAGGATGAATCCCCGAGTGAGTTTTTAGACCATTTGCGGGAGTCCATACGAAAGTATTCAGGTTTAGACCCCGATGGGGAAATAGGCAAGGGCATGCTAAAGGTGCACTTTGTGACTAAGTCATGGCCTGACATTCAGAAGAAATTACAGAAAGTGGAGGATTGGGCTGAAAAAGATGTTGCAGAATTATTACGGGAAGCACAGAAGGTGTACGTTCAGAGGGATGTAATAAGGCAGGGCCTGAAGACAGTTACCAAATGCCTACCCCTCGCCCTGTTGCAAATTCGCACCCAGCCAAGACGGGATTTGGGCGTCTCCCCTTACGAAATGCTGTTTGGCCTCCCGTTCCATGGGCCGAAGGGAGAACCTCCCTTATTCGAGTCTCGGGACATGTTTGTGCAAAAATATGTGGTGGCTCTGGGGTCTGCTCTATCTCGTTTACGCCAACAGGGACTATTGGCACAGACGCCGCCCCTCGAGTTTGCGGTGCACACCATCAAGCCGGGTCAGTGGGTCCTGATTAAAAGCTGGAAGCAACGCACCCTCGAACCAACTTGGGACGGTCCCTTCCTAGTACTTTTGACTACCGAAACGGCTGTCCGCACGGCCGAAAAGGGCTGGACACATTATACTCGGATCAAGGGACCGGTGCCACAACCGACGGAGGACGAACAAACCTCTCTGACAGAGGCATCTAAGGAACAGAGACCCTGAGAACAGACTAATTGGACTTTGGCGAGTTTAAAGGACTGTGTCCTCCGACCGGACACGAGTGTTGCAACAAAATGCAGTCAATCGTATTGTTAACTTGCTTTGCCATTATCCTTCGGCTGGGTCATAGTGTGCGTGTTACCCAATTCGGCCTCTGGGAAAAAACAGGCAGAGGACCATCGGTGGCTCTCCATCTCCGTTCCCGCCAACAAGCCAACACAGACACTTAGTTTAGACCTATGTGGGTTGGTGCCCTGAGCGACTAAAAGTGAACTGAATCAGACTAAGCGTAACCTAGAGAGAGAAAGGGGATTCCAGGGTCAGATGTTAGTATTACAGTTGCATGGCAAAGAAGGCATCAATAGGCCTCCGGCCCCCGGGGTCCAGACTATGGTGTCAATTGTCCGTGATCCCATCACCCCTGGGCGGAATTGTGAGCAGAATCAGTGCAATCCACACTATCTGACCATAAAGACCTTGGGGAACAACGGGACGAGCCTTAATGGAACGATCCTGGGTATTAGGGTTGGGGGCCAGGCAGGACAGAAGGGGTTGCAGCTGTGCTGCACAACCATCACGGTCATTGAAGCTGAGTCTGGGGCCTCATCCACCCCCAATGAGCAGGAAAAGGTTAGGATAATTGAGGTGATGGACTTGGAAAGGACCTTTGAAATAGAAACGGGATACGGGGAGGCGAATGTCTGGATGGAATGGGTCAAATATACGGTAAGGAGCATGAAAAAGAGTGATTGCTACGCGTGCACGGGTGCCCGTCCTAACCCTCAGGTGGTCCCATTCCCGCTGGGATGGGAGAAACATCCACAAGCTTTGGACTGCATGGTAAGGCTGTACCAGGACCGAGAGGCCTGGAACGACCCCACTTGTCGACCCTTAAGTTTGAAGTTTCCTCCCGTCAGGTCTAAAGGGGCGCCCCGCCCTCCGTCATTCACAGGGGTAACGGGTACGCACCAAGCCTGCGTCTCTCGGACGTGACCGCAATGGGACAATGATTTGGGGACATTTGACAAGTGCAGCGGATCAATTCGGCGGGTCAACGAAAATACCGGGGGCAGGAATTACTCCCACATTCATATGCCTAGGGCAGGCCTCTGGTGGTACTGTGGTGGGAGGATTCTGCGACCGACCCTGCCCCAAAAATGGGCGGGCACTTGTGCAATCGTTCAATTGGCCATCCCATTCACCGTGGCATTCGAAAAACAAGAGCAACCCCGGTCCAGTAGAAGAACTAAGAGGGCTTTGGAGACCTCTTTCGATGATAACATATATTTAGATGTCATAGGGGTCCCCAGGGGTGTTCCTGATGAATACAAGGCTAGGAACCAGATAGCGGCGGGTTTTGAGTCGTCACTGTTCTGGTGGGTTACCATCAATAAGAACGTGGATTGGATTAATTATATTTACTACAATCAGCAGAGGTTCATTAATTATACTCGGGATGCAGTGAAGGGAATAGCAGAACAACTAGACGCCACTAGCAGAATGGCGTGGGAAAATAGGTTGGCCCTGGACATGATGTTAGCAGAGAAGGTAGCAGAGAAGGGGGGTGTTTGTGTCATGATAGGCACTCAGTGCTGCACTTTCATCCCCAACAACACAGCCCCTGATGGGGCCATCACCCGCGCCCTGGATGGGCTCACCACATTGGCGGATGAACTCGCCGAAAACTCGGGCATCGATTCTGGCCTCACGGGTTGGTTGGAAGCTTGGTTCGGTAAATGGAAGGGGGTGGTCGTTTCCTTTCTCGTCTCATGTATAGTGGTGGCAGGGGTACTAACTGCCCTCGGGTGTTGCATCATTCCCTGCGCCAGGGGGTTAACTCAGCGACTGATCAAAACCGCCCTTACTAAGAGGGATGTTCCTTATGGGCAGGTCGAAAGGATGAACCTCGAGATAGAACAGTCTGAATCCCTCTTGGGCGGGGGTAGCATTAGAGACGGGCAGCTTGATAAACAAGCTCGGGAGCTATTGGACGCCCTGGAGAAGAAACTCCCAGTTTAAAAATTACAAACCGTAAGAAAAGACACGGGGGATTTGTCGGGGGTGGTGTAATTTTAAATCATTAACTGTTGTAGTAAGCACATAGTAAGTACAAAGCCACCATTTTAGTCTTCTCTACCTTGTAGTAAACACGAGCAGACACTCCCCCAGATTTTCATGAATGGAACAATGGAAACAGCTTTCCTCGTGGCTGAGGGACCACCCACAACCACGGCTGTACGTCATCATCCATATAAGGGAGAAGCGGGGAACTCGAACACTGATTGGCTGGGTGAATAACCAAATAATCTCATCCATCAGGAGGACAGTGGGGAACTTTAACACTCATTGGCTGAGACAGTAGAAAACCCAGCCCACTCCTACATGTATTTCACGTGCGGGGATTACAATCTGTGTGTGTGCCTCGTGGGAAGCCATTGAGGTAACACCCGGTTCTGCAGAATTGAATAAATAGTTTTGGACGAACTCCTCCGTGTCTTTGTTCTTGGGAAGGGAAGCAGAGTGCCTGATGGGGGTCGCAGAGTCCCCTATCTTGCACAAACTCGCGCTGTGCTGTGCGGGAGCTGTGCAGCAGACCAAACTGAAATGGAGGCATGGGAACACATTGGGCTGTTGCAGTGACAGGAACCTGGAAGCTCAGGGTCTTTGCTTGCAGACAGAACGTAGGTGTACACACATTTGTCACCCACCCTGTTTTTCTGTCCCCAATCCAGACGAGAACATATTGTGAGCAGAAAATGCAGTTTGCTAAATTGAGTGATGGGCAGATAAATCACT
Source organism: Chiloscyllium plagiosum (assembly GCF_037043375.1). Taxonomy (NCBI): domain Eukaryota; kingdom Metazoa; phylum Chordata; class Chondrichthyes; order Orectolobiformes; family Hemiscylliidae; genus Chiloscyllium; species Chiloscyllium plagiosum. The sequence goes on from NW_028270176.1 coordinate 48,853,529, forward strand.
GGAACCTTACACAATGAGGAGGGACATCATAACCGTGCAGCATTACACCTTCTGAGATTTCGTGGAATGGTGCCATATGGGAAAGTTTTGGAGGTCAAGGAGGATTGCACGAGGATGTACAGAGAGAAATTGTCCTGCATTGTGCCAGTATTCAGTTGTATGGGCTAGTGGGGAAAGGGCAGTAGAATGCATATCTTCCTGAGCCTCCTGCTATAAGCAAATACCTAATTACGGAGCAAAATTACTTAATGATTTTCATGCCAACACCGACACTAGGTACAGCTGACAGAAGTCACGTGCTTACACTGTCACTGTCAGTCTGTCTCCCCGGGAGCAGTAGTACTCCCCCACGCTGAATCAGATAGCACAGTTCTTCCTGTGACATATCCCTTCGAGAATGGAAGGACAGCTATTAATAACCTGTACTTAGCACGGAGTATCTGTATTGCTCAATAAGAATCGCGCAACTATCCTAACTCCTTTTTAATGTCACTTGACCCATAGCCTTGTATGTCTTCGCATCACAAATTCACATCTGAATACTTTGGAAAGTTATGTGGATTTTTGCCTCTTCGAGTCTTGCATACACTGTGTTCCAGATTTCAACCACCCACTGTTTGAAAACGTTTTTCCACGCATTCACTATAATCTTTCCGCCTCTGACCTTAAATCGGTGCCCCCCCCCCCCCCCCCCTCGTGATCGAAAGCTCCATCAAAGTAAACATTTATTTCAATCTATGCTATTCATATCTCTCAGTGCTTTGTACATCTTAATCATGCCGCCCCCCCCCCCCCCCCAATCTCCTCTGCTCTAAGAAAAACAACTCCAGCTTGTCCAATCTCTCTTCTTCAGCTCAGACAATATCCTGGCGAATCTCCCCTGCATCGTTTCCAGCGCTGTCACATCCCTGCTATAATGTGAATTGCATAACTACACACAGCAGTCTCGCTAGAGCTGAATGAACAAGTAAAATAAATGATGCGAAAATCCATAGAAACTGATGTTTTTGTGAATAAAGTTTCTTTTCCCCAATGCTGTCCTGTGCCCTTTTCCTGAGCCTGATGTTTCAATAATCGCTGATCCATGTCAGTAAAAGCTGCGACATGAGGATTGATCTCACAACCGCGGTATCAAATTGGATCAATTGGTTTGAAGGTCCCGATGGTGAAACTTGGGCATGGTCACACAGCAACAGTGAGCGCAGCAGCACAGACTGAAGGAGGTGAATGTGAAAGTGATTGTAAGGGAAATGGGAGGGGGAACTTAAATGAGTTAAGTGATTGCGGGAGGGAGGGAATTCTCCGAGAATGGGTGAGTCTCAATCCTGATATATGACTCGCAGAGATGTGAGAGAGAGAGGGGTTTGATGGGAAAAATCATAATCCCTGAGAATGCTTTCATGTAAAATCAACTAATTCCTTTCTGTGTTTATTCAGCATGAGTCACAAGGAGTAAAATGCAGTGGCTCGGATTCGAACGAGCTTCCTGCGGCCACAATGGAGAATATTTTAACATTCAAACCATCACTGAGTCATGCAGAGACACGCGTTTAAAAACAGCAATAATTACAGTGACAGAAGAGATGTTAGGAAGAGTAGCAGATGCACAACAGGAATATTAGGTGCGCAATAGCAGATATGTGGGAATTCAGAATTAGCTGAATCTTTAAATTCGATATACCTAGACGCTGTGGTGGTTCCATCGAGGACTGCATGTTGAAGACTGAGTTTGATAGATTTCTAGAAAACAAAAGGTTCAGGGGATAGTGCAGGATATTGGTGTAATTTACGTTTCAATAACAATGTGTTATTAACATTGTGTTAATAACAGTTTCTTCACCAACTTCCACACACAAGGAAGCACCCATTGCTGCAGTCAGTCACATAACCCTAGTCCCTAGAACCGGAATCAGACAAACTTCGTGGCGCAGCGGCGAATACCAAACCGGAAGTGAGAGTGGAAATGAGCATGTGAAGCTATTCTGTGGCACCAGTGACATGATTGGTAAAGGCGCCTTCATGGAGTCATAGAGTCATAGAGATATACAGTATGGAAGCAGACTATTTGGTCCATGCCGACCAGATATCCCAACCCAATCTAGTCCCACCTGTCACCCGGCCCATATCCCTTCAAACCCTTCCTATTCATATACCCATCCAAATGCCATTGAAATTTTGCAAATGTGCCAGCTTCCACCACTTCCTATGGCAGCTTATTCCATACATGCACCCCACCCTGTGTATGAAAAAGTTACCCCTGAGGTCTCTTTTATATCTTTTCCTTCTCAATCTAAGTCTATGCCCTCGCATTCTGGACTCGCGACCCCAGGGAAAAGACTTTGTCGACTTATCCAAGAGCGTGAAATGCTGAGGCTGGGAGTGCTTCTGGTCAATTGGCTCAGAGGATGCGTGCTGGAGCTTCAAGTGAGAGGTCGATGTGTTAAAAGCGTTCTAAGAGATTTTCCTTAACAAAGTAGTATTTTGTTACTTTGACAGTAAGAACTGCTTTTGCTCACATCGTCCCCACATCAGTCTCTTGCTCCAGTGAACACTCCAATCCAGCGTACATTGCTTCCATTCCACACAGAAACGCGTCCTATTCTCGCTCCATCTGGGATAATCTGAATTGACAATGTCATTCTTTGAATGGAGAAATGCAGCAGGGAGTTGTTAGTGCAGCGGCGATCTATTGGGCTAGTAATCTTTGGAGACTGGAACGTGGCTGCTGCTGTTCGTTAAATTCGATGAATAAAATCTGGAAAATAAACCCAATCTCAGGAACAGAGAAAACAACTTTATATTGCTAAAAACTTATTCATTCGTGTCCCTTCGAAAGGGAAATCTGCCGACTGTCAACAGTCCTGTCAACATGTGACTCCAGACCCACAACAATGTGGTTCAGCCATGAATGCCCTCTGACTCAGTTCGAGGTGAATTAGAATGAACAATAAATGCTCTTCAGACCAATGATAGCCACATTCCGTGGGAGATTAAGGAAGAATAAAAATGCATAGACAACAGGCGAAGGGGGAATCGTGTTTGTGTGGACTCGAATTCAACTGATTATCAAACTAAATAGACACAAGGATACCCACAGCGCCAAGAAATCAGGGCCATAGGGTGACGGCAGGAAGGGATTCAATTACGCGCTGAGGTGTAAACTCACTTACTCAGTCACAGTGCGCATAGGTCATTCACCACTCCCATATGTGAGAAGTGATCCCTCAGAAGACCAACTGGCAGAGTCACCAGCAAGTTTACAAATGACAGCAGAAGTTCGATTCTGCTGTTATTGCAGCCGTTAATCCCAACCAGCAATGAAACCTGTTCGCATGCATGTTTCCAGTGGAGTTCCACTGTTTTCTGATGTAGATCAGTGATTTAGACTTAATTGTAGGAGCCATGGTTTAGAACTTTGCTGATGATGCAATAATTGATTATGGTGAAGAATGCCAGGGACTGCAGGGATGAATCAATCAGGTAGAAAGGTAAAATACTGAATAGATTTGAATCCAGATCAATGAAAGTTAATGAATTTTGGGAGAAGAAACAATAACAGTGAGTATTCTGTGTGGTGTAGACGGAAAAAGAGATCATGGAGTGGGAATTCACGATCGCTAAAGTTCAATGGACAGGGGAATCATTGGGAAGGAAGTACGTTCTGCAGATTTTGGGAATCAGAATCAATATTAGAGTGATGCTGATGAAGCACAGCAGGTCAGGCAGCATCCGAGTTGCAGAAATAAATGACGTTTCGGTCAAAAGCCCTTCATCAGGAATAAAGCTGCGAGCCTCGAGGGTGCAGAGATAAACGGGAGGACTGGGTCTGGGAAGAATTTAGTTGAGAGTGCAATAGGTGGATAGAGATGGGGTTAAAGGTGATAGGTCGGAGGAGAGGGTGGAGCGGATAGGTGGGAAGTAAGATAGACAGATGGGACAGGTCAATAGGATGGTGCCAATCTAGAAGGTTGGAACTCGGATAAGGTGGGCGTGGAGAGATAAGGAAGCTGGTGAAGACCACATTGATGCCCTGGGATTGAACATCCCAAGGTGGAAGATGAGGCGTCAGGTGTTGACGGAATGGCGGTGGAGGAGGCGCAGGAACTGCATGTCCATGGGAGAGTGGAGGGGGGGGGGGAGGGAGGGAGTTGATGCGTTTGGTCATGGGGAGTTGAGGTTGAATGTTGCAGGTGTACTGGAAATGTTCGCTGAAGTGCTCTGCGTGAAGGTGTCTGTTGGCCCCAATGTAGAGGAGACCAACCGATGCAATAAATGACATGTGTAGCAGTGCAGATTCACATTTGATGGATGTGGAAGGATCTATTGGAGCCTTGGAAGGATGTGATGGGGAAGATGTGGGTGCAGGTTTTGCAATTCCTGTGGTGGCAAGGGAAGGTGCCGGGAGGGGAGGGTGGGTCATTGGAGGGCGTGGACTTGACTAGGTAGTCGTGCAGGAAACAGTCTTAGTGAAAAGTGGGTAGGGGTGGCGAGGGAAATATATCCCTCAAGTTCAGTGTTACTGACACTTTTTACAAACTCACTGACTCCCACAGCTGTCTGGATTATACCTCCTCCCACCCCGTCTCTTGCACAAATGTGATCCTATATTCCCAATTCTTCCACCTCCATCGCATCTGCTCCCAAAGGAGAAGCACAGCGTTTCAGGCAGCATCCGAGGAGCAGTAAAATCGACGTTTTGGGCTAAAGCCCTTCGTCAGGAATACAGTCAGAGAGCCTGAAGGCTGGAGAGATAAATGAGAGGAGGTTTGGGGTGGGGAGAAAATAGCATAGAGTACAATAGGTGAGTGGGAGAGGTGATGAAGGTGATGGGTCAGGGAGGAAGGTGGAGTGGATCGGTGGAAAGGAAGATAGGCAGGTAAGACAAGTCATGGGGACATTGCTGAGCTGGAAGTTTGGAGCTGGGGTGAGGTGGGGGAACGGTAAATGAGTAAACTGGTCAAGTCTACATTGATGCCCTGGGGTTGCAGTGTTCTGAGGCAGAAGATGAGGTGTTCTTCCTCCAGGCGTCGGTTGTGAGGGAGTGGTGGTGTAGGAAGCTGAGGAGCTCCATGCCCTCAGCTCAGTTAGAAGGTGAGTTGAACTGTTGGGCCACTGGGCAGTGTGGTTGCTTGGTGCGTGTGGCCCAGAGATGTTCCATAAAGCGCTCTGCTAGGAGGCGACCTGTCTCCCTAATGTAGAGTAGACCGCATCAGGAGCAACGGATACAATAAATTATATTGGTGGATGTGCAGGTAAAACTTTGATGCCAGTAGATGGCTCCTTTGGGGTCATGGATGGAGGCGAGGGAGAAGGTGTGGACGCAGATTTTGCAATTATTGCGGTGGCAGGGGAAGGTGCCAGGACGGGAGGATGGGTTGTTGGGGGGCGTGGACCTGACCATATAGTCACGGAGGGAACGGTCTTGTGGAAGGTGAAATGGGATAGGGAGGGAAATATATCCCTGGTGGTGGGGTCCGTTTGGAGGTGGTGGAAATGTCGGCGGATGATTTTGTTTCTGCGAAGGTTGGTAGGGTGGAAGGTGAGCACCATGGCGGTTCTGTCCTTGTTATTGTTGGAGGGGTTGGGTCTGAGGGCGGAGGTTCAGGATGTGGACAAGATGCATTGGAGGGCATCTTTAACCACATGCGAAGGGAAATTGCGGTCTCTAAAGAAGGAGACCATCTGGTGTGTTCTGTACTCTATGCTACTTTCTTTCCACCCCCACCCTACTCTCATTTATCTCTCCACCCTCCAGGTTCTCTGCCTGTATTCCTGATGAAGGGCGTTTGCCCGAAACTTCGATTTTTCTGCTCCTCGGATTCTGCTTGAACTGTTGTGCTTTTCCAGCACCGCTCTAATCTAAACTCTGCTTTCCAGCATCTGCAATCATTGTTTTTACCCTCTGCTCCCAAAGGACAAGTTCCACCACAGAACATACCAGATGGCCTCCTTCTTTAAAGACCGGAACTTCCCAATCTATGTGGTTGAAGATGCCCTCCAACGCACCTCATCCATGTTCCATACTCCACCCATGAACCCCAAACCTCCAACCACAACAAGACAGAACCCCCAGGTCCTCATCTTCTATCCCACCAACCTCTGCATAAATCACATCATCCGCTGACAGTTTCGCCAACTCAAAACGGATCCCATCACCAGGGATAAGTTCTCCTCCCCAGCCCTATCCACTTTCCACCAAGACCATTCGCTCTGTGACTACCTAGTCAAGTCCACGCCCTCCAATGTCCAACCCTTCCCTCCCAGCACCTTCCTCTGCCACCGCAGGAATTGCAAAACCTGCGCCCACATCTACCCTTTCATCTCTGTCCAAGGCTCCAATGGAGACTTACACATCCATCAAAGTTTCACCTGCACTTCCACACATGTCATTTCTTGTGTCTGTTGCTCCTGATGCGGTCTACTCTAAATTGGGGAGACCGGATGTCTTCTCATAGAGCACTTCAGAGAATATCGCCAGGACACCCACAAGAATCAATCCTAGTGCCCTCATGGCCAAACATTTCAACTCCCCCTCCCACTCTCCCGAGCACATGCAGATCTTGGGCCTCCTCCATTGGGCCTCCTCATCTTGCGCCTCGGGACCCTTCAAACCCAGGGCATCAATTGGGACTTCACCAGTTTCCTCATTTCCCCTCCCCCTACCTTACCCCAATTCCCAACCTCCAGCTCATCACCGTCCTCCTGACCTGTCACACCTGTGCATCTTCATTCCCACTTTTTCACTACACCTTCTTCCCTGAAATATCATGTTCACCCTCCACCTCTATCCACTTACTGCACTCGCAGCTACCTTCTCCCCAGCCCCGCCCCACTCCCATTTATCTCTCCAACCAATATGCTCCCAGTCCCATTCCTGATGAAGGGCTTTTGCCTGAAATGTTCATTATTCGTGCTCATCAGATGCTGCCGGACCTGCTGTGCTTCTCCAAAACCACTCTAATCTTGAGGGGAATCAGTTGATTGGGAGCGTTTTCGGATATTTTCTATTGTTGACCACTTTAGCAACTACCAGTTTAGGGAACAGCTAAAGGACTGAGCACAAGTCAAGTCACCACATAAACAAATTTTTTTTTAATTGTAAGATAAAACATGGAAGGCTGAAGTATGCAACTTTGCCCATCAATACTGTTTCACCAATGAGTTTATCACTGATTCCTTTCCAGATCAGAGTGCTATGGGCCTTGGAGGGGAACTTGCAAATGGTGGCTTTTCGTTGCATCATCCAACCTTGTCCTTATAGTCAGTACAGCTGTTGAGCTTTGAAGGTTCTGTCAAATATGCCCATATGACTTACCCCAGTGCATCCTGTAGTTGGTGCACTCTGTTGCAATTGTGCCTAAGCGGTGAAGAGAATGAATATTGCAGGTATTGACGAGGGTACAATCAAGTGACTGCATTGTCGTGGACCGTGTCCAGTTCCTTAAGTGTTACTGAAGTTACACCTATCGAGGCAAATGGAGAGAGTTATGTTCCACGTCTCATTTGTACCTTGCAAACGATTTAAGATTCACGGAGACACAAGCTGAGTTTATAATCAAAAAATGTCTACCAAAGGACATGTTTTTGTTGTACAATTGTTTATATAGCCAGTTTCTATCTGTTTATTTTCCTAAATACTAGCTCTGTGGACGATTACACTGGATAATTTGGTTACAGTAAAGCCATTGAATGTCAGTGGGATATAATTAGATCCTCATTTGTCAGAGTTATCATTATTCTATTTCGTCCTTGTGTGGACCAATCTGATTCCAGTCGCTGTCTGATTTCAAGTTTCAATTCCCGTCTGTGCTTGAAATTTCAATGGTTTCTTTGCATAAATGTCTCCACGTGCCGTAATAATATGTAAGGATTCTGCAGGGGACAGCAGAGATTAATGAACATGTTGTCAACAGAGGAGAAAATGGAGCTTCGTGGGATGATTGGTTAGGCTGGGATTATTCTCCTTGAAACAAAGGACGCTGAGTGCAGCTCTATAATCACGTAATAACATTTATACACGTTCAATATTCATGGGAACTTGACAGGGTAGTTACTGGCAGGTGGTTTACTCTGGTATGAGGGGAGCACCAGAGGACATAAACTCAGAATTAGGTATTGCTAATTTAATTCAGAAATGGGGAGTAATTTCTTTGCTCAGGGGCCAGTGAATCCGTGGAACTCCTTACCAAAACTGTTGTTGAGGCTGAGTTGCTGTGTATTTTCAAACTGTGCCAGTCAGATATTTAACGAGAAAGACGATGAAGCTTTGTCGAGGTAATGCAGGAGAATGGAGTTGAGGATATCAGATCAGCCATGAGTTCATTGAATGGTGGAGTTGACTCGATGGGCTGAATGGCCTACTTCCAATCTTACATCATGTGGTCCTACTCCTTACTTTATTGATAAATTTAGAATTCTAAGGGGATGGGATGAAGTGATAGAAAATGTTTCCAAACTGATCAGACAGATCAGGAACCAGGCTCATAAGCTCATGACCAAGAAATGTGCTGTGGCCTGAAAACAACAAATGGCACTGGGCACACCGCAGATGGGTATGTGCAGACGCTGTGATTGCTAAAGAAAATTGGTGGATCTTATATTGTTGCCAACTTGGCGTCATGCTGGATGATGGATCGCGGTATGATTCACACAGCAAAAGGTTGTGAAAGAATGAAAGTTTCGTTTCATTGGAAAAGTTTTCTGTGGTTCCAATTCCAATTGACTGTTTGAAATACTGATCAGAAAGTTGTGTGGAATGTTACATTAAAATTCACAATCCCACTGGATAAACTATTGCACCCAATCTCTCCTTATTTGTTTCACTTTCATTCGAAGTAAATTCATAGAAAGTCAAGATGGAATGAAAGGAGGAAAGAAACGTTTGCACTCCTTTTCATTATCCCAATTTAACTTACAACAGAATCAAATTGCTTTATTTCGACTTTGATGAGGTATCAATTTATCACAAATCTCTAATGCATTGAAGGACAAGAGCAAGATTCTCCATCCAGTGTATCCTAAAGATGCGAGGTACAAAGGGAAACCACAGCTGCGTTTGATAGAAGTAACAGCCAGAGTAGGATTCAAATCCACACATGCACAATGAAAGAGCAACCTGACGCGTTAAACTCTGGGCCACTTAAGTCCATGGAAAAGGGGCTCACATATAACCACATCAAGATTACATATGGTGCACCTCGGGGAGAAGAAGTTCCCTGAGCAGAATCGAATTCACACCATTATGTTTCGTCTTTCAGCGGAATAATAATATCAGCAAAATCCAAGGAATTGACCTCGTCCTTGGAAGGAATACCCTGTCCTTGATTTATTCCGAGTCGGTACTGTCTCAGGATGAACCAGCAAACATGTAATTCCCGTCACGTTCATACATTTAGTCTTGACGCATAATTTCTTCAGACAGTTTCTCTCTCACGTGAAGAAGTATATACGGAGAGAGAAGTGAAGGTGATGTTTTAGATCGATGGACTTTCTCAAATGGATGAACCTGAAGTGGATAAAATTCCCGGAAATGCGGTGTTGTTCGTTTCATTTTATTAATTTTGCTGCAACTTCACTTTGTTCATTGCAATGATCGGAAGTGAATTGCATTTACATGATTGAAATGTTTAATGTTGTATTGAATTTTGCTCCGAATTCATTCCAGCTTAAAGAAAATACTGATGAGAAAACAGAAGGTTAAATTACAAAACAAGATGCCAGTTTTGATGCTCAATTACGTTTGCAGATTTCAGTGGGTATCAAATGAACCCAACATCATGGCGATTGTCCTCCCACCTTTAAACCATGGGATTAAAGCACGAAATCGATCTCTAAGAGACGGGTCACTTCCTATTCATTATGGAATTTCTTTCCTTGACAATATACAAAATCTGCTCAGTTCCATTTGTAATGCTTCATGTGAAATATTAATAGAAATCTTTCAAAACTCTGAGGTTTTTTTTGCTGAATCTTACTCAGCTGCATATGTTTGCGATATTTCTTTATATCTGAAGTCGTCCAAATTAGACATTGTTTCCTCGCACCTTCCACCCCCACATCCCACTTTTACACTTTTACCCAGCCACAGGTTGTCGCTGTCCTGGAAAAACTCACTGCTTGTGTGTCTCTAAATGTGCCTTTCCAAATATTTTGGAAACGGATTCTCTGAGTGACAGAAATTCTGCTCCCATCATTTCTTTGTCCTACATCGATGGTTTTGAAAGCCTGACGTTCAGAAATATACGAACTTGAAATAGTGAATTTACCACCTATTTACTCTCTCCAAACCTCACATACCCTGGAAAACTTGCATTCGGTTTTCCTTGGTTCAGTTTCAAGTTTTCCAAAACACAAATAACTAAAATGCCATCCCCACTAAACGCCGTCAGCATCATCTCTAAAGCCTTAGCTCCCCATCCTCTCTGATAGAATCACAGATTCTCTGCAAGGCAGAAAGTACAATTCAGCCAATCGAGTCTGTAGGGACACTCTGAACAGCATCTCAACCAGACCTAGCTCCCCTCTCTATCACTGCAGGCCTCTGGCTTGTGATTTTAAATAAACCTGCTGCAATAAAACCTGGCATCGTGCGACTGCTGACCTTATCACTGCGTTACCCATGGCTAATTCACTTAACTTACTGAATTCACTCCCTGGACACATCAGCGCAATTCAGCATTGCCAATCCATCTAACCTATAGACCTAACAGCAGTGCGACCCCTGAGCAAATGTACCATCACATTGAACACTATCTGTATCATGTGTAATGGCTTTACACACTGGTAATTCCGCCTAGTGAAAGCAAGCTGCCCCGTCAACCCGAATTCAATGCATTCAAACGCGGTTCTACGCTGTACATCCTCATTAGTGCTGCCGGAAATGTTTCTGCACTCGGATCTGAGTGAGTTTACTCTTTTTTCTTACTCAGGTTCCTGCTTTAAGTAAACACATCAGTCAGGAACAAGTCTATATAATGATTTTCATTGCAACACAAACACAATGTGCAGTTTGCAGAATTACGTGCTTGCACCTTCACTGACGCTCTCTGCCCCAGGGGCTGCAGTCCTTCCCCAGCTGATTAAGACAGCACTGTCTTTCCCGTGACATATCCAATCGAGAATGGAAGGCCAGGCATTAATAACCTTCACTGGGGAACAGAGCTACAGGTTTAAAACTTTCACGATGCCCCCAGCGGAGAATTGAGCCCTGTGACAGGAGGGGACACTAACCACGATACTGTGGAGGACAAAAACATCGAAGGAAGCCCTTCAGCCTGTTGTGGCTGCACTTGTCCAACACAACGGCTTAACGACCTGAATCAAGTTTTTCATTGTTTATATGTTTTGGCATCACAAATTAACATCTCATTTTTTTTTTCAGGTTGGAAGGGTTTCCACCTCTCTGACCCTTTCCGCACATCTACTCAAAACTTTCTGCCTTTTCCCGAAATCTCTTGGCCCCAGTGTTCGATCCCCCATCAATAACAAACGTTTTTTTCAGTCTATCTTATCCATATCCCTCATTATTTTGTACATCTCAGTCATATCTTCTCCAATCTCCTCTGGTCAGCGACAAACAACCCCAGTCTGTCCAATCTCTCCTCATAACTGAAACTCTTCAGCCCAGACAATATCCCATTGAATCTCTCCTGCAACGTTCCCAGTGCGATCACACCATTGCTATACTGTGAATTGTAGAACTGCACACAGTAATCTAGCTAGAGCCGAATTAACTTTTTTTTTTCTATTCTGTTACAGTATGAGGGCAGCGCTGGCTCGGCAGTATTGATTGTGATCCCTAATTGCACAGTGGGCAGTTGACACTCAACCGTATTGCAGTGAGTCTGGAGTCACATTGAGCCCCGACCAGGTAAGAATGGCAGGTTCCTTCCTCAAAGGACGTCAGTGAACCCGATGGTTTTGTTTTTTCAACAATTGACCATGGATTTGTAGGTGTTATTAGATTCGTACTTCCAGATATTTATTGAATCTCAATTCTAACACCTGGCATGGTTGAAGTCAAACCCGGGTCCCTGGTTCGTTTGCTTATTGTCTGAATTAACAGTCCAGTGGTAATAGTGCTCAGCCATTGCAGAAATCCCGTGAAACTAATCTTTCTCAATGAAGTCGCTTTTCCTCGATATTGTCCTGTGTCATTTTCCTGAGCTTGACTCCCAATAATCGCAAGTCCATATCAGTAAAAGCTGCTACCTGAGGATTGGCCTCACAACAGCGGTAAGCAAATGAAGCAACTGGTCTGCAGGTCCCTATGGTGGGGTTGGGGCACGTTCACCCAGCAACAGTGACCGCAGCAGCACAGAGTGAAGAGTATCAATGTGAGAGTCTGTGTAAGATTCTGCAGTGCCTTAATGAAATAGCAAATGACTCCACAACTACACGATGAAAGAGCAGCGCTCCCAAAACTAGTGCCCAGTTAAACCTGTTAGACTCTAACCTGGTGTTGTGTGATTTTTAACTTTGTACACCATAGTCGAACACCGGCATCTCTAAATTAATGAAATGGGGGTGTGGGACGGAAAGTTCGGTTAGTGATCGAAGGAGGGAGAGAAATCTCTGAGAACGGGTGGATTTGAATTCGGACATATGAAACACAGAGATGTGAGCGAGAAGAATTTGAAGGGAAAAGATAATCACCTTTGGAGAAAATTACCATGTTGAAGCAACTGATTCCTTCGTGTTTCACAAAAACTGGGGCAGTTAGAGCAATTAGTACCAGGACTCGCATTCGAACCGAGGTTGCTGCGACCACAACGCAGAGTACTAACCACTATACGATCACGGTGTCCCACAGACGCGCACTCTGACAGTGGGCAATAAGTACTGTATCATAGGAAATGTTAGGCAGCGCAACAAATGAACAATATCAGTGATGAGCGAACAGTGGCAGATACGTGGGAACTCAGAATGGGCTGACCGTTTAATATCGGTTCCCCCAGTGGCTGTGGTGATTCCATTATTTATATGCTGTAGGCTGAGGTAAATAGATTTCTCGAAAACATCAAAAACTCCGGGGACAGCGCGGTGTTGTTGAAATGTATGCTTCAATAGTAATGCAGTTTAACATCGGCTACTTTACCAGGTTCCCCCACCCCCACAAGGCAGTAACCACTGCTGCCACATAGTCCCAATTCCCAGCCCCAGAATCAGAGGAATTGAGTGGCGCAGTCGCGAAGATCCAACTGGAAGTCGGGATGGGAATGAGGTCGCAGAGATACTCGAAAACTCCAGTGACACAACCGGTGAATGCAGGGTATTTCTATGACGGTTTCGAGGGGCAAGTAATTCCGAGGTTGGGAGTGCTCCTGGTCAAAGGCGGGGCAGAAGGGTAATTTTTTTCCCGTTTATAGCAATCTACAGTGCAGCTTGCTGAGACAGCTGAGTGCCACAACTGGAGCGTGGGCGGCTGGTTTGAAGTTTGAACTTGCTTCACTGTCACCAACTTGCCTGGAATGAATTGCTTTCACTATTTTTCTTTCCAATTGTTTAATATCTCCCTGCAGTCTGCTGCTTTCTTCCTCATGGGTAATTACATGACTAACTGTTGTATGATCTGCACACTGCTAACTCACGGCCACTACAAGTAAATATGAATCATTGATCTATATGAGAAAACAGTGGAACTAACTGCAGGCATGCTTTGTCGGTTTGCAGGCGACGCCAGAATTGTAGACAGTGAGGAAGATTATCTAAATTTCAAAAGGATCTTAATCCAATGAGTCGTTGGACTGAAATATGTAACATGGAGTTCAATCTGGATAAATGGAAGGTATTGCATTTTGGTATAACAACAAGAGTAGGGCTTTGCGTAGTGTTGGAGAACACAGAAGCTAGGGGTGCAGGTGCATAATTCCTTGTAGTTTGCATCACCTACAGACAAGATGGTTCAAAGGCATTTAACATACTTCCATACTTAACATACTTAACATACAAGGCAGTGTTGTGTGATTTTTAACTTTGTACACCATAGTCCAACACTAGCATCGCTAAATTAATGAAATGGGGGTGTGGGACGGAACGTTCAGTTAGTGATCGAAGGAGGGAGAGAAATCTCTGAGAACGGGTGGATTTGAATTCTGACATATGAAACACAGAGATGTGAGCGAGCGGAATTTGAAGGGAAAAGATAATCACCTTGGAGAAAATTACCACGTTAAAGCAACTGATTTCTTTGTGTTTCACAAAAACTGGGACAGTTAGAGCGATTACTGCCGTGACTCGGATTCGAACCGAGGTTGCTGCGGCCACAACGCAGAGCACTAACCACTATACGATCACGGCGTCCCACAGACACACACGCGCGCAGCGTGCAATAAGTACTGTATCATAGGAAATGTTAGGCAGCGCACCAAATGCACAATATCAGTGATGAGCGAACAGTGGCAGAAATGTGAGAACTCAGAATGGGCTGACCGTTTAATATCGGTTCCCCCAGTGGCTGTGGTGATTCCATTATTTATATGCTGAAGGCTGAGATAAATAGATTTCTCGAAAACATCAAAACCTCCGGGGACAGTGCAGGTGTTGTTGAAATGTATAATTCAATAGTAATGCAGTTTAACATCGGCTAATTTACCAGGTTCCCCCCGACACACACACACAAGGCAGTAACCACTGCTGCCACATAGTCCCAATTCCTAGCCCCAGAACCTGAGGAATTGAGTGGCGCAGTCGCGAAGATCCAACTGGAAGTCGGGATGGGAATGAGGTCGCAGAGATACTCGAAAACGCCAGTGACACAACCGGTGAATGCAGGGCATTTCTATGACGGTTTCGAGGCGCAAGTAATTCCGAGGTTGGGAGTGCTCCTGGTCAAAGGCGGGGCAGAAGGGAATTTTTTTCCCGTTTATAGCAATCTACAGTGCAGCTTGCTGAGACAGCTGAGTGCCACAACTGGAACGTGGGCGGCTGGTTTGAAGTTTGAACTTGCTTCACTGTCACCAACTTGCCTGGAATGAATTGCTTTCACCATTTTTATTTCCAATTGTTTAATATCTCCCTGCAGTCTGCGGCTTTCTTCCTCATGGGTAATTACATGACTAACTGTTGTATGATCTGCACACTGCTAACTCACGGCCACTACAAGTAAATATGAATCATTGATCTATATGAGAAAACAGTGGAACTCACTGGAGGCATGCTTTGTCGGTTTGCAGGCGACGCCAGAATTGTAGACAGTGAGGAAGATTATCTAAATTTCAAAAGGATCTTAATCCAATGAGTCGTTGGACTGAAAAATGTAACATGGAGTTCAATCTGGATAAATGGAAGGTATTGCATTTTGGTATAACAACAAGTTGCGTAGTGTTGGAGAACATGGAAGCTCGGGGTGAAGGTGCATAATTCCTTGTAATTTGCATCACCTACAGATAAGGTGGTTGAAAGGCATTTAACATACTTCCCTTCATTGTTCAGTCCTTCGTGTATTGGAGTCGGGACGTTATGTTGAAGCTTTGCAGGACATTGATGAGGCCTCTTCTGGAATATTATGTCCAGTTCCGGTCGCCCAGTTGTAGGAATGATATTATTCAGCTGGAGCAGGTTCAAAAAAGTATGCACGCATGTTGCTGTGTGTGGAAGGTTTGAGTTATAATGAGAGGCTGGATAGGCTGAGACTATTTTCAGCTTCGAGATCGGGGTGCTGGAAAACCACAACAGGTAAGGCAACATCCCAGGAGCAGGAGAATAATTTTTTTGCGCAAGTGTTCTTCATCAGGCTCTTCCCCGAAATGTCGATTCTCCCGCTCCTCAAATGCTGCATGACCTGTTGTGCATCCCAGCAGAACACTCTGGATTCTGATCTCTCATCTGCAGTTCTCACTGTCCCGAAGTTGAGACTGTTTTCACTCTAGGTTAGGGGTTTGAACGGCGACCTGACAGAATTTGGGAGAAGATTTGTAGCTCGGGTGCTCGTTGTTGTGGTTCTGTTCGCCGAGCTGGAAATTTTTGTTGCAAATGTTTCGTCCCCTGTCTAGGTGACATCCTCATTGCTTGGGAGCCCCCTGTGAAGCGCTTCTGTGGTGTTTCCTCCGGCATTTATAGTGGCCTGTCCCTGCCGCTTCCGGTTGTCAGTCCGGCACAATGCAGCACACAGAACTGCGAAAAGAGGAAGAGGAACACATGTACAAGGTATTCGCCAAAAACGGATAACCGCGCAATTTCATCAACAGATGCCTAAGAGAAAGACAACGGAACGAGGACATGCCGCAACCCAAAGGACTAGCCACACTGCCATACATCAGGAGCATTTCAGAACTGACAGCCAGACTACTGCGACCCCTAGGACTTATAACAGCACACAAACCAACAGCCATTCTCAGACAACAACTCACCAGAACGAAGGACCCGATACCCAGCATGAGCAAAACTAATGTAGTGTACAAAGTCCCATGCAAGGACTGCACAAAACACTATATAGGACAAACAGGAAGACAGCTAACGATCCGCATCCATGAAAATCAACTAGCCACGAAACGACATGACCAGCTATCCTTAGTAGCCACACACGCAGACGACTAGCAACATGAATTCGACTGGGACAACACTACCATTATAGGGCAAGCCAAACAAAGAACAGCCAGGGAATTCCTAGAAGCATGGCACTCATCCACAAACTCCATCAACAAACACATCGACCTGGACCCAATATACCGGCCACTACAGCGGACAGCTGAAACTGACAACCGGAAGTGGCAGGGACAGCCACTATAAATGCCGGAGGAAACACCACAGAAGCGCTTCACAGGAGGCTCTCAAGCACTGAGGATGTCACCTAGACAGGGGACGAAACGTTTGCAACAAAAATTTCCAGCTCGGCGAACAGCCACAACAACCTGACAGAAGTTTATGAATTATTGAGAGACAAGTTAGAGTTAACGATAGCTGCCTTTTCTCAGGATGGGGATTTCAAGGTGAGAGGGAATATGTTTAAGATGAAAAGACAGAGTTTTTTTTTTAAAAAGTCATGTGAGGCTTTTTTTAAGGAAGGTGTTTTACGTGTGCAATTAACTTGCTGAGGAAGTGATGGATGAGGGTGTGTTTGCAACATTTAATGGACAATTGATTCCAAATATGAATGGGAAAGTGGGATTTTTAAAATAAATTTATTCATGCCTAGTAGATCAGTTATTTCCCAGAGGACATTTAAGAGTCAACCGCGGTATTATACATCTGGAGTCTCCTGTGGGAAAGAGCAGCTGAATATGACAATTTGCTTCCCGAACTGGCATGAGTGAATCAGATGGGATTTTCCATATAACTGATTTAGGTCATCACGAGATTCTTCAATTCCAGGTGCTTATTGAATTCAAACTCCACCATCTGTCATGCCAGGATCTTAAATCTTTGTCCTCAAAATATTACCTGGTTTTTTGGATTAACAACACAGTAATAAAACTACAAGGGCATTATAACCACCCAACGGGTACAGGAGGAGGCAGATGGGAGTAGATTAGTTTGGCAGTATGTTCAGCATGGATTGGTTGCACTGACGGGCTTGTATGTCTTCATGCTGTATGACTATGATTGACGCTATGGAGCAAATATCTGGTTGGGATTAACAACAGCACTGACAGCATAATCGAACACCTGATGAGATATGTAATCCTGCTGGAGTCTCGGAGGTTGTTTTGCTCAGTCATCCCTTCCCACACACGGGACTGGTGAACGGCCTCTCCCCAGTGTTACTGATTAAATGAGTTTCCATTTCTGTGGTTAATTGAATCCCTTCCAGCAGTTCCCACATTGCCCTGCTTTCTCTGCGGTATCAGTGGCCATTTTTCTACACAGGGTGAACGATCCTTTCACATTGTGTCCACACAGGTTCAAATCCCGTTTTCCATGTTGTTAATGTGTTTTCATTCTTCCTTATTCACCCACAGGGTGTGAGTATCACTGGTCAGAACAACATTTATTTTTCGCCCCTCGTTCGTTGCTTTCTGGCTACACCACAGACCTGGGTGCGATCCCAGCCTCGGGTGTCTGTCTGTGGGCAGTCTGCACATTCTCTGTGTGTTTGCATTTTTATTTCTCCCTCTGACCAAAGGTGTGCCTGTTACAGGGATCAACAATGGGAAATGCAGGCTTATGGGGCAGGGAATACCCTGGGGTCTGGTGGGATGCGCTTCCGATGTACCTTGTGAACTGGAAGGGCCGACAAGCCTGCTTCCCCACATGATGGGGATTCCTGAATTAAGGGTCAGCTCATTTTTTTTTCTGGTCCTGGAGTCTCTCGTAGGCCGGACTGGGTGAAGATGGTTGAATCCCCTGCATAAGGGACATGAATGAATGAGATTGCAGGAAATTAAAATCATGATCTCTGTTCCTGAGGTCAGGCTTGCATTTCAGGTTTTATTCGTCGAACGTAAACATCACCTTTTCCGTGTTCCAGTCGCTAAGGATGACTAGTTTAAAATATCACCCCAACACCACCTTCTCCAGGTTGAAGCCTTGACTGTGTGGAAGAAACTGATACTGAGCAGATGCGAGCAAATGCAGCTGCCACCGCCAGTATCGGAAACACAGATCCAAATAGAAAAATCATCTTTTAAACCCACCACTGCAAAGTTAAGGGCTCATCACGCTCCACTTGTGCCACTCAGCTGTCTTAGAAAGATGCACCGGAAATCGCTATGGTAGTATAAACGGGGACAACCATTCCCTTGAGCAGGAGCACACTCAACCGAGGAATTTCTTGCGTCTCTGTACCATCACAGAAGGACAAGGCGCTCACCTATTGCATCACTGGAGCCAGAGAGTAACTCTGCGTACTCATTCCCATGAGATGGAAATGTGTTGCTGGAAAAGCGCAACAGGTCAGGCAGCATCTGGGGAACAGGAGAATCGACGTTTCGGGCATTAGCCCTTCTTCAGGAATTCCATTTCTGATCTCCAGCATCTGCAGACCTCACTTTCTACTCATTCCCATCCCCATTTCCAGTTGGATCTGGGCGGCTGTGCCGATGTTAAGCTAAAATGCTATTGAAGCAAACATTTAAACAATATCCTGTACTGTCTCCCGAGTCTTTGATGTTTTGTCGAAATCGGTCAATCTCAGTTTTCAACTTTCTCATTCAAGGGATCTCCACAGCCTCTGAGGACATCGAACTGAAAGATTCAGCTCATTCTCAGTTCCCACATGTCTGTCACTGTTCGCTGAGTACTGATACTGTACATTTGCTGTTTTTCCGAACATTTCCTCTGCTAGTATACTTATTGCTGCTTGCAAGCATCCTGTTCTGTGGTAACTGTGATCGTGGTTGTCGGTATTTTGTATTGTGACCACAGCAACCTCGATTTGAAACCAAGTCACGGCACTAAGTGTTCTCTCCGTTGTCCTTTTTGTGACACATGCTAAGATATTAATTGTTTTACCTTCAAATTCCGCTCTCTTACATCTCTGCGTTTCATATATCAGGATTCAAACATACCCGTTGTCGGAGATTTCTCTCCTTCCCACGATCATTAAACCTCCTTTCCGTCCCTCCTCCCATTTCTCTGGGGCAATGCTCAATCTATCACTTTGTTTCACAATCATACTGTTCTGTCTGTGCTGCTGCTGTGGTGACTGTTGTTGGGTGAACGTGCCCCAATACCACCATCGGGACCTTCAAACAAATCGATCCATTTGAATACCGCGGTTGTGAAATCAATCCCCATGTAGCAGCTTTTACTGACCAGAGACAATTGTAGCGTCAGGCTCATGGAAAATACCAGGGCAGTTTTGGTGAAAAGACATTTTATTGTTAAAGATCAGCTTTTATGGCTTTCTACGTTGGTCTTGTGATAATTTCATAGGACTGATAATCCAGAGACCGAGGTAATAGTCTGGGTACTCGGGCTTGAATCCCATCATGCCATAATTGTCAAATTTGGATTAAAAAATTATCTGCAAGGAAGAATCTAATGACTACTATAGATCCATTGACAATTGTTGAAAAAAAAATCTGTTTCACTGATGTAATTGCGGGATGGAATTTGCTATCCTTACATGGCCGGGGCTGCATGTAACTTCAGACCCACAGCAATATAGTTAGGTCTCAACTGCCCTCTGGGCAATTAGGAATGGGTAATAAATGCTGCTTAGCTAGAATCGCCCTCATACTAATCCAGAAATTTTAAAACAAATGCTCATTAGGCTCAAGCAAGAGTGTTGTGTGCAGTTTTGCAAGTCATATTATAGCAGGGATGTGATCACACTGAGAAAATTGCAGGAGATATTTACCGGGATACTGTTTGGGTTGAAGAGTTTCAGTTGTGAAGAAAGACAGGACAGAGTGGAGTGTTTGTTGCAGTGCAAAGGAGATGTGTACACGACATGATTGAGTTAGAGCACGGACAGGGTTGAATAAACGAGTTTCCCATTGATGGAGGGATCGATCAGCAGGGGCCAGAGACTTAAGGAGAAAGACAGAAACGTTTGAGAAGATGTGCGAAAAAGCTTTATCAGCTAGTGGGTGGTTGGAATTTGGAATACACTGTCTGCATTTTTCAGAGCGGCAGAAAGCTTCATAACCTGAATAAATATTCAGATGTGAACTTTTGATGCCAAGACATATAAGGCTGTGGGGTAAGTATTCTGAAATGGGATTCAGTTCATTAGGCAGTTGTTTTTGACAAGTGTGGCCACATTTAGTTGATGGGCCTCCTTTGACACTCTTGCCCTCGGTTGTATAATGGTTAGTGTCCCCGCCTTTCACAGGGCTCAATTCTCCGCTGGGGACAATGTAAACGTTTTAAAACTGTCGCTCCATTCCCAAGTGCGGGTATTGATACCTGTCCTTCCATTCTCGATGGGGCATATCACACGAAGGACAGTGCTGCCTGAATAAAGGTGGGGAAGGACTGCAGCTCTCAGGGAGGCAGAGTGTCAGTGAACGGGCAAACACGTGACTTCTGCAAACATCACCTTGTGACTGTTTTGGAATGAAAAGCATTTGACAGACTTGTTCCGGATTGAAGTGTTTACAAGAAGCAGGAAGCTAAGGAAGAAACAACATAAACGCATTCAAGTATGAGTGCAGAAACATTTCCCGCATCACGAATTAAATTGTAAAGGATAGAGTGGCGTTTCGATACAGTGAATTTGGGTTCATTTATTTTGATGAGTCTATTACCAGGGTATAAAACCATTAAAAAATGATCCAGCATTTGCTCAGTATGATGGAACATTGTCTCAGTAATTCGCACTGCTGTTCAGAGGGAGGGTTAGGTTGATTGGCAAAGTTAAATTGCCCTCTCGTGTCCAGGGAGTGAATTAAGTAAGTTAGGTGAATTAGCCATGGGTAACGCGGGGATAAGGTCAGCAGTCACAGGACGTCAGGTTATACTCCAACAGGTTTATTTGAAATCATAAGGGGGAGGGATTCCCCTTCTTCAGGTGAAATATAAGGAAATAGGGAGGGGAGCTAGGTTTGGTTGAGATGCTCTTCAGAGAGTCAACACCGGCTAAATTGACTAAAATGCTCTTTCTGCACTGTAGAATTTTGTGATTCTATGAATTGTTAATGACGGTGTTTACTGAGGTGTAAAGCCATTAGATAAGATGCTGATGGGGGTGTACTGAGGATGAGATTTTATTCACTTGTCTTCTTTGAAAATTGAGAACAATTATCCCTGAACCAAGGAAGACTTAATGGGGGTTTTCAGGTTATGAAATGTTTGGACAGAGTAAATAGGTGGAAAATTCCCTCTTTCAAGTAAGTAAACATCTAGATGTCAGGCATTCAATACCTTTGATAAACCCTTTGAAGGACAAAGCAATGATGAGAACAGAATCGCTGTCACTCCGAGAATCTGTTTTTTCAAAATATTTGGACATTTGGTGACATACAAGGAATAAATTTCACAAGGAGAGAGACAGCGTGTGGCTAGGTAAAGGTGTAGGGCTGGCGTGTAGTCGGTCGGAAGTTGCGGGGAAACAATGTCTAAGTTGGTTGACTTTAAATGTAAAGACATTGCTTTAATATGTGCAGCTGAATAAGATTCGGGTCCAAAACTCTGCATTTTGAAAGATTTGGCATAATATTTCACCTAAAGCATTGTAAATGGAACTGAGTGGATTTTTATTTATTGTGAAGAAGAATATATTACACAATGAATGGGAAGTTACCAATTGCTTGGAGATCGACTTCCTGCTTTCATCACATGCGTTAAAGATGTGAGAACAAACACCATGATGTTTGGTCCATTTAATACTCAGTGAAATCTGCCAAAACAACGAGCAACGAAACTGGTGGGTTTTATTTTGCACTTTAACCCTCTGTTTTTCTAAGCAGTATTTTCCTTAAGCTGAAATAAAGTCAGAGCAAATTTGAATACAACATTAATCGTTCAAATGAGATATATCTAATTCACTTCTGATTATTACAATGAACATTGTGAGGTTTCAACAAAATTAAAATGAAACGAACAAATCAGCATTTCTTGCGATTTAATCCAATTCAGGTTTAGCCATATGAGAAATGACATAGAGCGACAACATCGCCTTTATTTCCCTCACCATGGCTTCTTCACGTGAGAGAGAAAGTGACTGAAGAAATTATGTGTCAAATGTAGGTGTAAATATGACGGTAAATGTTGTCCTTTTTCATTCTGACTCAGTTATGACTCAGAATGAATCACTGACAGCTATTCATTCTGACCGGCATGGCTATTTATTGGAATTTCCTCTAATTATAATTCAAGTGAAAGCAGAAACACAATGGTGTGGATTCGATTCCGCTCTGGAACTTTCTCATCCATGACGTTCACCACATGTAACCTGATGAGGTCACATGTCATCCCTCTACAAAATGTGCTGAGGAGACCGAGAAATGATGGTGGTGAGTTATTATATCGCTGTGCTCCACATTCACTGGTTCGAGTCACACTCTGGTTGTTAATTTTACACACCGCTCTGGCAGTTTTTCTTTGCACCTCACACTCTGGTATACACTGGATAGAGAATCTTGTTCTTGCCCTTCACTGCACGGGAGACTCACAAATAATCGACACCACATTAAAGTCGAAATGAAGAGTGAGAGCAGTCATTCTATTCAATTGTAGATGAAATTGGTGGAATGAGAAGGAACGCATTTTTCTTTCCGCCCTACATTCCATCTTGTCTTTCTATGAATTTACATCGAAAGAAAGCGAAAAAAATAACAAGAGATTGGGAGCACAAGTTTATCCATTGGGGTTGTTCATGAGTATTTTAACCTAACACTTCTCACAAATATCTATCATTATTTCAAACAGTCACTCGGAATTGGAACCGCAGAAAATTTCTCTAATGGAAAAAAATTCTTCCTTTCACAAATTTCTGCTGTGTGTGAATCATACAACAATCCATCATCCAGCGTGATCACTGACTTTCCAACTGTATAAGATCTAGCAACTTCCTTCAGCAATCGCAGCTTCTGTACACAGCCACCAGTGCTGTGCCCAGTGTCAGTTGTTGCCCCCAGGTCACAGCATATTTCTTCTTCCTGAGTTTATGAGCCTTGTTCCTGATCTGTCTGATCTGTTTAATAAACCTTTTCTGTCACTTCATCACATCCCCTCATAATTCTGAACTCATGAATAAAATAAGGCGTTAGACGAAATGTTAAACCAAATGGAAGTATGCTATTCAGCCCAAGGAGTCTGCTCAACCATTCAACAAACTCATGGTTGATCTGTTTTGGAGATGCCGGTGTTGGACTGGGGTGTTCAAAGTTAAAAATTACACAACACCTGATAGTCACCTGACTATTACCTGATGAAGGAGTGATGCTCCGAAAGCTAGTGTGCTTCCAATTAAACCTGTTGGGCGATAACCTGGTGTTGTGTGATTTTTAACATAGTCAATCTGATAATCTTGAATTCCTTTCAGCTCACTTAGATCGACAAAGTTTCATCATCTTTCTGATTAACTATCTGGCATAGTTTGAAAATACCCAACCACACAGTCTCAACAGCAGGTACTGGAAAATGCCACAGATTGTTTGGCCCCTGAGCAAAGAAATTACTCCTCATTTCTGAATTAAATGGGCAATATCGAATTCTGAGATTATGTCCTCTGGTGCTCTCCTCAGAGCATAGGGCAAGCCACCTGCCCGTATCTACCCTGTCAAGATCCCACGAATATTGAACGTTTATAAATGTTATTATGTGATTATAAAGTTCCCCTCCTCCTCCTTTGTTTCAAGGAGAATAATCCCAGCCTAACCAATCATTCCACGAAGTTCTACTGTATACAGAGTTAGCAACATGTTAGTAAGTCTGCGCTTCCCTTACAGCGTCCTTATATATTATTAAGACAGGTGGAGAAATTTCGGTGAGGAAACGGGTTGAAATTTCAGGCGCAGACGGGAATTGGAACTTGAAATCAGAAAGCGATTAGAATCGGATTGACCCACAGAAGGACCAAATACAGCAATGATAACTCTGACAAATGAGAATCTAATCATATTCGATTGACATTCAATGGCTTCAATGTAACTGAATTCCTCCGTGTAATCGTCCTGGGAGCTAGCATTTAGGAAAAATGGAACCTGACCGCCCATATAAAGAAGTTGACGACAAAAACCTGTCCGCGGGTCGACTTTGTTTGATTATTAACTCAACTCTTGTCTCCGTGAAGCCTACATCGTCCGCAACGCACAAATTAGATGTTTAACAGAACTCTCTCCATTTGCCGCGGTGCGTGCAGCTTCAATGCCACTGAAGGAACTGGGCATCCTCCACCACAATGCAGTCACTTAACTGTGTATTGTTCAACACCTGAACTTTTATTCCCTTAACTGCTAAGGCACAATTGCAGCAGATTGCACCACATAGAAAATTCACTGGAGTAAGTCATCCAGGCTTTGTTGACAGAACCTTCACAGCTCAAAAACTGTACTGACTATAAGGACAAGGTTAAAGATGCACTGAACCTCCACTATTTGCAAATTACCCTCTGAGACACATACCAGCATTACTTGGGGAGGAATCAGTGGTAAATTCATTGAGTGGTGAAGTCGTTTGATGGGCAAAGATTTATACTTCAGCCCTCTATCTTTCAACTTTCAATTTTTTAAAATGTAGATTATTGCATGGACCAGACTTGTGCTCATTCCTTTAGTTGTTTCCTAAACTGGCGGTTACTAAAGATCGAATATCATCCACAGTCTGTGGTCAACAATAGAAAATATCCAAAAACTTCTCGAACAACTGATCTACCTGTCCAACAATCTTCAGGGATCTGTGAATGTCCACTCCAAGATCTCTTTGTTCATGTACACCACTCAGAATCCTCATTGTTATTGTTACAACTCCCCAAATTCACTACCATTCATTAGTCTGGATTCAATTCCATTCGCCATTTTTCCTTTCCACCTGATGGATACATCCCTGCGGTCCCTGACATTATTCATCATAGTCAACTACACGACTATGTATCGTCAGTAAACTTCTAAATCATGACTCCTAATAAAAAAGTTTGAATTATTGATCTACATCAGGAAACAGTGGTACTTCACTGGGAAAAAGCATCCAAACATGGTTCCTTGCTGCATGGGATGAACAACTGCCACGTTCCAATCTCCAAGGGTTGCTAGCCCAGTATCTCGCCACTACATTTGCAGATGACACAAAGATTGGTGGAGTAGCCAGAAAACATAGGGGACTGTCAAAGAATGAAGTGGAATATAGGTAGACAGAAGAGTTGAGCGGAGAAGTGGCAAATGGTGTTCCATTCAAGCAAATGTGTGGTGATGATTTGGGGAAGTCTAATTCCAGAGCCAAGTATACAGTAAACGGAACAGCCTTGGGTAAACTTTATGAGAAGAGAGATCTGGGAGTTCAGGTCCTTTGTACCCTGCAGTTGACTGCACAGGTGGATAGAGTGGTCAAGAAGGCATATGGCATGCTTGCCTTCACCGGATAGGGCATTGAGTATAAGAGCAGGCAAGCCCTGCTAAAATTGTACAAGAGTTTGTTTCGGCTGCGTTTAGAATACTCTGTACAGTTCTGGTCGCCAAATTATCAAAACTATGTGGATGTTTAGGAGAGAATGCGGAGAAGGTTTACGCAGATGCTGCCTGGTATGGAAGATGCAAGCTCTGAAGAGAGGTTGAGTAGGTTACTTCTGCTTTCATTAGAAAAAACGAGATTGAGGGGACCTGATTGAGGTCTACAATATCATGAAGGGTACAGACAGGGTGGATAGAGATAAGCTTTTTCCCAAGATGAGGGATTCAATAATGAGAGGTCACGCATTCAATGAGAGAGGTGAAACGTTTAAGGGAGATAGACATGGAAAGTATTTTACACAGAGGGTGGTAGGTGCTGGAATGCGTTGCCAGCAGAGATAGTAGAGGCAGGCATGGTAGATTCATTTCAGGTGCGCCTGGACCAATGCATGAGTAAGTGAGAAGCAGAGGGATACGGATGCTTAGAAATTGGGCGACATGTTTAGATAGTTGATTTGGATCGGCTCAGGCTCAGCTGTCCAAAGGGCCTGTTCCTGGGCTGCACATTTTCTGTATTCTTTGTTCTTCTTTGTTCACTACACTACCAACTGTGGGTTACAGGTGAAGTAGTGTTACTTCTGCAGTCATAATTACTTATGCAAGGTAAATTAACTCACACCAGTGTCCAATTGTTTCAACCAAGAGCTGAGTCAACAAGAATGTGAAGGAAATATACAATTGTTTTCATATTAGCTAAAATGTGCATACAAGAATGAAAGGTGTCTGCAGACAATGGTAGATGGTACAGACAAATAGATAAGGTGCTGTGAGGATGTCGGTTAAGCTAGAAATGCTTATACAAGCAGTAGTTATAAGCATTTGCTTCCCATTTCTGCAAAAATAAAAAAAAACAAACCCCAATTAAAAGGTAGTAAGGTTCAATATGGTTGGGGAAAGGGAGGAAATGTCACAAGTGTGGTAAATGGATCGCAGTGAAGGAGGACATACCTAACAGTTGACTACAGCCAAGATGTGGTGAAAAGGCCAAGTCAAACCTGTACTTTGTTATGCCCAAGGCCGGATAAGGCAAAAGAGAAACATTAGTAATGGGCACCGGGTTTGGACTAGTGAATCCTATGTACTTGCTAAACTCTGCGAGTCGATTTCAGGAACCACGCTTGCAAGCGTCTAATAAACATACTGATTGCTTCAGATCTTGTCTCGCACTGAAATTATTGAAGTAAGTGGGCTTAGTTTCATATAATTGGGGGATCGTCCGGGATATTCTTCCATCGCCGGGGGAAGTGGCTGGCCCTGGACACTGGGAAGATGCCTCCCATTCACAATTGAGGAGTGGTTTCTTGTCCCGGTTTTGTCCGCTCCCTTGGGAGACTGGTACGAATCCCACAACAGAGACATCTGAATCAGACAGTGAAAGAAGGTCAATAAAAAGTATAGAAAAAAGGGGGCCAGCCAACTCTGTGCACAGACCAACGTCAGAAAACTGACATTTAAGTATTAACTTGGTGGCCGGGAAAAGGGATATTTAATCGCTGAGGGACTGGTGAGGGCCCCGAGGAATGGGGTGTCGGCAGAGTAAGTCAAACTGTCACGGAGTAAAGGAAGAAAAAGTCCCTGGTAACATTCCTCCTGAAAGTCCGTTGGGGAGGATGTTGAGGGAATGGACAAGTAACACTTGTACAAGGGAAAAAGATAAAAAGAAAATGATTAAATATTGTTGTTTGGTATGGACCAAAGAACCAATCCTTCATCCAGCTGTCTTCTGGCCAAAGTATGATTCGGATGAGGATTGGGTATGTCAGTACTTAGATTTGCATGTGAATAAAAAACAAACTTTTAGTGAAAAAGAGGCGGACTATGCATCCTGTTGGAAGGGAAGTTTGGGAATGATGGTAGTAAAGACAAATGATTCCCCCTCTGCCCCTCCCCCCCAGTCCCTGGGATCCTTTTGCCTGTTTGCACTCCCGCCCCCCGTACCATAAAATCAGATTAGGTGAAAATGGGGGAGGTGGAGAGACAGACAGACAGGGGCAGGGAACGGATGACCAACAAGAGGAGAACGAAGGGGCGGTGGGCGGGGATGTTGTTGTTCCCGACCCTCAATCCGCAACAAAAGGAAGGGAAGATCAAGTAGATGTAGAGGAGGCCTCTGGAGTAACTAAACGAAAGCCTAAGGGGGAAAAACAAAAACAAAAAAGGGGAAGAATATAAAGACTTATCCCCTTCGCGAGGTACCAATAGGGGACAAAGAGATTGGGTTTGTAAGTGTCCCCCTCACCAGTGGGGAGGTCAGAACATTTAAAAATGAGATGAAGGTCCTGGTTGAGGATCCGGTAGGGCTGTCTGATCAAATTGATCAATTCTTGGGGCCCAGTCTGTATACGTGGGCTGAGTTAATGTCTATTTTGAATGTACTATTTACTGGGGAAGAAAGGGGACTTATATCAGGAGCAGCCATTAAAATATGGGACAGGGAACTTCCCATTGGGAATGGGGATACTGGACAGGGAGAGACGGAGGTTCCCCTCAGAGACACACAGTGGTAAAATCAAAACCTGGAGCATAGGGAAGACATGATGGAATTGAAAGACCTGATTCTAAAAGGAATAAGAGAGGCAGTTCCGAAGTCGCAGAATTTGACGAAAGCCTTTGAAGTTAAAGAGGAGAAAGATGAGACACCCCCAGCTTTCTTGCAAAGATTAAGAGACTCAATGCGGAAATAATCTGGAATGAACCCTGAGGACCCAATGGCACAGGGTCTTTTGAAAATATATTTTGTGACAAATGCATGGCCAGACACAGAGAAAGATACTGAAGATAGAAGGGAGGAGTGAAACACCATTAGATGAATTGTTAAGAGAGGCACAGAAAGTGTTTGCAAAGAGAGAGGATGAGAGACAAAAACAGAAGGCAAAAATGATGGTAGCTACGATTGATGATGTAGTTAAGAAAAGAATGGAACCAATAGTGAGCAACCGGAGCAGCGGGTGGCAGCATGTAGGAAAGAGAGGGAGAGGGAGAGGGAGAAGACAAGGGGGAGCATTTGATAGAGGGTTCGAGCGACAGGGGCAGAGATGGAAGTCTCCACAGGCAGAATGATGTTATTGCAGAAACTCGGGCATTTTAAGCGGGAGTGTCCTGATCTACAAAGGGTAGAAACGGCAATTCCGCTTATGAATTTTGATGAAGAATAGGGGTGTCAGGGGTTCGTGCCCCCGGGGAGCCACGAGGAACTGTTGATAAACTTGAAAGTGGGACCCTGTGGGGAAGAGGTAGTCTTCATAGAAGATACGGGGGCAGCACGGTCATCACTGAATTTTAAACCAAAGACAGTAGGAATGTCAACACGGTCAATTACTGTTTCCGGGGTAAAAGGAGAACGATGTCCTGTTCCAGTATTTGAACCTATGATGATAGAAGGTCTGAAGGATACAGTCACAGGGGAACTGTTGTATATCCCTGATATAGGTAGTAACTAACTAGGCAGAGTTTTAATTACCCTCTTAGGACTGGAGATTTGAATTCAGGAAAAAGAATTAGTTGTACAAATGGCAATGTTGACAGAAGACGTGGAGAGAGAGGTAGACTCTATTATATGGGCTAGAGAAGGGAATCGTGGAAAAATACAGATCCGTCCCCTAGAAATAAGTTTAAAAAGGAAAGGGGACGTTGTTTATGAGCGACAATATCCCATTTCCATAGAAGGTAAACGAGGACTGTAGCCAGTAATTGAGGGGCTAGAGATTGACTGTTGGAGCCATGTATGTCTCCTTATAATATCCTAATTCTACCAGTGCGAAAATCCGATGGAACTTATCGATTGGTGCAGGATTTGAGAACATTGAATCGAATAGTACAGATCAGGCACACAGTGGTGCCAAATACGTTATTAAGTAAGATCCCTCATGACCACAAATGGTTTACTGTGATAGATTTAAAGGATGCCTTTTGGGCTTGTCCCTTGGCGGAGGGAAGTAGGAATTTTTTGCCTTTGAATGGGAAGATCCCAAGACAGAACGGAAACAGCAATACCGGTGGACCGCGCTCCCCCAGATGTTTACGCAATCCCCGAATTTATTTGTACAGATGCTAGAACAAATATTGGAGAAATTTAGCAGCCCCAAGGGGACTACCCTGTTGCAGTATGTAGACGACCTCTTAGTATCAGGAATAAGAAGAGAAAGAGTAGTAGAAGCCACTAACAAATTATTGAATTTTCTGGGCCAGCAGGGCCTGCGAGTATCTAAAAACCAAATACAATATGTGGAGCGAGAAGTGAAATACTTGAGACATTTAGTTAGTGAGGGAAAACGAAAGATAAGCCTGGAACGGTTAAAGGGAATATTGGGGATTCCACTGCTCAGGACCAAACGGGAATTACGTAATTTTTGGGTTTAACGAGATATTGCGGATTGTGGATTGATTCTTACGCTCAAAAGAGGAAAAAATTATATCTCAAACTATTAGAGAAGGAACCAAAGTGTCTGAGTTGGGAAGAAGAGGAAAATGAAGTATTTAAGAATTCAAAAGTGATCTAATCCATGCCCCCATGTTAACCTTACCTTCTCGAGATAAACCTTACCATCTTTTTGCTACCGTAGATAAGGGAGCGGCTTTGGGAGTATTAATCCAGAGGTGGGGAGGAATGAAACAGCCAGTAGCATATCTTTCGAAGCTATTGGATCCAGTATCCCGGGGGTGGCCTGAGTGTGTGCAGTCCGTGGCTGCCACTGCACTGTTGGTGGAGGAAAGCAGGAAGCTTACATTTGGGGGAGTCCTAATAGTAAGCACCCCACACCAAGTGAGAATGATCCTAAACCAAAAAGCTGGGCGATGGTTGACAGACTCGCGGGTTCTGAAATATGAGGCAATATTAATACAAAAGGATGATTTAGTGTTGGTCACGGACAATTGTTTAAATCCAGCTGCCTTTCTTTGGAAAGGGGAAGGAGAATCTCCTCAGAATCCAGAGCACGACTGCCTTGACATTATAGAATACCAAACTAAGGTCCGCATGGACCTGAGAGATGCTCCGC
This sequence comes from Chiloscyllium plagiosum, assembly GCF_037043375.1. NCBI lineage: Eukaryota > Metazoa > Chordata > Chondrichthyes > Orectolobiformes > Hemiscylliidae > Chiloscyllium > Chiloscyllium plagiosum. Next base: position 48,884,517 of record NW_028270176.1, read on the forward strand.
TTCATGTAGGAGCCTGACTTTTTATAGACGGATCATCCCGGGTGACTGAAGGGAAAAGACATAATGGGTATGCAGTCGTAGACGGGACAAATGGTAGTGTGGTAAAGGCAGGAAGGTTGCCAAATGGGTGGTCAGCTCAGACCTGCGAACTCTATGCATTGGAAAGCGCCCTTAGGGCATTAGAAAATAAAGAGGGAGCAGCATACAGTGACTCTAAATATGCATTTGGTGTTGTGCACACGTTTGGAAAGATATGACAGGAAAGAGGACTGATCAATAGCCGGGGGAAGGAATTAGCAAATGAGGAGTTGATTAAACGGGTCTTGGAGTCCCTATTACTCCCCCCTCCCCCCCACCCTCCACCCCCGAGAAATAGCGGTAGTGCATGTAAATGGTCATCAGAAAGGAAATGAACCAGAAGTTAGGGGGAATAGATTAGCCGATGAAGTGGCTAGGGAAGCCGCCCTGAACCCACAAGGGGTGCTGATTCATTCCCTAATACCTATTGTCCCTGATCCCCGGAAGCTCCTATATTTACTGAACGAGAAGAAAAATAATTGAAAGATTTTGAGGCTGCAAAAAACAGCAGACGGGCAATGGATGTTACCTGATGGACGGGAAATGTTAAGCAAAATGACGATGCGAGAAATTATGGCTGTCCTACACCAAGGCAGCCATTGGGGAGTACAAGCAACGTATCTTTTAGTTCTTAGGGAATACGGATGTAAAGGAATATATACCATTGCTAAACAAATATATGAGGAATGTATAATATGCAGAAAGTTAAATAAGAAAGTCTTGAGAAAATAGACCCCGGGAGGAAGAGACCCAGGATTCAGACCCTTCCAGAGTATACAAGTAGATTATACTGAACTACCCAGAGTAGGAAGACTAAAATATATGCTGGTCATAGTAGATCAACTATCTGGTTGGGTTGAGGGATACCCCCCTAGCTACCGCCACTGCGAGTGTGGTGTCTGAAACAATATTAGAGCACATAATTCCCCGATATGGGCCAGTGAACGGTATAGAATCCGACCAAAGATCTCATTTTGCCTCTAAACTGTGACAGGAGATAATGAAAAGGTTGGGAATTTCCTGGGAGTTCCATGCTCCATGGAACCCACCATCATCAAGATGGGTTGAGAGAATGAACCAAACACTCAAACGACAGCTCTCTAAATTGATAATAGAAACCAGACTCCCTTGGACCAAATGTTTACCGATAACTCTCTTGCGAGTATGAACAGCCCCAAGGAAAGATTTGGGACTATCCCCTATGAAATCATATTCGTTCCCTTACCTGGGAACGAACAGAGAATTGACAATTCCCGAAACTAAAGACTTGTTCTAAATAAATATATATTCTGGGCTTGTCCACCTCTTTGTCTCTCCTCAGGAAACAGAGTTTATTGGCACAGACTCCGCCCCTTGAATTCACCGTTCATCCCATGCGGCCAGGAGATTGGGTCGTGGCAAAATCATGGACAGAGACTAAATTGCAGCCGGACTGGGAAGGGCTGTATCAGGATCCTTTGATTACCGAAACGACAATAAGGACAGCGGAGAAAGACTGGACTCACTACACTCGGGCCAGTGAAATCTCCAGGTGAGGAAGAAGTCTGGACAGCCGAATCAACGCAAGACGCGCTGAAACTCAGGCTGAAGAGACTTAGAGTAACTGATTATACAGAGGCGACGCAGGCGCGGGATTATTTCTGTAGGATTGTGTATTAAGGTTTTTTGTGCTTCAGCACAATGTTTAGAATGCTGGGGATGCTTAGAGTTATGATGCTAGCTCACTTAGTAATGGGATTTTGTCAAATATAATTTTCATATGTGTTATTAACGGTCTCTGAGTCTGATAATCCGCAAGTAATAGACCTGATGCATGTAGCTTAGTAAATTGTGGGGATGTAGATAATCAGAGACAGTACCGCAGCTCAGAGATACATCTTAAGTCCTTTGGGGATGGTACTTGGTATAATAGTCTTGTCACAATACACAGGGCCATCTTCCGATCACCTCTCGATTGTCCCGATAAAGAGCGTAACCCAATATACCTAATGATAAAGAAAACCATATGGCACAAAGCAATTCTCGGGGTGGGGGTGGAGCACCTATGAGATACAATTAGATGAAACATTTGGGACAGAAATGTAAGCAAATGGGAAGGATTTCTAGGGCTGTTGTTTTCAAAATAGTGTAGGACAGGGAAAACGGGCAGAATTATTGGATACTGAGCTGAAAATGTGTGGCTGGAAAAGCGCAGCAGGTCAGGCGGCATCCAAAGAACAGGAGAATCGACGTTTCGGGCATAAGCCCTTCTTCAGGAATCGGGCATAAGCCCTTCTTCAGAACTATTGGATAATAAGTTACAACCTTTCACCCCTCCCGATGATCCTGAACTAGTAAAAATTATAGAGATAAACGACTTGAAACAGACCATTGAAATACAAACTGGGTACGGGGATGCAAACACCTGGTTTGAATGGGTAAAGTATACTGTAAAAAGTCTGAACAAGAGCAATTGCTATGCATGTGCCTCCGGTAGGCCAGTGACCCAGGTGGTTCCCTTTCCGCTCGGGTGTAAGCGAGACAGGAAGGGCTTGAAATGTATGATAGCCCTGTAACAGGATAAGACTGCATGGAATGATATGAATTGTACCTCCCTATCTCTGATGTTCGCTCCCTTGGAGAAGAAAGATTCAAAAGACCCCCTACTTTTTCAGCTGCAGTCGGAAATCACACGATGTGTGTGCATAGACGAGATACAAGTCAGTCTAGAGATTTGGGGAAGCTGAAAGTATGTTCAGAGATTAAGAATGTTTCCGAAACGGAGAAGGGAGGGAACTACTCAGCACCAAAGGTTCCCCGAGCGGGTCTGTGGTGGTACTGTGGTGGCAAAATATTGAGACCCACCCTACCACCGGATTGGAGAGGGATATGTGCAATTGTACAATTGGTAATTCCATTTACCCTGGCATTTGAGAAGGAAAAGTTAGTAGGGAAAAAGGGAAGGGATAAGAGATCACTGTTAGACACTTCATTTGATGACAGGATTTATCTCGATTCTGTAGGACTCCCTAGGACGGTACCTGATGAGTTCAAGGCTCGTAACCAGATTGCAGCAGGCTTTGAGTCAGCTCTCTTTTGGTAGGCAACAACTAATAAAAATGTACATTGGATAAATTACATTTTCTATAATCAACAGCGATTTATAAATTATACAAGAGATGCGGTTAAAGGAATATCAGAACAGTTTGATGCAACAAGTAGGATGGCATGGGAAAACAGAATGGCCCTTGATATGATTTTAGCGGAAAAAGTGTGTGTGTGATGTTAGGAGGAAGCTGTTGTACCATTATTCCTAATAACACTGAACCTGATGGTTCAATTACTCGGGCCTTAAGGGGATTGACTACCTTAGCAGAGGAACTGGCTGAGAATTCAGGAGTAGATACATCTCTCACGGGATGGCGTGAATCATGGTTTGGAAAATGGAAGGGGGTGGTGGTTTCCATCCTTACTTCCCTGATAGTAGTAGCCGGGGTATTGGTAGCCATTGGCTGCTGTATCATGCCCTATAAACGAGGACTCACCCAAAGACTGATTCAGACAGCCTTAGTAAAACAGATACCCCTAAAATGGAATCAGGCAGAGGAACTTTGTCGATTAAATAATGAGGGGATGAGTGAGACCAAGATGGATGAAATCTCCAGAATGATGCTTGCGAATTTTGGGGGCAATGCTTAAAAGAAAAAATGCAGAAGATAACAAATTGTAATTAAAGAAAAAGGGGGAAATTTTGGGATATAGGTAAAGTAGTGTCACTTCTGCAATCATAATTATTTATGCAAGGTTTATGCACTCACACCAGTGTATAATTGCTTCAACCAAGAGCTGAGTCAACAAGAATGAAAACTATGTGAAGGAAATATATAATTGTTTTTGTATTAGCTAAAATGTGCTTACAAGAATGAAACGTGCCTGCAAGCAATGGTAGATGTTACAGACAAGGAGATAAGGTGCTGTGAGGATGTAGGTTAAGCCAGATATGCTTGTACAAGCAGTAGTTATAAACATCTGTTTCCCACTTTTGCAAAAACACAAAAACAAACCCCAATTAAAAGTTCATAAGGATCAATATGGTTGGGGAAAGGGAGGAAATGTCACAAGGGGGGAAAGTAGATAATAGTGAAGGAGGATATACCTAACAATGGGCCACAGCAGGATGTGGTGAAATGGCCAAGTAAGACTTGTACGTTATTATGTACAAGGCCGGATAAGGCAAGCGAGAAACAATAGTAATGTGCACCGGGTTTGGAGTAGTGAGTCCTATATAAGGTATGTATTTGCTAAACGCTGTGTGCCTTATTCCAGGCACCACGCTTGCAAGCATCTAATAAACAAACTGATTGCTTCAGATCTTGTCTTGGGCTGAAATTATTGAAGTGAGTGAGCTTTGCTTCTCACAGTCTGTAATTTAAATTTACTGTGTTTTCTATTCTCTCAAGTTCTCATATTAATTGCTCCTCGTTTTCTTCATAACTTTGAGACAAATCTCAAAATTCCGGCCACAATAAAAGCGATATGAATTATAAATTAGTATCTGACAAGAGAACCAATGAACAGCTACATAGACCTCTTGAACATGCAGTTGGGCATTGAGAACAGAGGATCAGTGGTTAGCACTCGTGTCTTACAATGTTATGCACTTGGATTTGATTCCATCCTCGGCCACATGTTTGTGTGGAGTTTGCATGTTCTGGTTTTCTCCCACAATCCAAAAATGTGCAGGTTAGGTACATTGGCCATGCTAAGCTGCACGTTCTGTTCAGGGATGTGTAGGTTATGTTCATTAGTCAGGGGTAAAAGTCCAGTAATCTGAGAGCAGAATGGTGCTGAGTGGATTATTCTTTGGAACGTCAGTGTAGACTTGTTGGGCCAAATGGCCTGTTTCCACACAGTAGGGATTCCATAAACATAGAATTGTGTTTCGCTAAACATAACTGACAATTTTTTTAAATGTTGCATTTAAAACTTATCTTTAACTGTTAATTGTCAATCTTGTAAAATATCTCAATGTTACTGATATCAATGTTCAAACAAAACACTGCACATAAAGCCACACAAAGATCTTCATGACCATCTAATTACTGTTCAGTGGAATAATCACAGTAAAATTTTATTGATTCTGAGATCAATCCCCACTATCACAGTAAGGATCTGGTTATCATTCCCTTCAATAAATGCAATCGTTGTCCTCTGGTACTTCAGTTCAGTCGTTATACACCACACTGGCTGTTCAAAGCATGGTTATTATTTATTATGAAGGGCCAAGGGTTCTAACAGCAAGAGATGTTGTTCGATCTTATTTGCTGCACGTTCTCAAACAAGTTTTCACTATAAATATTGCAAAAAAATGTGTTTATTTGGTCTTGTTCAACTGCTGATCCTAACATTTTCAGTTCATGTTCATTAAGCATATTTGGAGAAAGTTAGGAAAGCTGTGGTGTTGGAGAAGTGCAGGCACATTCAAAGAGCAGGAATATCGAAAAGATTCCTGATGAAGGGCTTATGCCCAAAACGTCGATTCTGCTTCTCCTTGAATGCTGCCTGACCTGCTGTGCTTTACCGGCACCACGCTCTTGCCATTAGAAATATTTGACTGAATATTCAGAGACAATACCAGAAGTTAACTCTGTCAATTTAATTTACTGTGCTTTCTATTCACTGAAGTTTTCATGTTAATTGCTCCTCTTTTTCTTCTTAAATCTGATACAAATTTCTAAATAAAGAACACATTAAAATTCACATGAATTATACATTTACATTCGCGACAAGAAAACCAATGGAAGGCGATATAGAATTCTTGAACAGCCTACACATTTGAATGAAAAAGCAATTCCTTCTAAAAAATGTTTCCATGTCTATATCTTTTTCTCAATTCAATAATCCTGCAAATAGTTTATAATTGTCAATTGATCTCTCTGAATGAGTACCTAATCAATGTCAATGTAACAGCTGAAACATTAATAACAGATTGATAACTGGGTGTTAAAGACATTATTTGGAACCAACAAATGTTTGGTATTTACTAGAATTCCACCAGAAAACATTCTTGAATCATAGTACAAGAAGTGAGATTTGTGAGAGATGTGCAAACCTTATTTTTAAATGAACAAACTCCAATATTTTCAAAGCATTTCAATCTTACGGTCAAAATGAACAGGTGAATGGAAAAATAAAACAAGTTTCTGACAATTCATAAACTGAACAACAATTACATATTCACTTTGATCCAAGGACAGAGGAATATTTAGATGAATCACAACATTTAGTTACAAAGTAGGCAATCAGCTGACTGACAAGTAATAGGTGGTAGCATTTGTTAGTTTACTGAAGAAGATATCAACTTTATTTCCAATTTATAGCACGAGAGAATAATGTTTAATGTGTTTCAATTTTTTGGACTTGCCCCTTTGCAACAAAAAAGATCAATCTCATTACTTAGACATCGTAATCTTTAATTCTGCAACATTTTCAAATATTCTCCAGGAACATATAAGCAACAGAATTAGATACAGGTATCCCCACTATCCGAAAATAGAGCGTTATTATGAAACCATACATAAACTGAAAAGGTGTAGATCGAAGGAGCATTAATTTATATGGGAAACACCTCCCCTTTTTTTTCGTAAAAGTGAAAATCCTTTTCAGATTTCTTTCAGTTAGAGAAAACAGGGACAGATGTAAGTCTTTTGTAAAAGCAAAGTGGCTAAAGCGAATTTTCCAACACATATTTCTTGGTAACCTGACACAAATAAGTATCAGATTTTGTGATTATTGATATAACAGATAAAAGCAGGTCTAATGTTGGATTGAAAAGAAACTCAGTCTGTGCTTAGGTACTCTCTAATCACCATTCAGATAGCTCTTGATATATTTCTGGTGAAGGTGTGATTTGAAACCTTCCCTCGGGTCGAGTAATAGAGACAATGCCACAGCTCCACAGGCTCCTTTCATAATTTTCCCAGTCAGGACGGCAGGACTGCAATATTATGTTTAAAGTGGTTACACAAATGAAAACTAATCAGCTGTTTATTGTAGTAATTCGAATGGGAATTAATTAGGTACTTTCTGTGTGTAATGGACTGGAAATTAAACAATATTTTACAATAACAATAGAATAAATGAATGATAGTCTTAAATGAAGAGGAATCTCATGACAATTCTTTCATAGACACATTGACAAATCTGCGTGATCATTGTACTTTAATTTTAAAAATGCATCAGTCATTCAATGTGAATATTCAGCCGAAGACAAGTTCCCTTCCTTTCAACAATGTACAACTTCCACAATTTCAAAATGAACAGGCATTGATAAAGGAAGGAACAAGCAGATGTTAATTCTATTTTCTTCACATAAACGTGTGATTAATTTAAGTAAGTTTCATATATGCAAAAAGGAGACTCTTATTGTGGTTCAAAATACAATAAATGTTAGCATGAAGTGAACTATAATCAAATCAATTCAACTGTGTTCTCTCAGTTAAAATACAGTTCAATATTCAAAGTAGTCGAGTGATTGTACACTGCAATATCTTTACATTAATTCAGTGCTGAGACATAATTCCACATTTATACCCCTTATAGTGAAGCAAACTTGTGCCAGGAGTCAGAGGAGGTAGGGGAGGTCCTTAATGAGTACTTTGCTTCAGTATTCACGAGTGAGTGGGACCTTGTTCCTTGTGAGGACAACGTGAAATAGGCTGATATGGTCGAACAGGTTGATGCTAAGGCGGAGAATGTGCCGAAAATATTTAAAAATCATGGGGATAGATAAGTCCCCTGGGCCAGAAAGGATATAACTTAGGTTGTTATGAGAAGGGAGGCAAGTGATTACTGTGTTTTGGCAATGATCTTTGCATCCTCACTGTCCACTGGAGTCATACCAGATGATTGGAGGGTGGCAAATGTTATTCCCTTATTCAAGAAAGGCAATTGAGATAATCCTGGGAATCATTGATGAGACAGTCTTACATCAGTTGTGGGCAAATGTTTGGAGAGAATTCTGAGAGACAGGATTTATGATTATTTGGAAAAGCATAGATTGATTAGAAATGGTCAGCATGGCTTTGTGAGCGGCAGGTTATGCCTCACAAGCCTCATTGAATTATTTGAGGTTGTGGCAAACACATTGGTGAGGACAGAGTAGTGGATGTGGTGTATAAGGATTTTAGCAAGGTGTTTGATATGGTTCCCCATGGTAGGCTCATTTAGAAAGTAATGAGGCATGGGATATAGGGAAACCCGCCTGGTTAGATAATAAATTGGCTGACCCATAGAAGACAGGGTGAGACTAAATGGATAGTTTTCAGCTTGGAGCACGGTGACCAATAGTGTTCTGAAGGGATTAGTTCTTTGTGATTTGTGAAGTTATTCATTTTGGAATATCAAATTTGAATGCATATATTCAGATTAAATGCAGGATTCTTGACAATATGGAGGAACAGAGGGATCGTGGGGTGCACGTCCATACATCCCTCATAGCTGACATCCAAGGTGATAGGGTTGTTAAGATGGTGCATAATGTGTTGGCTTTCATTAGCGGGGAGATTGAGTTTAAGAGCCACGAGGTTATGCTGCAGCTCGATGGATCCCTGGTGAGACTACACTTGGAATATTGTGTTCTGTTCTGATCACCTCATTAGACATAGGATGCAAAAGCTTTAGAGAAGGTGCAGATGAGATTTATTAAGATGTTGCCTGGACTGGAAGGCATGTCTTATGAATAAAGGTTGACAGAGCTGGGACTTTGTTCATTGCAGTGAAAGAGGATGATAGTTTACTTGATAGCTTTGTGGAAGATGATGAGAGAGATGGGTAGAGTGGACAATGAAAGACTTTTCCCCACAAAGTGGCATAATTTTAAGATGAATGGGGGAAGTTGTGGGGAGATGTCAGAGACAGTTTCTTTATCGATAGTGGTGAGTGTGTGGAATGCACTGCCAGTGGTGGTAGTAGATTCAGATCCATCAGGGACATCTAAGCGACTCTTGGATAGGCACATGGATGATAGTAAATGAAGGGCATGTTGGTTAGTTTGATCTTAGAGTTGGATAAAAGGTCGGAACAACATCGTGGCCAAAGGGCCTGTTTTGTGCTGTACTGTTCTATATTCTATGGACTGAAATGAACAATTATTATATATTAGCAACATATAGATTTTCAAAATTCTATTAGCATACTTAAGAATAATGATAAATTTCATCTTGCTATTTGACTGTTCTATCTGCAAAAATGAACAGGAATTGTTGCAGGGAAAGCAATTAGGTTTTTCTAAATTTATAAGGCTGGGATTACACAAATCATTCAAACGAGGAAAAGTCATATTTTTAACAGTGCGCGTTGCATCAGAAATAATGGATTCTTTTGTAGGTGTGTTGATTGGAAATAAAATGGATTTTTATATTACTGTATAGGTACTAGGGAATATTGGATTAAATTCAAATATAAACTTCACTGTAGTTGTTAGCAAGACTAAACTAAAGCATACTATAATTATTGTCATGCAAATGCCTTAACAATTACTCTTAGATTCCTGAAAAAAAGGATATATCGTACCATTTTTCAAACAGTCAATAAATTAAATTGTGAACCTCAGTGTACTTGTTACCCAGACCAAGTATTATGCAATTATTGTAATGGTAATGACTTGATAACTAATGCTAAAACCTAAACAGGTAAATTGGTTCTATACTTTGTCAGCATGTTGCTCTGAAATTGATTGGATATTTATTAAGATCGGTAAACTGAGGGACAAAATATAATAGCTCGCTTGATAGAATTGAAGGAAAAAATGAGACAGTGCTTATTGAACAGGATTGTTTTTGTTTAAAAATGCAGTTGATGCAAGAATAATATATTTTCCTCCATTGGTTTTCTTGTAGAGACATGTTTTTTTTAAATTGTCATGATTCAAGGTTGAGACACTTGCGTCAGAGTCTGCAAATGGGAGAGTGAGAGAGAAATATTTTTTTTAAAAAGCAGAAAGGAAAGGAACTGGCGAGCAGAGGAGCTCCAACTGTAGTGTCTCACCCTGCCAACATCTTATTGGGTGAGCTGGAACGCAGACGAGTCAAGCAACAAGCTGACACAGTCATACGCACAGAATTATAGCTTACAATGCCCTAGACACCACCGTCACCATCCCTGTATGTCCTGTCCAACCAGCAGGACATGGATGTAACTGAAATGCTGGAACATGCATGGTTATGGACTAAGATCTGCAGAATGTGATTAATGTGATTTATTTGACATTTCTCCAGAATATTAAACTCCAGTCCAATTTGAAAAGTTACTATCGTCATCAGACTTGAACTACAAATGTCAGAAAAAAAATTATCAGAAAGTTACAGCACACTTGGCCAATCCTGGGTATATGCTGACTGTAATAGAACTCCCCAGGCTTTACAGCTTCTTGTACTCACCATTGAGAGTAAAAATGTCAGACTGAACTCTGCCCTCTATGCTTTTATAATCTGTTTTTTAACATATTTCTTTGGCAGCTGCACACCTTTCCTTGTTTTTTTCCCAGCTCAAACTCCATTCCCCGTGGCCTTGAGGGACTACCATTTCTGCCATTTAATTTCTCCTGCCATCCCCCGTGTGACAGATTGTCTTTTTGTCCTTGTCTCACCCCTACCTTGCTCAAAACCTGTTACATTTCTGATGGTTCCCAGACCTCTGGAACTTTCACTGTGCCCCCCCTGGGTCAATGGCGCGAGTTTTGAATTCTTTTCCTCCTGAGATAATCAGAAATTTTTCCGGTTGCAGTATCCCCCAGATTTTATTTTGTGTCAGAGTCATGTATTTGTGAGCCTTCATCCACAATTCCCAGCATTTGGATGTAATTTGTGACCCTCCCACAGATGTGTAACGTTACTGGATTGGCTATGCTAACATGGCCTGCAGTGTGCAATTTAGGTGGGTTGGGCGAGCCATGGTTAATGTGGGATTATGGGGGTAGGGTGGGTGAGTAGGTCATTGCAGACTCGATGGGCCGAATAGACTCTTTCTGCACCCACTGGATTCTGTGATTCTAACTAGTTGTGATTGTTGTCATGTTTTCCTCATGCCAGGTTCATTCAACTCATACATATGATTCTGTGGGTGCTCACTCACTCATTTCCTTCAGTTTTGCATCAATTTCACACTGAATGTGAGGGTGGGAATGGATTTGTAAATATAAATACTCCAACCATAACCCCTCACAGGTCAGGCCCTCAACTTTGCTCTGCCATTCATGATGATCATAGCTGGTGTGTACAATTTTCAAAACACTCTAATTTCATCAATAAACTCCTCTGCAACAGACAAGATGAGTGTTTGAAAACTAAACATCTGCAAGTGCTGGGAAATCAGAAAAAAAAACAAATTGCTGGAACAATTCAGCAGATCTGGCAGCATCTGTGGAGAGTGAACCTTTCAGGACCAGTGACCGGTCAGGTGACCAGCTGCAGCTGACCATTCTGCCTGTTCTGGAACACTCTCTGGAACAGGTTCTGGTGTGAGATTGTCAATAATAACTGAGAGAAAACAGGAGGACGGGCTCAATTAGAATAAGGAATTCACTTAACCCTCCCAGTGGGACACTCACCTACACAGTCACACTGTAGAGAGGCTATTCACCTGCCCCACGTATGGGAAGGGATTTACTCGATCTTACAATCTGCTGAGGCACCAGAGATAGCACAGTGGATTTAGACCCTTCACCTGCTCCATGCGTGAGAAAGGATTCATTCAAATCTCTCACCTGCGGAGACATTAGTGCATTCCCACTGGGGAGAGGCCATTCACCTGCTCAGTGTGTGGGAAAGCATTCACTGAGTCCTCTGACCTGCTTAAACACCAGCGAGCTCACTCTGGGGAAAGATCATTCACTTGCCCCCAGTGTGGGGGAGATTCACTCAAATGCAGCCCACACAGAGGGAGAGGCCATTCAGGTGCTCAGTGTGTGAGAGAGGATTCAGTGATTCATCCTGCCCCCCCACGCCGAGACCCCAGTGAGCCCACACAGGGGACAGCTCATTCAGATGCTCAGTGTGGGAGAGGGGATTCAGTGATTCATCCCCTCCAGGGGCTCTGGTTTCCTCCCACAGTCCAAAGATGTACAGGTCAGGTGGATCAGTCGTGTAAAATTGTCCACAGGATCCAAGATTGTGCAGACTAGGTGGATCAGCCATGGGAAATGCAGTGTTACAGTGATGGAGTGCTCTGGGCGTGATGTTCTTCGGATGGTCGCTGGGGTTTGATGGGCCAATGCTCTCCTTCCACACTGTCGGGATTCTATTCTATGATTGAGGATAGAGGCTACATGGCAGGTGTCCTTGGAGAACGAGCATGTGGTGTGCATCAATACTCTCGATGCCTTTAGATAGAGTTGGGCACCATAGGGGATATAGTGCTTTATCTCCACCACTGCCCCCTCCGCACAACTCTACTTTGATTTAGTCCCTTCTCACTCTGTCACTTATAATGGTTTGCTTGGCCCATAATGGGCTTTGTTTGGAAATATTCAATTGGTTACACAAATGGTTTACTGCTGGTGATTATGTGTCTAGATTAGAATGGTGCTGGAAAAGCACAGCAGGTCAGGCAGGATCCGAGGAGCTGGAAAATCAACGTTTTGGCAAAAGCCCTTTTCCAGCACCCCTCTAATCTAGGCTCTGGTTTCCAGCATCTGCAGTCCTCACTTTTGCACTGCTGGTGATTATATGTTAACCAAAAGCAAAATGGCGTAATGATGATTTTGATGGTGGGAAGTTTGCTGTGATCACATTTCTGGGTCGGAGAAATGGGGAAAAAGAATGCTTCACAGCTCATAGAACGAGAACTGAAAAGCAGTTAAATCAAACCAAAGGTTCAGACAGGGAGGGAATATTTCCCTGGAGTTTGAGTAGCTGGAAAGTGATAGTATCCGGGAATAGACAGGATTTTGTTTTACAAAGGTTGAAAGTTTTAAAACTGTTATAGTCAGTTATTTTCTTTAATTTTATTTGTTGTGCAAAAAACTTTTACAACATTTTAAAACCAAAATTTACAAACCTTGTGTTAAAGATAAATGTTAAATAAAATCCATCAAACCACCCCTCACTGAAAACTGTTGTGGAAGTGCAATCTCCTGGAGAATCCCTGCCCCCTTCTTCCGACCCGGGCTCCATGGCTATATACATACCTGGGAGATAGCAGCAGGAGGAGACCATTCAGCCTTTCAGTCCTGCTCCACCATTCAATGGGAAACAGCTGACCATCCAGCTCAGTCTCCTGTTCCTGCTGTGCTCCAATCCCCTTTCATGACTTTACCTCGAAGAACTATATCTAAGCCCTTCTTTGGTTTCACTGCCTTTTGTTCCAGTGGCGTTGCTATGTTCCTGTGTGGGTGTAGGCAGGGTTAATGTGATGGTGCTGCCTCCTGGAGGATGCACTCAGCATTCCTTATCATCCTGCAGTAACATCAATTGGGTTTCAGCAACTAGAGATAGAAACCATTTCCAGGATATGGGCATCACTGGCTCAGCCAGCATTTATACCCCATCTCTCGATCCCCTTGAGAAGATGGTAGTGAGCTGCTGTCTTGACCCATTCGCAGTCCATTTGGCGCAGATAGACCGACAATGCTGGGAGGGCGGGTGTTGCAGGATTTTGGCTGAGTGATTCTCTATCTTTGGTTCTTCAAATGTTGTTTAACTTAATCACGATCTGCACATGATTTTGAGGTTTCAGTCTGCAAATCTTCACCATCTCACACCCTGTATAAAGGAATATGTACAGGTTAGAAATTCAGAGCAGACAATTCTAGTTTCTCTGGAATATCTTTTTCCCCTTTCTTCCCCCAAAGCTGTAACCCTCCAGCTCTCTTACTCTCTCCCACCATTCTGACTCTACTACCCCCTACTGTACACCCTCCCCATTCTCATGGAATTGTTGACAAATAGGTCTATGCCACCACTTCCCGTCCCTGGTGAGACTCTGCACCCTTTCTGGGTTCACTTCCTTTCCCTCAGTTGCTGCAAGTCAATAATGTAACAGCAGAATGAAACCAAAGGAAACAGACAGGGAGGTGGCAGATCCTGGACAGAATAGGAAGCTGCAGTCTGGGAGAATGGGTCACATCCTTTGTTTCTCATTGGTTGATTCCAGTGTTATGACAAGTTGGGAATGTAACTTGGTCCCATGCAGGTGTGGTGACACTTTGATCCTCCAACAGATCAATACTACAAGCAAATACGTTCCTCCTCCAGACAATCACAGTGTGAAATACTTTCCACTAGTTACCCAAAAGCACATGCTCCAAAACTCACCCACATTCTGGACTTATGCAGTGCCAGGTTTCCCCACAGACGTGTGGTCCCTGCCTTGGAATTTGGGAGTTGCAGTCCTCATACAGGCACTGGAGCCCTGTCACTGGAACGTGAATGAAAAGTGTGGGATGGAGGATGTTGTGTATCGGATCCCCATTCAGACACATGGGACATGTGGGCTGTCACTTGGATTTACTGAGACATCCGCTTAGACAACCTGATTTCTGACGTAAGGAAAATAGATTCAGCCAATTGGGGGATAGGGAGGTTATTAAGGCGCAGTCGGCTTTAAGAAGAGGTAGCTCAGTGGCTAGCACTGCTGCCTCACAGCGTCAGGGACCTTAGGCGACTGTGTGGAGTTTACACATTCTCCCCATGTTTGCATGGTTTCGTGCAGTTCTCCAGTTTCCTCACACAGTCCAAAGATGCGCAGGTTAGGTGGATTGCCCATGCTAAATTGCTGACAGTGTCCATGCACATGCCGGTTAGAGAATTAGCCATGGGAAATGCAATGTTACAGGGAATGAGTGGGTCTGAATGGGATGTTCATCATAGGGTTGGTGTGGACTCGATGGATGAATACCCTGTTTCTGCACTACAGAGACTCTATTCCTGCACTATAGAGACTCTATTCTATTCTCATGAGGAAGAATGTACTTGTCTCGATGTGTTGTGAATCTGTGGAATTCCCTATTCAAAATGCAGTGGATGCCAGGACAATGAGCCAATTTAATGAAGAGATACAGATGTTGAATTTGCAATGAGATGAAGGGTGAGAGAGAGCAGGCGGGAAAATCCAGCTGAGACCGATGTGAGCTCAATCATCACCATATTAAATAGTGGGGCTGGTTCTCCTGTGCCCAGTGCTTATCTTCTTACGGTAATAACTGGAAAGCTGAATCCAAAAATCACCACCTTCACCAAAGGAGATTTTCGGAAAATGACAGATAGTCAGGTGGATTAGCATTCCAAGCTTAGATAGTGAGGAAATGTGTAGGAGATAATGATTTTGAAATTTTAAACTGAGGGGAGACAGTGATTTATGGTTTTAGATTGCGTCGTACATTGGCAGCGTCCAGAGTATGCTGTTGTGAATATATACCCTGTACTTTATTACAAAGCCAAGGTCACTGACAATGAAAACCAAAACACCCAGGAAACATCGCCTCCCCTCGTAATCTGAGAAAAGACTTCTGATAAGTCTGATTGAACTTAGAACACTGATGGAAAGCTGGAAGGTTAGATCCGCTCCCAAGATCCTGTGCTTAAACAAAAGGAGACTACAATAGGATGAGGCAGGAGTTGGCTAATGTAGACTGGAAACAAAGACTTTACGGTGGGAAAGTTGACGGACTGTGGGGGAATATCAAAGCAATTTTTTGAAGTGCTCAGCAAAAGTATATATCAGGGAAAAAGAAGGACTGTAGGAAAAGGAATAATCTGCCAAGGGCGGCTCAGGAAATAAGAGAAGCTTCAGCAAAATCGACGTTTCAGGCAAAAGCCCTTCATGATTCCTGATGAAGGGCTTTTGCCCGAAACGTCGATTTTGCTGAAGCTCCTCGATGCTGCCTGAACTGGTGTGCTCTTCCAGCACCATTGATCCAGAATCTGGTTTCCAGCATCTGCAGTCATTGCTTTTACCCACGAAATAAGAGAGTCTATCAAACTGAAATAAAATGCATACAAATTGCCAAAGACCAAGGAGATTAGAAAAACTTTAAAGATCAACAGAAAGCGAGATGGGATTGGGGGAGAAAAGTGATTAATACCTATCCCCAGGGCCAGAATAGCAGTTTACACTGCTAGAGGGGAACCTATTGTGTGGGGAACATATGGCCTCTGTAATTGTTGAAGCACTTAACTGTTACCATAGAGTTACCTGATCAAGTTACAAATCACAGCACACTCCAAAAGCTTGTTCTTCCAAATAAACCTGTTGGACTATAACCTGGTGTTGTGTGATTTATAAGTTTGTTCACCGCACCCCAACACCGGCTCCTCCACATGAGAATCCTGATAGATACCCCACTGAAACTGAAACGTCTGTCAGATACTTGAGGGAGCCACGGGGGCGTGGGGGAGGTGTGTGTGGTTTAACCACAAAGTGCTGAGCTGAACTCGACTTTCTAACTGCCGTTGCCATGGAGAGAATACTGAGAGACAGTCTCTATTCAAAGTCCCAAACCACAAAGGTATAAGAATGGGAACGGCACATCGGACAGGCAGGGAGTTACCTGATGCTGCCTGGAGGTGTTCTGCATGTACACTATCCAGGTAACTGCCATGTTTCATCAATAAAGACTCAAAGAAGACCTCTCAGACTTCTGTGCCCAGTTATTCCTACCCAGCAAGGTTCAGGAATAAGAGTACACAGCAGTCAGTCTTCACAGTGGAGGATACGAAGAACATGCCAGTAATTGATAAGGAGACTGAGGAAGGTGAGGACCTAGAAGTTCAATTTGTATTTCTCATCCGCAAATCCACCCTTTCAGTACCATACAACAGAGCACACAAGTTACCACTGTTAATACAGGATGGAAATTCATAAGACAATTGTAGATTAAACTGTAGTTTCCTTGTTCCCCCAAAGCTTTAAACCTCAGTCTCACAATTTCTCTCTTCTGTGAACTGAAATCCAAACCAATCCCCCACTCCTTTCCTCCACACCCAGTTCTCACACACTCTCTCTTCGAATTCAGTTTCCTAGCTCCTGATGAGAACCATCCTGCAGACACTGCTTCCTGCACACTCTGGCCAAGACCCATCTTACTAAAATGAGCCAAATTAGAATTCTAATTGCAGGCCCATTCTTGTCCCTTTCCATAACAACCCTGAATCTTCACAAAAGAGTTCTGATAACTTTCTGCAAAACGCTGCACCACTGATAGTCTGATCACATGTCAGGGTAGCAAGAAAAGGGCCATTCCTCTGGGTTCTGCTCCCAGAGGGATGAAGCTGCTAATGATAGATTAATCCCTCACACCCACAGCCTCCTTCCCAGGCACTGACCTATACTGCGCATACTCCCCTCCTGCATTGGTCTCCCCTCCTACAGCACGTGCTCCCGATCATACAGGAGTCCGGGTGATTGACAGCAGCTGCTGCCCAATATATCAGAATCCCTACAGTATGGAAACAGGTCCTTCGGCCAAACAAGTCCAGACCGACCCATTCCCCCTAACTAATGTAACTAATACTATGGGCAATTTAGAATGGCCAATTCACCTGACCCGGGCATCTTTGGATTGTGGGAGGAAACCGGAGCACCCGAGGGAAACCCGCTCAGACACGGGGAGAATGCGCAAACTCCACACAGAGAGTCGCCGTGGCCGGAATCGAACCCGGGTACCTGGTGCTGTGAGGCAGCAGTGCTAACCACTGAGCCGTCTCTATCGACGGGAGGGGGCGGGGCTGGAGGACAGGGACAATGGGATTGTTAACAATGAATGAATGTGGAGGGACACTGGGGGATGGACAGGTCAGTGAGGGACAGGATCAGTGCAGCAGCAAGAGGGGATCATGGACAAACTGAGCAATGGGAGTCTGACAGGAGAGAAACTACAGGAAGGTTCTGTTTGGAGGCTCAGGCAGGGACAGCTGGGAGACAGCATGGCCTGGTGGCTTGGGCAGGTTTACTAATCAGCCTCTTCAAAGATGCTGTTACTCAACTCTGAGCCTGATCCTCCTAGTCCAGAGGTAAGGACACTTACATTTTTTTCCAGGTGGGCAAGAGACAGGCACTGCCTTTCAAAAGGAACTCACCTGTATTGGTGACATTAACAAGACTCAATACAGAGTCACTGACAAAATGCTGGTGTACTTGAACTTCATCCAGAATATTAACACCTATAACTGGGCAACGCAGACCCCAATGTACAGAGTTAAATCCTGGATACTAATAACAGCTTTGTGCATGGGAAATCATATCTCATGAATTTTACTCAGTTTTTTTGAAGAAGTATCAAAGAGGATTGCTGAGGTCAGAGCATGGACATGATCTACATGGACTTCAGTAACGTGTTTGACAAGGTTCCTCATGGGAGACTGGTCAGCAAGGTTAGATCGCATGGAGTACAGAACTGGCCCGAAGGTAGAAGGCAGAGGGTGCTTTTCAGGCTGGAGGCCTGTGACCAGTGGAGTGTCACAAGGATCGGTGCTGGATCCACAACTTTTCGCCATTTATATCCATGATTTGGATGTGAACATAAGAGGTATTGTAAGTACGTTTGCAGGTGACACCAAAATGGGAGGTGTAGTAGACAGTGAAAAGATTACCTCAGAGTACAAGAGGATCTGAATCAGAAGGGTGAATGGACTGAGGAGTTCAGTTTAGAAAAATGCAAGCTGCTGCATTTTGGAAAAGCAAACTTTAGCAGGATTTATACAGTTAATAGCAAGTTCCTGGGGAGTGCTGCTAAATAAAGAGTGCTTGGAGTGCAGGTTCATAGTTCCTTGACAGTAGAGTAGCAAGTAGATAGGATAGTGAAGGCAGCAGTTGGTCTGCTTGTCTTTACTGGTCAGAGCATGGAGTATAGGGGTTGGAAGGTCACATTGCGGCTGTACAGGACATTACAAAAGTTGCTGAATCAATATTCCATATCATTCTGTTCTCCTTCCTATCAGATGGATGTTCTTAAACTTTGAAGAGATCAGAAAAGAATTATAGCATGTTGCCAGGGTTGGATAGGCTGTTTTCCCTGGAGCGTCAGAGGCTGAATGGTGACCTGAAAGAAATTTTTAAAATCAGGCTGGGCATGGATACGGTAAATAGACAAGATATTTGCCCTGCAGTGGGGGGAGTACAGAACTAGGGGACTGGGAAGGAGGGTAGGCAGACGGGGGGGTGTGGATCGAGAGGGGTGAGACAGAAATGGCTGGGGAAAGAGGGGGGGTGACAGAGAGGGCGGCACAGAGACGGGTGGGGACAGAAAGTGGAATTAGAGAGGAGGGGAACAGACAGGGGGAACGGGGGATGGCTGACAGGAAGGGGGAACAGGCCGAAGGGGGGGGTGGTAAAACAGGCCGACAGAGGGGAGGGACGGACAGAGTGGGGGGAGACGGAGGGGGGAGCAGACAGAGCGGGAGAGACGGGGGGAACAGAGGGGGAAGATGGAGAGTTATTTTATAGATCTAAAACTCAACCCTGTTCCTGTTTTCTCCTCCTCACCTTAATTCCCTCTGGAGGGCTCAGAACAACTGTATAGTTCTTGGAAAGTGGAGTTTCAGGGAGATCAGGTGCTGAAAGTGGCATTTGGGACACTAACATTGAATGGAATGTGCTGATTCGATTCGATTCCACTCTCTGTGTGGTGTTTGCACATTCTCCCTGTGTGTCTGCGTGGGCTTCCTCTGGGTGCTCTTAATTTCCGCCCACAAATCCAAAGACATGCAGGTTAGCTGGATTAGCTTTGGGTAATGGTAGGTTACAGAGTTAGGGTGGAATGCTGTTCCGATGGTTGGTATGGTCTCATGGGCCGAAAGGCCTGCTTCCACACTGTAGGGATCCTGTCACTGAGTATAGAGATTAGGAGATCATGTTGTGGCTGAGTAGGGCATTGGTGAGGCCAGTTTTAGAATACTGCATTCAATTGTGTTCTCCCTGATTTCAGAAAGATGTTACCAGAAGAGGACTAAACCTCTTAATGACAAGTTCTTGGGAATTGTTGACAGACAAACAGACCATGCAGTGTGGGTGGATAGTTCCTTGAAAGTGTGGTTGAAGGTAGACAGGTCAGTGAAGGTGGTGTTTAGTATACTAGCTGTTATTTGGCAGTGCATTGAGGATAGGAGTTGGGAGATCATGTTTCGGTTGTACAGTTTATTGGCTCGGCCACTTTTGGAATCCCATACTGCTTTCAATTCCAGTCTCCCTGCTATAGGAAAGATGTTGGGAAACTTGCAAGAGTTCAGAAAAGTTTTTCCAGGGTGTTGCCAGTATTGAAACATTTGAACCATAGGGAGAGGCTGAATAGGCTGAGGCTATTTCCCTGCAGCACTGGACACTTTAGGTGGCTTTATCGAACTTTATAAAATTATGAGGAGCAATGATAGGGTGACTAGTCATGGTTTGTTTTTTCCCAGGTAGGGGAGACCAAACAAATATGAATCTTTTTACCAAGGTGGAAATGACAAATTCTATAGGAGAGATGGCAAGTTTAAAGGATATGAAAACCGAAACAACTGAAGATGCTGTAAACCAGGAAGAGAAACAGAAGTTTCTGGAAAAGCTCAGCAGGTCTAGCAGCATCTGTGAAAAGAAATTAGAGTTAACGTATCTGAGGAAGGGTGACCAGACCAGAAACTTTAACTGATTTTTTTCTTCACAGGTGTTGCATGACCTGCTGAGCATTTCCAACAACATCTGTCCAAGTTTAAATGGAGTTGTTTGGAGTATCTACCTGAGAGTAACTTTATAAAGTGCGAGTGAGACCACATCTGGTGTAATGACAGAAGTTTTGGTCCCTTTATTTAAGGAAATGTGTCATTTCATCAGAGGCATTTCACAGAAAACTGATTGGGATGAACCCTGGATTGCAGGGATTATCTTTTAAGAAAAGGCTGAAGATATTGGGTCTCTACTTACTGGATTTGGGAAGAATGAGAGGTGATCGCATTGTAACATGTAGGATTCTTAAGGAGTTTGACAGGGTAAATACTGAGCGATGTTTCCCATCATGAGGGAGTCTGGAACCAGATTCTGGGTCACTCACGGAATCACGGGTTGTGTTTTGGATTCGTCAAGTTTAAGGCAATACTGACACAGGTCAGGGGTTTCAGTAGCAATGGAGCTGGGGTGAGGTGGAGATAAGCAACATTTTAAGAGTTTGAAATTCCTGGTGTTTGTGATTGTGTAGATGTCTGATCAGAAGGTCATCTTGGGGTCAGATATGAGAGCAATATTGTGAAGGGTGCGGTTCTGTCTCAGATAGTTCCCAGTGGGAGTGAGGGGCTCAGCAATAAGGGAAAGTAATTTGTAACAGCAACTGAAGACAATGGCTTTAACCATTGCAACGTTCCGTTGCAGGAAATTGCAGCCAATCGCGTAGTGGGAGCGTGATGAGCAGTTTGATAACTGAGTAATGGAGAGCGATGATGGTGAGGGAGAGCTGGGCATTGTCAGTGTACATGTGAAACCTAACACAGTGCTTTTGGACAATGTCACCTCCTGGAAGTATGTAAATGAGAAACAGGAGGGACCGAGGAGAGATCCTTAAGGGACACCAATTACAAGGAATTAAGAAAGGAAAGGGAGAGTTGGGATGGAGCAGGTTTTTCCAACAACGGTGGGGTCAAATATTAGTTTGCAGCAGAATGGGAGAGAAGGACATAACCAGAAAAGACAGACAGATAGAACAAGGAACAATATGTGATTTGGTGAGGGGGAGTGATGAGGAGGAGGAGCAGCCCAACTCCAAAAGCACTATTCCTACATTAGTGACATCACCCAACTCCACCCTAGTCTCAGCTCATTTACTGAAATACTCGTCTATCCCTGTGTTATCTCCAGACTTCATTGTCCAAACACACTCCTGGCCAGCCTCCCACATTCAACTTACATGTAATCTCAAGAGTATCTAAAACCCTACTGCCCAAGTGCTCACTTGTACCAAAACTAGTTGATCCATCAAAAGGCTCCTATTAACAAGCAACAATTTAAAATTCTCACCCTTGATGTAAATCCTGGCTGCGAACATCCCCGTCTCCCTGCACCACACAACCTGTGAGACCCCGACAACTCATTTTCTTTCAGACTCCCAACGATGAGTTTATTCATTGCTTCACCTGTCTGGCTGTTTCTACTGTTACCAAGACAACACGGTCTGGAATTCCCACCCTAACCCTCTCAGACCTGCTTTCCTCCTTTAAAGTATTCCTGAAAACCTGTTTATTTGGCAATTCTTTTGATCACCTGACCTAATATTCCCATCAGTGGCCTTATGTCAGAAGTTCTCAATAGTATTTCTGTGGAATTATAAACATGATAAAAAAAAACAAACTGTTGATGATTTGCACATACATTGTGAACTCTTCACTGTCGCTGAGTGAATAATCTAAAACAGCTCTTACCCAAACACATTGTGGGAGCACCTTCACCACACGAACTGCAGCTGTACAAGGAAGTCAAACATCACCTTCTCCACAGGCAATGGGGCTTTGGCATTGATCAATGGTATCTGTGGAGGGAGAAACACACAGTTGATATTTCAGGGAGTGCAAAATGCATTATAGGGAGGGAAAATGGTGCAGAATTTGGGATTTTCAAATTTGTATTTTACAATGTGCACTAAGTTCTGTAAAACCTCTCATCCCATACCATGAAAATTTCCTTCTCTTCCTGGTCAATATGTCTTTCCTTTCCCCTGCCCTGCACCTTCACACATTTCCAATGCCTTGGCCACAACAACACTGTGCTGTCAGTGAAGTTTATCACGTGGTTGAGTATTGTCCCGCCCCTCATTCACTCCGATTGGTTGAAGGCCCAACTAGCAACTCTCGCCCCCGTTCCCCCACTCTTATTGGTCCTGCGCTGACATCAATAATCCGAGGCCCATTGTGCGCTGGAGCATGCTCAGTGCTTCCTGCTTTTGCTGTTGTTCATCAGGTATGAAAGAGAGAGGGCTCATCCCTGTTTCTCCTGATGTCAGACAATAACAACAACTACCTGCATTGTATGGAGCCTTTCACACTGACAAATCTCCTAAAATGCTTCATGAATGATGGAAACGTTGATTAAAGAGAACGATTTTTAGATACATCTTTAAGGCGGACACAGGGGGTTCGGGAGGATATTCCAAAGGTTTGTGTCCTTGGCAGCTTCAATCGTGGAGTGATATAGGTGGGCAACAGCTTACAATGGAGACAGTGGCTAACCATAGGTTAACAACGTCATGTCGTAGCCCCCTACCCCACACACCAGTCCTTGTTCTCACAGCCTGCCATTACACACTACCTATGGTTAGCCATTAACAGTCTCCATTAACAACTAGTCACCCTCCCCCAGTGACACTGTACTTGCACAGCTCATGGACAGGTGTTGTCTTGCTGGCCACACCCCTCATTCAATCCCATTGGCTGCAGGACCACACAGACTCTTCTCCCATTGGTCTAGAGCTGCTGTCAATCAGCCGGGCCCGATTGTGATGAGAGTGGAGGGCTAATCCCTCTCTCTGCCCTGGGATAAGCTTCATAATTCACAGCAGTATCACAGAGCACAGGGCCTGGGGGCTATTCAGCCCATTGGGGCTGTACTCTCTCCCTCTGGAGATGCTGCAAGTCTGTCCCAAGTCCCCTCCCATGTGCCCACAGCCCCCCAAATCTTTCCTTGAAAAGTAAATTCCAAGTCTGTTTCAGAATACCTGCTGAATCTGTGTCGTTCAGAGTGTTCCAGATGCTCAGAACTTACTGAGTAAAATAGTGTTCACATTTTCACCTTGTATTATTTGCCAATTACTTGAAAGTAGTTGCTAAAAATTGTGACAATGTTAACAATTCCTCTCTCTCTCTGCAAATTTAAGACCTTGGAACCAAATCTGCACCAGATCGAAATCACTGCTTCACCTTCTCAGCTCCAAGGATAATTATCTGTGCTTCAGCTAGCTCTCCACAAAATAGAGGAATGCATCTTAATTTATTAAGATCAAAGAAACAGACCTTCGGTCCAATTCGTTCGTGCCAACAAGGAATCCTAAACTAATGGAGTGGGGGGGTGGGGGGCGAGGGGTGGGGGGGCGAGGGGTGGAGGGGTGGGCGGCGAGGGGTGGGGAGGGGGGAGGGGTGGGGGGGGTGGGGGGGGTGGGGGGGTATGCTGCATTCACTACCCCGCTTACCTGTGACTCTACTCTCAAGGAACTATGAACCTGCACTCCAAGGTCTCTTTGTTCAGCAATGTTCCCCAGGACTTTACCATTAAGTCCTGCCCTGATTTGCCTTTCCAAAATACAACAGCTCACATTTATCTAAATTGAACTCCGTCTGCCATTCCTCGCCCCAGTGGCCTATCTGATCAAGATCCTGTTGTATTCTGAACTAACCTTCTTCACTGTCCACGACACCTCCAATTTTGGTGTCTTCTGTAAACCTACTGACCATACCTCATATAGTCACATCCAAGTCATTTATTTAAGGGCCCAATATCCATCCTTGCAGCACATTGCTCCTCACAGGCCTCCAGTCCGCAAAGCAACCCTCCATCATCATCCTCTGTCTCCTACCTTCAAGGCAGTTTTGTAATGGCTTGCTCTCCCTGCATTCCATGTTATCTAACCCTGCTAACCAGTCTGCTTTGTGGAACCTTGTTGAATGTCCATATAAACAACATTCACCGCCTGGCTTCATCAATTTTCTTTGTCACTTCAAAACATTCAGTCAAGTTAGTGAGACACAATTGTGCATGTACAAAGCCACATTGACTCTCCCTGTCATTCCTTACCTTTCCAAATAGATGGATATCCTGTCCCTCAGAATCCCTTCCAACAACTTGCCTGCCACTGACTTCAGGCTCACTGTTCTCTTGTTCCATGGCCTCTCCTTACCACCTTTTTAAAATAATGGCACCTCACCTGTCGCTATCAACGATACAAATACCTCAGGAGAGCTGAAAATGTGTTGCTGGAAAAGCGCAGCAGGTCAGGCAGCATCCAGGGATCAGGAGAATCGACGTTTCGGGCATAAGCCCTTCTTCAGGAAGAGCTTATGCCCGAAACGTCGATTCTCCTGTTCCCTGGATGCTGCCTGACCTGCTGCGCTTTTCCAGCAAAACATTTTCAGCTCTTATCTCCAGCATCTGCAGACCTCACTTTTGCCTCAGGAGAGGCCCAACAATCACTTCACTAGATTTCCAGAAAGTTCCAGAATACACCTGATCATTTTCCAGGGCTTTATCCACCTTGATGCGATTTAAGACATCCAGTACCACCTCCTCTGTAACATGGACACTTTTCAAGTTATCACTGTGTATTTCTCCAAACTCTCGAGCTTCCGTATACTTCTCCAGTAAAAAATGACGTGAAATATTTGCATATCTTTCGCACTCCCCGTGGTTCCATAGACAGCTTTGTTGACCTTTAAGGGGTCCTATTCTCTGGTCCAGTTAATCTTTTGTTTGTGATATATTTGTTTAATCTCTTTGGATTCTATTCCAGGACATCCCAGAAAGGCCTACTTCACGGACCGTAAATTTCCTCTGACTTGATCAACACATACCCTTCACTTCCCGCACCTCCGCCTTTACCCCACCCCTCCAGCCACAATAAAGAATATAACCCTGCGGTCTTCACCTTCCACCCACTAATCTCCAGATACAGCACATTAACCTCTGTCATTTCTGCTACCTAAAGTCAGACCCCACCACCAGAGACATATTTCCCTCCCCACCTTTATCTGCGTTCCTCAGAGACCATTCCCGCTGTGCCTTCCTTGTTCGGTCCACACCCTCCCACCAACCCACGCTCCACATCCTTGACCCTCCCTTGCCGCCATGGGAGATGTAAAACATGCGGCCACACCTCCCTCTGACATCTGTCCAAGTTCCCAAAAGGGTCTTTTCACATCAGGCAGAGATTTGCCTGCACATCCCAAAACCTCATATACTGCATCTGGACACTATGGGAAGAAGGGCTTATGCCCGAAACATCGATTCTCCTGTTCCTTGGATGCTGCCTGACCTGCTGCGCTTTTCCAGCAACACATTTTCAGCACTGGGGAGAATGTGCCAACTCCAACAAAGACAGTTTCCCAAGGCTGGAATCAAACCCAGGTCCCTGGTGCAGAGGAAGCAGTGCTAACCACTGAGCCACAATATTGTGGGATCTTTGGTGCTGATGCGCTGCCCCACTGATACCTCAGTCACTCACCCTGCCTCATTTCCTAAGATGAGTGATGAGTGATGAGTGAAATTATCGCTAGACAGTTAATCCAGAGACCCAGATAAGGTTCTGGGGACCCGGGTTTGAATCCCATCACGGCAGATTTTGGAACGTGAATTCAATAAATATCTGGAAAAAATAATCTAGTGACGACAAGGAATCCATTGTCAATTGTTGGAAAAACCAATGTGGTTCACTAATGACCTTTAGAGAAGGAAAATGCCATCCTTACCTCGTCTGGTCTGCATGGGACTCCAGACCTATAGCAACGTGGTTGACTCTTAACTGCCCTCTGGGTAAACGCAGCAATAAATGCTGGCCGAGCCAGTGACAGCCTCATCCTGTGAATGAATAAAGAAACAGGTCAGGTTTTGTTCCTTCTCTAGTAGGTACATCCTACAAACTGAATCTGAAATGTTCTCGTACACACTGAACAAATACCTTTCCATCCAAGCCCTTAACACTACAGCACTCCGAGGCTATGTTGGTAAAGTTAAAACCCCTTATCATTGCATCCATAATATTCTTACAGATAACTGAGGTCTCCTGGCAAAATTGTGTCTCAATTCCCCGCAGACTATTGGGAGAGAGTCTATAATACAATCCCAGTAAGATGGTCATCCCTTTCTTATTTCTCAGTACCAACCAAATAACTTGCCTGGATGTACTCCCAGGAATATCCTCCCGAAGCCCAAGCATAATGTTGTCCTAATCAAAAACACGTCTCTCCCTGCTCTGTTGGCCCCTTTCTATTCTTGCTATAGCATCTATACCCTGGAACATTAAGCTGCTAGTCCTATCCATCCCTGAGTGATGCCTCTGTAATTGCTGTAATATCCCAGTACTATGTTCAAAACCATACCCTGAGCCCACCAGCCTGACCTGTCAGGTCTCTTGCACTGAAATAAATGCAGTGCAACTGGTCCGTCGCACCTCATTCTGTGACTTGCTCTTGCCTGCCTTGACAGTCTGACTGGTGAACAGTACCAGCCTCAGACTCACCTCTTTGCTCACTATCTCTTTAGGATTACCCAGACTCCCTCACTGGTTTAATGCCTCCCGAGTGGCACTAGCAAATCTCCCTGCTCGTCAGGACCCCATGCTTTCCCCTTCCTATGCCATTGGTACCAATGTACAATGTCCTCCCACTGGTTATTTTCCCTTTTGAGAATATTCCGCTCCCTCTGTGAGACATCCTTGACACTGGCACCAGGGCAGCACCACCCCATTCTGATGTCTCACTGTGAGCTGCAGAAATGGCAGACTGTGCCCCTGACTGGAGAGTCCCCTATCACCATCGATCATGTGGAACTGGATATACCTCACATTATGTTAGAAGCCAGTCTCAGTACCAGTAACTTGGCTGTCAGTGCTACATTCCCCTGAAAGTCTATTACCACCTACATTTTCCAAAACAATACACTTGCCTGAGATGGGGTTAGCCACAGGAGACTCCTGCAGTACCGACCTGCACCCCCCCCCCCCCCAGCTTTCCTGGCGGTAACCCATCTACCTGACTGTATCTGCAGTATCCTGCATTCCTGAGACTGCCACCTATCACACCCCCCGGCTCCTGTCAATTCCTCACTGCCTTTAATCACTCCTCCACCAATCCATGCGTTCCAGTAGGATTTGCAATCACACTTGCTGCAGTCATAATCATCAGGATCATTGAAACTCTCCCTAATCTCCCACATCCGACAGGAACAGCACGCCACTCTACAACAGGCCATCTCTCCGCCTTAACAATCTACAGACCAAGACAAAGGCAGAGTCTTACTGCTCAAAACACACTGCCCGAGAATAACTTAATGCTTACGGTTCATATCTTAAACATTTAATCAAGGGACCGTAAGACATTAAAAAGAAATCCTCACCTTACTCACGATTGTAGATTGAATAAAATAAAACCGACTAAGATTGATATTAGAAGAGCCTGAAACTCATTGAGCTGATCCCTGGCTCGGAGTACTTCCATGGGTGAGGTCTCTCTGAGGGCAGCTGTGAAATGTCACTGTTTCTCTTCTCTGCCCACTCCATTTCCAGAGAGATTTTTAACTTCACATCAAGTCAGCTCAGAGAGGTCACTGCTTGGTTTTATTCACTGGGGGTTGCCTTTGCTGCCCAGACCAGTATTTCTTGGCCACCTTTACTTGTCTTGGAGAAAGTGGTGGTGAACCGCCTCCCTGAAATGCTGCAGTCCATGTACACCACAGTGATGTTTGGACAACAATCCCCCTCTGGCCCCACGTCCCTCCCTGTCTCTGTAATCCCCCTCCGGCTTCAGAAATTACATGTCCGTGGCATAAGATTTTTATTTGGATTCATTTTTGTTTCATAACCCCCCCCTCCCAAAAAAAGCGAAATATTTGGCCCCAAACAAATTTCTGTTGATTGACCTTTCGGAGAGGCTGACACATGGACGTTGCAGTATTTTATCTCACATTGTACACCTAGAATGATGGAACTTTCTTTTAACCATTGCTAAAAGGGAGGCAATGGCTTAATGGTATTCCTGCCAGATGAGTGACATGTGCAATGTTCCGAGGATTCGGGATAGAATCCCAACATGGCTGATGGTGCCATCGGAATTCAATACAATCTCGAATGAAAAGGCGAATGGTGACCATGACACTATTGTCGATTGTTAGAAACCCACCTGGTTCACTAATGTCCTATAGGGAAGGGAACGGTCATCCTCACCTGGTCTGGCCAACATGTGACTCCAGACCCACAGCAATGTGGTTAACTCTCAACTGCCCTCAGGAAAATTACTTTACAAACTGTTAACAAATACTCCGCAGGTATCACTTAAAAACTGGCTGTTCACATTGGGACCATGTGAATATCTGAAGGGCCTGAACTAAAACTGAGTTTCAGCTTCACCTTCTCCCTGTCTCACATCAGTCTGTTTACACCCAACTCCAGAACACACTCATTGAGCCAAGCAGCCCTCACAGTTGCAGCCCTGTCATCTTCATTGTCTGCTCATACCTACATTGCCCTCAGCCTCCTGTACTGTTCCAATGCATCTCAATGGGAGCTCAGGAACAGCACCTCATCTTTCAATTCAGCCCATTGTCACCCCAGAGTCAACATGGACATCAGCAGTTTCTGAATGAACAGACAGTTGTCAGAAGCTGGAACATTCCACCTGAAAAGGTACTGGAATTTGAGTCCAAAAGGATTGTTAATGGGAAGTTTACAGGTTAGCATCATGAAGTGGGTGGTTGGGTCTAAATCTGAGAGTTCTTACAAAGAGACGAAGTGTAATTTGGATAAATCTGTGCTCCCTCTCAGGCCAATATCTCCTTCCTCAGCTGCAGGGCCCAGAACAGAGCACACACCCAAAGGGTGATCCAACCACGAATTTGTACATCTTTCTGCTTAACAAAAATATTGGAGATACCTTCCCACAAACAGAACAGACAAACCTTTCTCCTTCCACAGTTAAATGCCAATGATATTCAGATCCTGATGACTCAATTGACTGTAAAAACTTGCTTTTGAGATCCCAGCCTCAATTATTCTGATTTAATATCCTATGAAATGAATTCACAAAACAAAACTCAAAGTCAGTACAGGAAGAATATAAAGACATACTTTTTTCTTGGTATGTGCTTGATGTGTAAATGCCTCTCTTCAAGTTGCACGCCTCCCCCCCCATCCTAGGAAGGGGACATGCACATGCGCTTCACTGTACCTTACCCCCAATAAAAATGGCGGCCATATCCCAGGACCTTTCACCGCCTGAGGGCCACAGCCATTTTCCCATCTGCTGCAAACGCAGGATTAAGAGTTTCTAATTCAGACTTACGAACCACATAGAGTGTAATTAAAACTTCCCAGTCTAAAGTGACTCATTATCTCCCTGTCTCTGAGGCCACTCTCCCCTATCCTGTTTGTGTCTCCCACATTCACCAATGCCCGAGTCACGTGGCACTGCATCGGCTGGGTTACTGGTGACGTGTCATCCCACTGGCCACGCCCCTCATTCACTCCCATTGTTTGGATGTCCAGCTGGTTCCACTTGGTCCACCAGTCCCACCACCTTTTCCGATTGGTCCGAAGCTGCCATCAATCAGCTGGACTCCATTGTGAGGTCAGTGGTGGTATCCTGCCCCTGTCTGAATCACACCCAGAAGGTGTATGGATGGTGTCAATCAGGAACAACAAGCAGAAGGTGCTGGGAAAGCTCAGCACGTCTGGCAGCATCTGGGAACAGAAATCTGTCCACTTGCCCTGCCTCAGAACCGATGGGAGCTGGGAAAATTAGAATCTTGACAGCATGGAAACAGGTATTCGGCCCAAAATGTCCACAGAGTCCCTCCGAAGGGTATCCCACCCAGACCCATTCCCCTACCCTACTACTGTATATTTCTCCTAACTAATGCACCTAACCTACACATCCCTGAATATTATGGGAAATTTAGCTTGGCCAATTCAACTAACCTGCAGATCTTTGTATTGCAGGAGATAGGGGTTAAAGTGTAAATAACAGGGAGGGACAGAACCCAAAGAGAGACTGGAACATTTGGAAAGAAAAAGGAGTGGATTACGAGCTGGCTGGGGGGGGGGGGGGGGGGTGCATAGCTGTTAATGGAGGGGAGAGGAACCTGTGTCTGGCAGCATCTCAGTGGAGGTGGCCGAAATGACAACTGATGATCTACGTTCTGCTGCAAAAACAGACCCCGAGCTTCCAGCTACCTGCCACTTTAAACACACGAGCCTGTTCCCTGGCCAACATCTCTATCTCATGCTTACTGCTGTGTCCCAGTGAAGCCAGAACATACCAAATGGCCCCATATTTCGAGGACTGCAATTTCCCCTCCCATGTGGTCAATACCATCCAATGTATCTCCTCCACTTCCTGCACCTCTGCCTTTGAAACCCACATCTCCAACTGCAACAAGGAGAGAACCCCCCCCCCCCCACCAAGTCCTTACCTTCCACCCAGATACAACACATCATCTTCTACCATTTCCACCAGCTATAATCAGATTGCACCACCAAATTCGTCAGGGGTTTGACCGAATAAATACTGATGTGTCTGAGGGTAAATACTGAGTGTGGGGGGGTGGGGGGTGGTGGGGGGGTCTGAAACCACATTCTGAGCCAGTCACAGAATCAAGGGTTCTGCTTTGGGTTCGTCAAGTTTAAGGCAACGCAGACACGGGTAAGGGGTTTCAGTAGCAATGGAGCCAGGATGAGGAGGAGATAAGCAATGGTTTAAAGACTGCAATTCCTGGTGTTTGGGATTGTGTAGATGTCTAATCAGAAGGTCAGCTTCACGTCAGATATAACAGCAGTATTGTGATGAGTCTCGTTCTGCTGCATAGTTCCCAGTGAGAGGGAGAGGCTCAGCAGTTAGGGAAAGGAACTTGTTAGGCAACGGGTTTAACCATTACAATGTTTTATTGGAGGAAACTGCACCTAATCGAGTAGTGGGAGCGTGGTAAGCAGTTTGATAACTGAGTAACAGTGGAGTAATGGAGAGGGATGATGGGGAGGGAGAGCTGGGCATCGTCAGTGTACATGTGAAAACCAACATGGTACTTTTGCACAATGTCACCTCCTGGCAGTATGTAGGTGAGATACAGGAGGGGCCAAGGATAGATCCACGGGGGACACCAAATGCAAGGAATTCAGAAAGGAAAGGGAAAGTGGAGATGGAGCAGCATTTTCCAACAACCGTGAGGTCAAATGTCAGTTTTTCACAGAATGGGTGAGAAGGACCATAACCAGAAAAGATAGAACAAGAAACAATGTCTGTGAATCGGTGAGGGGGACTGATGAGGAGGAGGAGAAAAGAGAGTTGGAAAGTCTATGGTTTAGTGAGATTAGGGTAAAGGGTCAAGATGAGCTCTGATAAGGCTTGACATGAGATGAGATTGGAGAAAGATGTAGGTTTGGACAAAAACCGGGAACACCACATGAAGCAGTTTGACTCAGTGGGCTAGTGGGAGGGAGGGAAGCAGCAGATCGGATTATCTCAGTCTTAGTGACAGAGAAACTCCATGTGCTCCAAACTCTTGTTGTTGGAGAGAAGGATGGAGGAGACAGGAGGATGGACAGTGTTTACAAAGAAACAAAACCTGGGTAAGTGATATTTAAAGTGAGTGAACAAACCTAATGTATTTAAATTTTATCCAAAATATTAAAACAAACGACTGAAGTCTTGGTTCAAATCCCATCTTGGCAGATGGTGGAATCTGAATTCAAGAAAAAATAACTGGAATTAGGAATCTCCTGAACTACATGGAATCATTGTCAATGGTGAAAAACATCCTGCCAACCTGACAGTGACCCAGCAAGCTACTCACTGAAATAATCACTGCAAAGTTTCAACAAAGGAATGAAACTGGATGGACCACTCGGCATCTAACAAGGCACCAGAAAATACAACCACAGAATCAGCCCTCTCGATGGTGCAATGTGTTCCAGACTAACATCTGGATTTTGGTGCCAAAATGTGCAGAGCTGTCTCACAGACCAATCAAGGAACAGCCTGACATACTCATACTCATGAGATCAACCCTTACAGACAATGACCAGACACCACCATTACCATCCCAAGATATTGAAATTGTGGTGATGGAAAAGCGCAACAGGTCAGGCAGTACCAGATTCTTGACTCTGATCTCCAGCATCTGCAGTCTTCACTTTCTCCTGAAATCTCTGGATATGTCCTGCCCCACCAGCAGGACAGACCAGGCAGAGGTCGTGGCACAGACAGGGAGGATTTGCCCTGGGAGTACTCAGCATTGACTCCGGATACCAGGAAATCTCATGGCTCCTGCTGATTACCACATCCCCTCCTCCCTTGGCTGATGGATCAGTTCTCCTTCATGTTGAACAACATTTGAAGGAAGCACTGAGGAAGTAAAATGGTGTCAAACATACTCTGGTGCAGAAATTCAATGTCCACAATCGAGACTACCTCTGCAACAGAATTACTGACTGAACTGGCCGTGTCCTAAAGGACATAGCTGTTCATCTAAGTCTGCAGCGGGTGGTGAGGGAACCAACAATAGAGAAAAACATACTTGATCTCATTGTTATGAATTGACCAGCTACAGATACATCTGTGCATGACAGTTTCAGTAAGAGTGACCATCACACATTCCTTTTGGAGACACAAGTCTTGGCTTAAAGTAGAGAAAAACCTCCATTGTGTTGAGTGACACTATCACCGTTCTAATTGGGACAGACTTTGAAGAGATGTAGGATCTCAAACTGGGTATCTCTGAGGCACTGTGGGACATCAACAGTAGCAGAACTGTACTCCAGCACAATCTGAAATCTCATGGGTTTGTACGTCCCGCACTCACCCATCACAATGGACAGTAAAGGAGGGCATGCCATGAGCAGCACCAGTCAGACCTAAAAATGAAGTGCCAACCTCGTGAAGCTACCAAACAGGACCATCTGCATTTCAAACAGCATCAGCAGCAAGCAACAGAGCTAAACGATCCCACATCCAATGGAACAGATCGAAGCTCTGCAGTTCTGCCACACCCAGTTGTGAACGGTGATGGACAATTAAACAACTTACTGGAGGAAGGATCACAGATATCCCCACCTTTACTGATGGAGGAGCCTCACACATCCATGCACCAGATAAGATGACAGCATTTGCAGCAATCTGCAGCCAGAAGTGTAAAGTGAGATGATCCATCTCAGCCTTCTCCAGTGGTTTCCAACATCACAGATGTGAGTTTTAAGCCAGTTTGATTCAGTTTGAATAACATCAAGAAATGCTTTAGTCGTGCAAAGGCTACGGGCCCTGTCAATATTCTGGCAATAATACTGATGGCTTGTGCTCCAGAACTTGCCACTGTTTTAAAAAATTCTCAAGGTCAGGTTCGTAGGAGAGTAGTCTGACACAGAACAAACGACCAAGAGGCGAGTCTGCTAGAATATGAGCATTTTATTCCCCGCAGCGTCGCCACAACCAGGTCTCATACTTACAACGGGTCTGGCTTATACTCACTCTACATGTTACCGGAACTGGGAGCCGTCAGTTCTCGTAGAGCGGTTGCCAACAACCCACGCTCGGCGGTTAAACGCAACCCCGGAGCAGACTCCCCGAACTGGAGACTTTTCCAGCTGATATACTCTTTTCCAGATATAAACATTCATGTGAACAGCAGAGCAAGGCTAAAAAACACATTCCATTCTGGTTACATACAGATAAGAAGATTCACACGGGGAGGTGTGTAATAAGATTCACACGGGACTAAGCAACACCTCCATTCCGGTTAGATTCACACATGTATTGGGACATAATTTTAACCCTTTCACCACATTCCACTGCTTGGCCCAATACATGTGTTACATTATGCTTAATTCAGTTCAATTCGTTTCAGTTAATTTCAGTTCAGTCAATTCAGTGTAGTTCAATTCAGCTCAGTTCAGGTCTGTTCAGTTCAATTCAATTGTGTTCAATTCAGTTCCGTCCATTTCAATTCAATTTAGCTCAGTTCCATTTTGTTCCGTTCAGTTCAATCCCATTCAATTCTGTTAACTCCGCTTCAGCTTTTTGGACATGCCCACATCCTCCGCTGTACCCCAGGCAAGGGGTTCTTCGGCAGGACTGGAATCCTCTCAAGGGTGGACAGCAGCTACCCTGGGGTTCCTCCGGTCGCCCCCCACCATTTCTCAAACAAACTGCCACGTCATGCCACGGTCCATGCCATCCCGGGACGGTCGGGACCTCCACAGTTTGTTCTTCTGGTTTCTTAGTCTTTTTCCAAAACATTGTTCTGTATCAAAATCTCTCCTCAATTGCGATTGACCCTGCTCGCAGCGCCAAATGTTTTAAAAAATTCTCAAGGTCAGGTTCGTAGGAGAGTAGTCTGACACAGAACAAACGACCAAGAGGCGAGTCTGCTAGAATATGAGCATTTTATTCCCTGCAGCGTCGCCACAACCAGGTCTCATACTTACAACGGGTCTGGCTTATACTCACTCTACATGTTACCGGAACTGGGAGCCGTCAGTTCTCGTAGAGCGGTTGCCAACAACCCACGCTCGGCGGTTAAACGTAACCCCGGAGCAGACTCACCGAACTGGAGACTTTTCCAGCTGATATACTCTTTTCCAGATATAAACATTCATGTGAACAGCAGAGCAAGGCTAAAAAACACATTCCATTCTGGTTACATACAGATAAGAAGATTCACACGGGGAGGTGTGTAATAAGATTCACACGGGACTAAGCAACACCTCCATTCCGGTTAGATTCACACATGTATTGGGACATAATTTTAACCCTTTCACCACAGCCACCCACCAAGCCAAGTACAGCTCCAGTACTGGCATCTACCGACAATGTAGAACATTGCCCAGGCATGTTCAACACAGGGCAATCCAACCCAGCCAATTTCCCTCTATCAGTCCACATTCGACCAGCAGTAAAGTGATGGAAGATGTCATCAACAGGGCTACCAAGCAGCAGCTGCTCAGCAACAGCCACCTGAGCGACACTCATTTTAGGCTCCACCAGGGCCACTCAGCTCCCGATTGTGTTACCGCCCTGATTCACAACCTGACGACCAACTGAATTCCAGAGGTAAGGTGAGGGTGACAGCCCAGTCCCACTCCAAGATCACTATTTTTGGCTGATTCTACCCTTGTCTCAGCTCATATACTCTCATCCACCTTGTGTTATCTCCAGAATTCATTATCCAAACACACCCCTGCCAGCTTCCCACATTCAACCTCCCTGTAATCTCAAGAAAAACTAAATCTCTGCTGCCCAAGTACTCCCTTGTACCAAAACATGTTGATCCATCAAAAGGCTCCTATTCATAATCAACAACATAGAGCCACAGAGATATACAGCATGAAAACAGACCCTTCAATCCAACCCGTCCATGCCGACCAGATATTCCAACCCAATGTAGTCTCACCTGCCAGCATCTGGCACACGTCCCTCAATTTAAAATTCTCATTCTTGATTTAATTCCTGGTTGTGATCATCCCTAGCTCGCCGCATCACACATCCTTGAAGACCTCGATAACCCATTGTGTTCGAAACACCCAATGACCTGTTAATTCATTATTTCACCTGTGTGGATGCTTTTACAGTTGCCAAAGCAACATTTTCTGAAATTCGCAGCCAAAACCTCACAGGTCTGCTTTCCTCCTTTAAGACATTCCTCAAAGCCTGCTTATTTGGCAATGGTTTTGGTCACCTGGCCTAATATCATCAGTCTCTGACCTTATGCCTAAAGTTCCCAATAATATTTTTGTGAAATTATAAGCATGATGATAAAACTACAAACTGTTCTTGATTTGGACATTACCTTCAAATAATGACTGTTGCTGTAATGAATAATCTGTAATGTCTCTTACCCAACCATATTGTGGGGGCACCTTCACCACACAAACTGCAGCTGTACAAGAAAGTCAAACATCACCCTCTCCACAGGCAACAGGGATTTAGCATTAATCACTGTAAGGAGAAACACAGTCGATGTTTCAGGGAGTGCAAAACGGATTACAGGGAATGAAAATGGTGCAGAATTTGATAGTTAGAAATGGAAGGAAAATACACTTGCTTATTGGAAAAAAAGAATTCTTGACTGTCAAAGATTTTCCAAAAAAAAATTAATAAGCAGCACATGGTCAGGGGCTGGGCGGCAGTGAAAAATAAACTTACAAAAATGTCTGTAAATGTAATAGTAAAATACTAAACAGACCAAAATTACACCCATTGTTCGATACTGAGCAAGCTAGATATTGACAAAGTGGTCATAAGGGAGCCCAGAGATGAAGCAGAGCTGTATAAGCTGTTATGATCCCACAGTCATAAAGATGTATAGCACCAACACAGACCCTTCGGTTTAACTCATCCATGCCAACCAGGTATCCGAACCTAATCTATTCCCATTTGCCAGCACTTGGCCCATATCCCTGTAAACGCTTCCTAATCATATCATGTGTCTATTTAGATGCCTTCAACAAGTTTTAATTGTACTAGCCTCCACCACTTCCTCTGGCAGCTCATTCCACCCACTGCATGAAAGAGTTGTCCTTTAGGCCCCTTTGAATTTTTGCCCCGTTCACCCTAAAGCAATGTCCTCTACTTTTGGACACCACTACTCCAGGGAAAACACCTTGTTCATTTACTCTGTTCATGCTCCTCATGATTGCATAAACCTTCATAACATCACCACTCAGCCTATGGCACACCAGGGAAAACAGCCCCAGCCTTTTATGCCTCACCCTACAGCTCAAATCCTCCAACCCTAACAACATCTTTGTAAGTCTTTTATGAAACCTTTCAAGTTTCACAGCACCCTTCTGATAGGAGGCAGGCCAGAATTGCACACAATATTCCAAAAGTGCTAACGAATGTCCTGTACAGCAACATGACCTCCCACATCCTATACTTAATGCTCTAACCAATAAAGGAAAATACACTGAACACCTTCTTCATCATCCTATCTACCTGCAACTTGACATGCAAGGACTATGAACCTGCAGCCCATCCGCAAGTGTCTCCAGGGCCTTGCCATTCAGTGTATAAGTCCTGGGCTGAAAAACGTGTTGCTGGAAAAGCACAGCAGGTCAGGCAGCATCCAAAGGTCAGGAGAATCGACATTTCAGACATGAGTGTCCGAAATGTTGATTCTCCTGATCTTTTGAAGCTGCCTGACCTGCTGTGCTTTTCCAGCAACACGTTTTTCAGCTCTGATCTCAAGCATCTGCAGTCTTCGCTTTCCCCTAGTGTATAAGTCCTGCCCTGACTTGCTTTTCCAAAATGCAGCACCTCACATTTATCTAAATTAATCCGTATCTGATCAATATCTCACTGTAACCTGAGATAACCTTCACTATGCACAATCCCTCCAATTTTGAATGACCTGCAAACACAGTTACGATAGTAAGTCATGTAAATGAATGACGAAACAAATCCAGAAACAAACATCCATTTCTCTAAGTTTGAACGTGCTGTGTGTAAATCCTGCCCATAGACTCTGGACCAGAGAAAGGCTGCACATGCGCCTGGCTGCACCTTGCCCCCTACAAAGATGGCGGCCACGCAGATTTCCAGTGAATCGTTGCCCGAATAAAGATGGCGGCGCTCACTCAGGCCTGCAGCTGCGCTGAGGCAATTCCCCGTTTACTACAAACACGGGACTGGGACGTTCAAATTTGTGTTTTCCGACGTGCACAACATGTTTGTAAAACCTCTCCGCGCATAGCAACACAGTTTTTCTCCCGTCTCCCTCTGTTTATTCATTTCTTTCCTTACCGTATCTTTTCGCTCCATAACTTCCTGAGCATTCAATACAGCGACTCTCCGCCGCGCGCGAGGGTGATCACGCGGTTTAGTCTAGTTCCGCCCATCGTTCACTTTGATTGTTTGGAGGACCAACCTTCCCCAGGTCCTCCAGCTCCGCCCACCATCCTTTCATTGGTCCGGTGCTGACATCAATTACCCAGGGTCCCTTTGTTGACTAGAGCATGCGCAGTGTGTCCTGATCGGTTGGGTCATGTGATGGGAGAGTTTACTGAGGGGAAGGATTCCCTTTGTGTGAAATCTGCAGTAGATTTCCTTTATTCATGGAGGGCATTGACTTCCTCGTCATGACTGTATAGCTGTGATTGATGAACCAATGCCATCTGAATCAGTACATAAACACCACTTTTTCACAACATCTGAGATCTTCAGCACATTGTATCACGCTCTTCTTTGGAGATTAAAAAAGCATGAAATGGAGCCTCAAGGAATCGGAGCATTCATCCCCTCCAGCTTGTTCCCCCATTCTATCAGATCATGGCTGGGCCATCCCAGACCTCAACACCTCTTTTATGCTTGATCCGCATAGCCCTCAACTGCTCAATATTTCAAAAATCTATCTGCCCTCTTTTAAAATAATTTGAGATAGAATCATAAATTCCCTACTGTGTGGAAACAAGCCCTTCAGCCCAATAAGCCACAGTTACCCTCTGAAGAGTAACCCAACCAGATCCATTCCCTACCACATTTAACTTTCACAATTATTTGGGCTAGAAAATTCTGGCCATTCACTGAGAGAAAAAAAATATTTACATTTTTTTACAATAAGAATTTTACCTTATGTAATGTCCCCTGGTTTGAGACTTCATTGGTGCTAGAAGATCTAGTCAACATCTACCCTGTCAAGCTCCTCAGAATCTTGTTTCCATAAGATCACCCCTTATATTATGTGGGTGGCACAGTGGTTAGCAATGATGTCTCCCAGTGCCAGAGACCTGGGTTTAATTCCTGCCTCAGGTGACTCTCTGTGTGGAGTCTGCGTGGGTTTCCTCCGGGTGCTCCAGGATCCTCACACAATCCAAAAAAATGCAGGTTAGGTGAATTGGCAATGCTAAATTGCCTGTAGTGTGAGGTGAAGGGGTAAATGTAGGGGAATGGGTCTGGGTGGGTTGTGCTTCGGCGGATCGGTGTGGACATGTTGGGCCAAAGGGCCTGTTTCCACACTGTATGTAATCTGTTTGTCAAGATTCTATTGAATAATGACCTAACCTGTTTAGCTATTCTTGATAGGTCAACTTTTTTGTCCTCGAAGCAGCTAGCTGAATCTTTTTTTGAATGGTCTCCAATACTGGTTTATCCCTTATTAAATATGGGAGCTAACATTGTATACAGTACTCCAAGTGAGGTCTCAGCAACAGCCAGTGTGGTTAACCAATCCTCAGTCCATGCAAATACGTTGCCCCTGACACAATGAGCTCCTGTATTATGCAATTAACTTTTCTGTAGCACCTTACCATTTGCATTTTTAAAATCCAAATACAGAACATCATTGGATTGCCCTTTATCAGCCCTGCTTGTTATCTCCTCAATGAACTGTCGCAAATTTGTCATAGTGTCTCTTTCACAAAACCCAGTCTACCATGTTTCATGATAAGCTTTTCCAAATGTCATCTTATTTATTACTTTAATATTCGATTCTGCCGTATTACAAAAACAGATATTAAACTAACTAGTCTACAGTTTCCTGATTTCTGTCTCCCTTCCCTTCTTGAACAGGTGCATCAATCCACTGGATGCTTCCTGTTTCCCCTGATTCTGGAATATTCCAATCGATGCCTTGAATATCTCTGCAGTCAGTTGCCTTAAAAATGTTTGATCCAGGCCATTAGGTCCTGTCTGCCTTTAGTCCTATTAGTTGGTCAATACTTTGTCCCTTGTGACAAAGACTGTTATAACATTTTTCTACCCATGATTAACTTGCTTATTTGCTACCTTTGGGATGATAACGGTATCCTCCTTCATGAAGATCAATATAAAATATAGGTTTAAATTATCTGTTTCCTTGTACCCATTATCAATTCCACAGTCAGAACCTCCAAGGGTTCGATGCTGACTTTAGATATTCAATTTTTATATACCTGGATAACTCTTGCCATTCATTTTTGTTTCTTGCCAATTTAATTACATGATCAGTTTTCTCCCTTTTTAGTCATCCGCGGCTATGTCATTCTTTTCCTTATGGGTACTGCCCTTGACTGCCTTTGTTACCCACGAGCATTTCACCTTTCTCTTCGAGTTCTCCTTTTTGCTTCAAATTAACTTTTGCTAAGAATTATGTAAAACAAAACTCATCATATTACAGTGACTGAGCATGTGATTTTTTAAAATGTTGGATGCCTTAATGTTCTCACTGGGTTTTGCTGTTTCAAAGAAGAGCTGAGATCATCTGCAAAGGAGGTGGCAGCTGATTCACTGTTAATTTCCAAAATTAATTTGAATACTTGCAAAAAGAAATTATTTGCATTACTGTGAGAGCAGGGATCTAGCCAAATAGCTATTTTAAAAAGGTGACACATTTGTGATGGGTTGAATAGGGGCCTTTGATTTCAAAAGCACAACTTGTCTTCTATTCTGTGCTGTACTAATTCTTTCTGATTGAGATGACTGGGTTGGCATGTGCGCAGGTTGTAGCAGGATCTCTGACTGCCACAAACCGATCTGGGGGGACAGCTCCTGGGTCAGTGACAGTGCTGTTGGACTAATAGAGGCAGCAACATTCAGACTTCATGAAGTAACTGCGAACCAGGGCTGCGAACCCACAATCCAAAGAACTGCAGGTTAGGTGAATTGGTCATGCTAAATTGCCATAGTGTCCAGCGATGCACAGTTTTGGTGCATTAATCAGGGGTAAACGTTGAGGAATAGGTTTGATGGGATACTCTTTGGAGGGTTGGTGTGGATTTGTTGGGCTGAAGGGCCTGTTTCCACAACGTAGGGATTCCATGCTCTGAGTAATTTGGGGGATCTAACAGAATCCTGGTATTCAGAGGGTTCTGTTAGTTAAAATTGTATTGCGCACTCAGCTTATGTTACCTTCTGAAGCTATTTGAGGTAGACTGCTCTGTGCAATTTCACAGAACAGATGCCCTGGAACCAATCAGGGAACAGCTATTTTAGACCTGATAATGTGATTGATTAATGAGCTCAAAGTAAAAGACTCTTTTGGTAAGATGCAATGCAGCATGATAGAATTTAGCTTGAGGGTGAGGAATTTGGTTCTTCAACTAGTATCTAAACTTAAAGGCAGTTACAAGGGTATAAGGTAGTAGTTCGCTAAACTGGAATGGGACGAGAGTTAGAATGTTAAAGCAGAAGAATATATTGGATTAATCACCTCCTTGAGCAGGTGATTAATCCAAGGATTCTAGCTCAGCCCTAAATTTGAAGTTCAAGTTCTAAACCTTTCAGTGAGCAATGGAAAATAACAAAGAAAAATGTCAATCATTTATTGTCTCTCCAGACTCTGCTTCTATTGCCACTGAGTACTCCCTTAAGTTCGACGAGTCAATGACAAAAGATTGAAGAGAAATCCTTCCATTCCCTTCTGCCATCAGAGAGCCATAACCGCTTTAATATGGGGAGGAAACGCAGCCAGCAGGATGACTCAGATGAGGACATAGTGCTGGACCAATGGCCTCTCCAATGGATTAGGGTGAGTGGTGGTACCAATTACTGGGATCTCAGTGCTTGGAATAGTTGGTCCTCTCCATGTTCGAGGTATCTTGCCAGGAGATTCAGATGGAGAGGACGAGGACCATATGGTGTAACGGGTGTGAGCCAACAGTTGGGCAGGGCCTGAGTTTTTGAAAAGAAATTGAGTACTACTCAGTAATAATGTGCCCAGAGTTTATAAATCTTGAAGAAGGATAAATACTTCACATTGTTAATCTTTGTGATCGAGTTCCCATGCAGTGAAGACAAAGATTCATATTTACTGGGATTCCTTGCTCACCCAATCAGGTACACACAAGCTCAATCTGACTGCTAAGAATGTTCCTGAATTTACACTTTTCTACTGTCCATTAAAGGTGATAATAAGATAGAAAAGAAAGGGGGTGTTTGCAGAGGAATTTGATTTGTACAAGAGACATTTGTGCAGATAATAAGAGGTATTCTAATTGGAAGGATATGGTTAGTGATATCCTGCAAGGATCGAGGTTGGAGCCCTAATTATTCGCTATTCATAATGAAAGGAAAGCCACAATCAAAATTTGGGGCCACTCTACAGATTACAGCGATTTCAAGTGTAGGTAGATGAAGCATAGCAGTAGAAAGCAATCTTGATAGATTCAGTAAATGAAAATAACGACAGATGAGTTTGTGTCGGCAAGTGA
Source organism: Chiloscyllium plagiosum (assembly GCF_037043375.1). NCBI lineage: Eukaryota > Metazoa > Chordata > Chondrichthyes > Orectolobiformes > Hemiscylliidae > Chiloscyllium > Chiloscyllium plagiosum. Next base: position 48,927,397 of record NW_028270176.1, read on the forward strand.
GAGGTTGGATCAAAATAAAATGTTTCTTGATTGTGAAAATAGAGAGAGAGAGAGTGGAGTCCAAACAAACTTGGTGGGATTGATCCAGCTGTATAGTTTATGAATATGTCACAAACTTGTTCAGAAAAGTGATCAACAGGCCAGTGGAATGTTGACATTGATCTCTACAGAAGACGAGAAACCAAAGGCTGAGACGTCGTGCATCAGCAAATCAGAACCTAGTTAGACCAAGCTGACAGGGCTGGGCACCATGGCTTAAGGAGAGTATCACTCTGAGTGGAAGTGCAGTGTAGATTTACTGAAGTGATACTTGGATTCCAAGGCTTAACTTAAGAAGAAAGATTAAACAGATAAAGTGTAAGAGTCAGAACATTGAGGTGTGATAACGGGGAACACTTTTATACACAGAAATGGGTAAAGTTTGATAAAGTTCCACAAACAGCGATTGATTGGAAATCATTTGCGAGTTTTAAATCTGAGGTTAGTAGATTTTGAATGAAAATACTGAAGGATTATGAGACAAAGACAGGGATTTGTCATGATGATGAAGATTACCATGATTTGGGTGGATGGTGGAAGAGGCTCAAGAAGCTAAATAGCCTCCTCGTGTTCTGATGATGATGTAACCATGGCACCCTTATTCTCTGCAAGGGCAACTCCTGTTGTGTTTCTGGTTATTTGTCAGAACCTGGCAGCAAATTAGTGACTGGAGTCCTGGCCAGAAAATTATCAGTATGAAGGACTTCGCCGGTCTTAATGTGTTTCACAGATGATGAAATGACACAGCCAACATTTACTAATCCTGATAAATATTGGGATAGTTTGATGGGATCACTTGTGATGCAGCATGATTAGCATGTCTGATGATACTCCAACTATTTTTTAAGTGTTGCTGTTGTCTGCACTCAGTCCGGTGTTTTCGTGGATTACTGAGCAAGTTTTACTTGAGTCAGGGGAAGCAGCTCACTTCACTCTGTACTGTTTGTCTTCCTGTCTTTAACTGTCCAGTATTATTTGAGCATGCCCTTCTCGGGGAGACAAGCCAGTTTCTCTCCATTCACCGTGGAGATGGTGTAATAGTACATGGAGGAGGAGGAGCTGCGTGCACAGCACCAGGTGTCACTCCTTAGGCTGCGAGGACAAGCCTTGAAGGAAAAGCCCAAAACAGAGCTGGCCTGGTTGGAGCCCCAGAAAAAGGGAGGCGCTGACCTATGCAGCGATGTGAAGCTGAAAAGCCTTTCAAAAATGTGATGTTAGAATGTGCAGCTCCTTCCAGTAATCCTTTCCAGAGAAGGGAGGAAAACCGGAGTCTTTTCTCATTGCAGTGACCCTGTTGTCCAGAATCTAGGTATTCACACCATCATTCCCCATAACACTGTTGTGGATTTAGTAGAATGAAGTCAATTTTGATTTTTTGTTTCAGATTTTTAAATTCGTTCTTTGAATTTAGATGTTTCCGGTAATGCTGGTATTTGTTACCTTTCCCTCATTCTCGAAATGGTCACGGTGGTGAGCTGCCTTGAGCCACTGAAGTCTGCTGGGTAAACATGAACATATCAACCCTCACGTGCTGTTAGGTTTGGAGCTCAGGGTTCTGTAGCAGACTGATGACAGGTCAGGCTTTTCAACATTTTGTTTTTCACTGGATGTTAGCACTGCTGGCAAGGCCAATGTTGTTGTCCCTTCTTCATTGCACTCTTGCCCTCTCTCCTGCACCTTCTCCCTCCCCCTCTATTCCCCTCTCTCGCCCTCTCTATTCCGCTCTCTCCCCCTCTCTATTCCGCTCTCTCCCCCTCTCTCACACGCCCCCCTCTCTCCCCCTCTCTCTCACGCCCGCCTCTCTCTCTCCCCACTTTCCCCCTCTCTCGCCCCTCTCCCCCTTGTCTCTCCCCCATCTTTCTACTCCCCCTCTCTCCCCCGCTCATTACCCCTATCATTCCCCCTCTCACTCCCCCCCAGACCCATCTCTCACTCCCCCTTCTGTCTCCCCCACTCTCTCACCCCTCAATCCCCGTGTTATTCTCTCCCCCCCTCTCTCGACCCCATCCCTCTACCGCCTCTCACTCCCCCCTCTCACTTCTCCCTCTCTCCACATCTCTCTCCCCCTCTTTCTCTCCCCTCACTCCCCGTGTCATTCTCTCCCTCTCTCCCCCACTCTCTCCCCTGTCTCATTCTTCCCCATCCTCCTCTCTCGCGCCCTCTCTCACCTATCATTCTCACCCCTCTCCCCATATCTTGCTCCCCTCTTTTCGCCCGCCTCTGTCCCTCTCTCCCCCAGCCTCCCCTCCCCTTCTCTCTGCCCCCTTTGTCTCCCTTTCTCTCGTCCCCTCTCTCTATCCCTCTGTCTGTTTCCCCCCTCTCTGCATCCCCCTCTCTCTCCCCATCTCTCTACCGTCTTTCTCTTCCCCCCTCACTCCCCCCCACACTTCCTCCTCTCACTCCTCCTCTCACTCCCCATCTCTCTCCCCATCTCTCTCACCCCTCACTCCCCGTGTTATTCTCTCCCTCTCTCGACTCCATCCCTGTACCGCCTCTCACTCCCCCCTCTCTCTACCTCTCTTTCTCACCCCTCACTCCCTGTGTCAATCTCTCCCCATCTCTCTCTCCCTCTCATTCTCCCCCTCCCTCCTCTCTCGCCCCCTCTTTCCCCTATCATTCTCACCCCTTTCCCCTATCTCGCTCCCCTCTTTCGCCCCCCTTCTGCCCCATCTCTCCCCCAGCCTCCCCTCCCCTTCTCTCTGCCCCGTGTCTCCCCTTCTCTCGTCCCCTCTTGCTCTCCCCCTCTCCCTTCCACTCTCTCTCTCTCCCTCTCTGTATTTAACCCTGTGTTGTCAATTGATCTCACAGCTTCCGATATATTGTTTTCAAGGCTCCATCCGTTGCCACATCTTATATTTGCTAGTATCCTTTTCAGACTGTCCTTCAGCCACTCAGTGACATCCCAGACTCTGCAACCAGGGAGGCAGCGTGCCAGCTGGTGTCGCATCTGCACTGTCACAGACATCTGCCTGATGCCCGAACAATGCAATCCCCTTATCACTATTGTTCTCCACTTCTTTTGTTTTCCTTCATTAAATTCAGAGAAGGTTCATTTAAACTCGGAAGCAACAAATGTAACTTTTCGATTTGAAAATGGAGGGAGGCAGAAAACAGGGCCACTGCTGAAATTCTGTCCAATCAACAATGTTAAGCCTTTTCATCGTTCTGTGGTTCCTAACATTGATACATTTCCTGTACTATAGTATTGAAGTATTTCAGGGGGTGCGTGCTGCCTTGTTACGGAAATAAGAATAAACGATATAGTTCTCCAAAAATAACTAGTTGCTTTCATTCAGAAAGTGGTTGCTGGTTCCTCTCGTGGCGGCCAGAGGGGATCGCTCTCCCTCACCTCACGGCCCTGGCATGAGTCACCTGTTGCCTCCTCTCGCTTCCTCGTTGTCAGACTTTCCCCGCTGGTTGTGGCCATTCTTTTTGTGACGATTCTTTTTGTGACGTCACTGCGCAGCCGCTTGCGCCTTTGCGTTATTCAGGGCATTGTGAGAATGTCAGAAATAATAGAATGTACAGGGACAGGAGCAAAGTGCCCCAGAGAGAAAAAAAATCTGCTGCTTGTACAGTGACACTGGGAGGCCAGCAGAGGGCGGTATTATAGAACATAGAACAATACAGCACAGAACAGGCCCTTCGGCCCACGATGTTGTGCCGAACTTCTAACCTAGATTAAGTACCCATCCATGTACCTATCCAAATGCCACTTAAAGGTCGCCAATGATTCCGACTCTACCACTCCCACGGGCAGCGCATTCCATGCCCCCACCACTCTCTGGGTAAAGAACCCACCCCTGACATCTCCCCTATACCTTCCACCCTTCACCTTAAATTTATGTCCCCTTGTAACACTCTGTTGTACCCGGGGAAAAAGTTTCTGACTGTCTACTCTATCTATTCCTCTGATCATCTTATAAACCTCTATCAAGTCACCCCTCATCCTTCGCCGTTCCAACGAGAAAAGGCCGAGAACTCTCAACCTATCCTCGTACGACTTCCTCTCCATTCCAGGCAACATCCTGGTAAATCTTCTCTGCACCCTCTCCAAAGCTTCCACATCTTTCCTAAAGTGAGGCGACCAGAACTGCACACAGTACTCCAACTGTGGCCTAACCAAAGTCCTGTACAGCTGCAACATCACTTCATTATATCAGTTTAAAAAATGAGGGACTGACAGTGACAGAGAGAGTCAGATACATTTCTTCATCAAATGTTAATTAATTCATTGAGTGATCAACTCACGTTAACACGTCTGGTAATATTGGATCGACACCCTCACTCCCAGGCCCCCCCTCCCCTGTCTTGGGTAGTTCTTGTGCAGGTCGTCCTCTTCCTAACAACATTTGCAGCTCTTGGATTGGTTGTGCTCCTTACTCTGATATCCTCCTCTTTGCAGTTCCTGCTGAGGTTCATTTTACAGTCTGCTACCATGCACCCAGAAAAACGTAAAGTCTCACACACTCTCATTACTAGGAAGAAAGTTTGAACCATAAGCATTCATATTACCTATGTGGTATTTCAATAATCCCATGCATTGCTGAAATCATCTGGACGATGGGCTGATAGCCGAGAAATGGGATTTGAGTGTGTGGATCTTCATTGTCTGCCAGGACCATTCATTTACATGTTTCCCTGTGAGCTATGAGGAACAAATGAACACAAGAAATAGGAACATGAATCTGGAATTCGGCTCCTCGACTCTGCTCCGATTTTTAATACAATCATGACCGATCTCATCTATGAAGTGCTTTAAGAGGTTAGGAATAGCAAACATTAACTCCCACATTGCTCAGGTCCTCGATAATTCGCCACGATCGTACTAGATCTATGCAGACCCCATCTCTCTGGCACTTCTCTTTGGAACATCTGGGTAACATGGACACCTACATCAGACTTCTGTATATTGGCTTTAGCTCTGCCTTGAAGACCCTCAGGCCAACAAGAGTCATCGACATTTCTGAGTCTTTCCTCACATCGAGAACTGGATCTTTAACTTTCTGACCTGCACATCACAATGAATGAGGGTAGCTAGAAACTCCTCCTCTTCAATAATACGCAATACTGATGCCCTTCAAGGATGTGTACTCAGCCCCCTTCAATATTTTTTACCCTCTTTTGAGTGTACCGCCAAATTCAGCTCTCACTCCATTTACAGATTTACTAATGACACCACGATAGTGGGTAGGTCTCAAAACCGACCTAGATTACACCTCCTCCCACCCTGCCCCCTGTAAAAACGCCATCCCATATTCTCAATTCCTTCACCTCCACCGCATCTGCTCCCAGGCAGACCAATTCCAATACCGAACAACCCAGATGGCCTCCTTCTTCAAAGACCGCAATTTCCCCTCAGGCGTGATTGACGATACTCTCCACTGCATCTCCTCCACTTCCTGCTCCTCTGCCCTTGAACCCCACCCCTCCAATCGCCACCAGGACAGAACCCCACTGGTCCTCACCTTCTACCCCACCAACCTCCAGATATCGTATCATCCTTCGTTATTTCTGCCACCTCCAAACAGACCCCACCACCAAGGATATGTTTCCCTCCCCTCCCCTACAAGCGTTCTCGAAAGACCACTCCCTCCGCGACTCCCTCGTCAATTTCACACCACCCACCAACCCAACCTCCACTCCCAGCACCTTCCCCTGCATCTGCAAGAAATGTAAAACTTGCGCCCACACCTCCCCCTCACTTCCCTCCAAGGTCCCAATGGATCCTCCCATATTCGTCATGAATTCATCTGCACCTCCACACACAATATTTACTGCATCCACTGCACCCGATGTGGCCTCCTCTATATTGGGGAGACAGGCCGCTTCCTGGCGGAACATTTCAGAGAACACCTCTGGGACACCCGCACCAAACAACCCAGCCGCCCTGTGGCTGAACACTTTAACTCCCCCTCCCACTCCGCCAAGGACATGCAGGTCCTTGGCCTTCTCCATCGCCAGTCCATGGCAACAGACGCCTGGATGAAGAGCACCTCATCTTCCACCTAATAACCCTTCAACCAAAAGAGATGAATGCAGATATCTCCAGCTTCCTCATTTCCCCTCCCCCACCTAATCTCAGTGCCAATCCTCAGACTCAGCACCGCCTTCTTGACCTGCAATCTTCTTCCTGACCTCTCCGCCCTAACACCCTCACCTTAACCTCCTTCAAACTACGCATTCCCAACGCCCCTCCCCCAAGTCCCTCCTCCGTACCTTTTATCTTAGCCTGCTTGGCACACCCTCCTCACTCATGAAGAAGGGCTTATGCCCGAAAGGTCGATTCTACTGTTCCTTGGATGCTGCCTAACCTGCTGCGCTTTTCCAGCAACACATTTTTCAGCCCTGATCTCCAGCATCTGCAGTCCTCACTTTCTCCTACAGGAAATAGAGCTTACTGACATAGTGTAAAGACAACAATCTTTCCCTCAATTTCAGCATTGGGAACTGGCCATTGACTTCAGGTATTGGACTGAAGGACACACACTGCTCTCTGTCATTGGTGCTGAGTTGGAGGTGATGGACAGCTTCAAGTTCCCAGTAATAAATATTACAAATAATCAGTCTATCCATGTCAACTCTACAGCCAAGTAAGCACATCAATGCATCTGCCTCCTCAGACGGGGAAGAAAATTTAGCATTCTGGCAATGACTCTGACCAATTTTAACATTGCACCGCAGTAAACATTCTATCCAGACACTTTGTATGGTAACTGCTCTGGCCGTACTGCAAGAAATTGCAGAGTTGCGTGTACCTAACCCAATCCATCACGCAAATCACATTTCCTTCCATTGACTCGGACTTGGATTCCTACTGCTTCAGGAATGCAGCCAACACAATCAAAGGCCCCTCCCCCCACCGCAATGCTCTTTCCCAACGTCTTCCAACGGACAGAAGATGCAAATGTTTGAAAATACGCACCAATGGATTCAGGAACAATTTCTTCCGTACTGTTATCAAACTTATGAATGGACCTGTCATATATAGAGTTGATCCTTCTCTGCACCTGTTAAAAAGCTGTGAAACTAAATTAAACTGATGCCCTTATGTAAGGTATGATGTGTACTGAAAATAATGCAACACAATTTCCCCACAGCGCTGGAACCGACGTGACAATGTCAATGCATTAGAATCCATGATCGAGAATTAACTCCTTTACAACAATCCCGTTTTCATAGTGTTTCCCATGGTGCAGGTATCCTTGTGTCTTTCTGGTTGCATTCTTAATTAAAGACTTGTCCTTCTAGAAAGCAAAGTTGTGGCTTAATTGTTCCTGGGAAATGTGCCATGATTTTCCAAACTTTCAAAAGCAAATGGAATCTCTCTCTCCCTCACCATGCTGACATGGACTTGGCTGTGTCTCAGTACTTTTGCAGACACACTGACATTTGAAATATTCGCCCACGGACAGAATGCACACCTTTCCTTCCAGATGAAAAGGCCAATGATATTCAGAGCGGCACGGATCAAGTAACTATCACATCTGAACATGAAGTTCAATTTGAATTTCTCATCTGCAAATCCACCCTTTCAGTACCTTACAACAGAGCACACAAGTTACCACTGTTAATACAGGATGGAAATTCATAAGACAATTGTAGTATTAAACTGTAGCTTCCTTGTTCCTCCAAAGCTTTAAGCCTCAGTCTCACAATTTCTCTCTTCTGTGAACTGAAATCCAAACCAATCCCCCCACTCCTTTCCTCCACACCCAGTTCTCACACACTCTCTCTTCGAATTCAGTTTCCTAGCTCCTGATGAGAACCATCCTGCATACACTGCTTCCTGCAACTCTGGCCAAGACCCATCTTACTAAAATGAGCCAAATTAGAATTCTAATTGCAGGCCCATCCTTGTCCCTTTCCATAACAACTCTGAATCTTCACAAAAGAGTTCTGATCATTTTCTGCAAAACGCTGCACCACTGATAGTCTGACCACATGTCAGGGTAGCAAGAAAAGGGCCATTCTTCTGGGTCCTGCTCCCAGAGGGATGAAGCTGCTAATGATAGATTAATTCCTCACACCCACAGCCTCCTTCCCAGGCACTGACCAAGACTGCACATACTCCCACAGTTGCCAGCACTGCGACCGTGCACTGGTCTCCCCTCCTACAGCACGTGCTCCCGATCATACAGCAGTCCGAGTGATTGACAGCAGCTGCTGCCCAATATATCAGAATCCCTACAGTATGGAAACAGGCCCTTCGGCCAAACAAGTCCATACTGACCCTCCAAACAGTAACTTACACAGACCCATGCCCACTAACTAATGTAACTAATACTGTGGGCAATTTAGAATGGCCAATTCACCTGCCCTGCACATCTTTGGATTGTGGGAGGAAACCCGCTCAGACACGGGGAGCACACGCAAACTCCACACAGACAGTCGCTCGTGGCCGGAATCTAAACCGGGTACCTGATGCTGTGAGGCAGCAGTGCTAACCACTGAGCGTCTCTTTCGAGTGGAGGGGGCGTGGCTGGAGGACTGGGTCAATGGGATTGTTAACAATGAATGAATGCGGAGGACACTGGGGGATAGACAGGTCATTGAGGGACAGGAGCAGTGCAGCAGCAAGAGGGGATCCTGGACAAACTGAGCAATGGGAGAGTCTGACAGGAGAGAAACTACAGGAAGGTTCTGTTTGGAGGCTCAGGCAGGGACAGCTGGGAGACAGTATGGCCTGGTGGCTTGGGCAGGTTTACTAATCAGCCTCTTCAAAGATGCTGTTACTCAACTCTGAGCCTGATCCTCCTAGTCCAGAGGTAAGGACACTTACACTATTTCCTGGTGGGCAAGGGATACAGGGACTGCCTTTCAAAAGGAACTCACCTGTGTTGGTGACATTAACAGGACTCAATACAGACTCACTGACAAAATGCTGGTGTACTTAAACTTCATCCAGAATATTAACAGCTATAACTGGGCAACGCAGACCCCAATGTACAGAGTTAAATCCTGGATACTAATAACAGCTTTGTGCACGGGAAATCATATCTCATGAATTTTACTCAGTTTTTTTGAAGAAGTATCAAAGAGGATTGCTGAGGTCAGAGCATGGACATGATCTACATGGATTCAGTAACGTGTTTGACAAGGTTCCTCATGGGAGACTGTCAGCAAGGTTAGATCGCATGGAGTACAGAACTGGCCCGAAGGTAAAAGGCAGAGGGTGCTTTTCAGGCTGGAGGCCTGTGACCAGTGGAGTGTCACAAGGATCGGTGCTGGATCCACTACTTTTCGCCATTTATATCCATGATTTGGATGTGAACATAAGAGGTATTATTAGTAAGTTTGCAGATGACACCAAAATGGGAGGTGTAGCAAACAGTGAAAAAGATTACCTCAGAGTACAAGGGGATCTGGATCAGAAGGGTGAATGGGCGGAGGAGTTCAGTTAAGAAAAATGCAAGCTGCTGCATTTTGGAAAAGCAAACTTTAGCAGGACTTATACAGTTTATAGTACGTTCCAGGGGAGTGCTGCTAAACAAAGAGTGCTTGGAGTGCAGGTTCATCGTTCCTTGACAGTAGAGTAGCAAGTAGATAGGATAGTGAAGGCGGCAATTGGTCTGCTTGTCTTTATTGGTCAGAGCATTGAGTGTAGCGGTTGGGAGGCCATATTGTGGCTGTACAGGACATTGATTCGGCAACTTTTGTAATATTCCATGCAATTCTGGTCTCCTTCCTATCAGATGGATGTTCTCAAACTTGAAAGGGGTCAGAAAAGAATTACAAGGATGTTGCCAGGGTTGGATAGGCTGTTTTCGCTGGAGCGTCAGAGGCTGAACGGTGACCTGAAAGAGATTTTTAAAATCAGGCCGGGATTGGTTAGGGTAAATAGACAAGATATTTTCCCTGCGGAGGGGGGAGTACAGAACTAGGGGGCTGAGAGGGGAGGGTAGGCAGAGAGGGGGTGGGCGGAGGGTAGGAGAGGGTGGGTGGATCGAGAGGGTTGGGACAGAAATGGGTGGGGACAGAGAGGGGGGATAGAGAGGGGAGGCACAGAAATGGGTGGGGACAGAAAGCGGGATTAGAGAGGAGGGGAACAGACAGGGGGATCAGAGGGGGCGACCGACCGACGGTTGGGGGGGCGACCGACAAAGAGGGGGAACAGACTGAGGGGGGGGGCAACCGATGGAGGGGGGAAAGAGACGGGTGTGCGACCGACAGGGGGGCGACTGACAGAGGGGGCACAGACCGAGGGGGCAAAAGATGGGGGGACAGACCGACAGATTGTGGGACAGACCAACGGGGGAGGGACGACCGACGAGGTGGGTGAGCCGACAAAGGACTGACCGACAGGAGGGGGGGAACCAGACAGAGTGGGGGGAGGCAGGGGGGAACAGAGAGGGGGAAGATGGAGAGTTATTTTATAGATCTACAACTCAACCCTGTTCGTGTTTTCTCCTCCTCACCTTAATTTCCTCTGAAGGGCTCAGAACAACTGCATAGTTCCTGGAAAGTGGAGTTTCAGGGAGATCAGGTGCTGAATGTGGCATTTGGGACACTGACCTTTAATGGAATGTGCTGGTCAATAAATGGACTCTGGTTTGATTCCACTGTCTGTGTGGTATTTGCACATTCTCCCCGTGTGTCTGCGTGGGCTTCCCTGGGTGCTCTTAATTTCCTCCCACAATTCCAAAGACATGCAGTTTAGATGGATTAGCTTTGGGTAATGGTAGGTTACAGAGTTAGGGTGGAATGCTGTTCCGATGGTTGGTATGGTCTCATGGGCCGAAAGGTCTGCTTCCACACTGTGGGGATTCTGTCACTGAGTATAGGGGTTAGGAGGTCACGTTGTGGCTGAGTAGGGCATTGGTGAGGCCAGTTTTAGAATACTGCATTCAATTGTGGTCTCCCTGATTTCAGAAAGATGTTATCAGAATAGGACTCAACCTCTTAATGGCAAGTTCCTGGGAATTGTTGACAAACAAACAGACCATGCAGTGTAGGTTGATTGTTCCTTGAAAGTGTGGTTGAAGGTAGACAGGTCAGTGAAGGTGGTGTGCTGTATGCTAGCTGTTATTTGGCAGTGCATTGAGGATAGGAGTTGGGAGATCATGTTCCGGTTGTACAGTTTATTGGCTCGGCCACTGTTGGAATCCCCAGACTGCTTTCAATTCCAGTCTCCCTGTTACAGGAAAGATGTTGGGAAACTTGCAAGAGGTCAGAAAAGTTTTACCTTGTGGTGCCAGTATTGGAACATTTGAACCATAGGAAGAGGCTGAATAGGCTGAGGCTATTTCCCTGCAGCACTGGACATTTTAGGTGGCTTTATCGAACTTTATAAAATTATGAGGAGCAATGATAGGGTGACTAGTCATGGTTTCTTTTTTTTCCCAGGGTAGGGGAGACCAAACAAATGTGAATCTTTTTTCCAATGTGGAAATGACAAATTCTAGAGGAGAGATGGCAATTTTAAAGGATGTGAAAACCGAAACACCTGAAGATGCTGGAAACCAGGAAGAGAAACAGAAGTTACTGGAAAAGCTTAGCAGGTCGAGCAGCATCTGTGAAAATAAATTAGAGTTAACGTATCTGAGGAAGGGTGACCAGACCAGAAACTTTAACTGATTTTCCTTCACAGATGCTGCATGACCTGCTGAGCATTTCCAACAACATCTGTGCAAGTTTAAAGGAAGTTGTTTGGAGTATATACCTGAGAGTAACTTTATAAAGTGCGAGTCAGACCACATCTGGTGTAATGACAGAAGTTTTGGTCCCTTTATTTAAGGAAATATGTCATTTCATCAGAGGCATTTCACAGAAAATTGACTGCGATGATCCCTGGTTTGCAGGGATTATTTTTTAAGAAAAGACTGAAGAAGGTGGGACTCTACTCATTGGATTTGGGAAGAATGAGAGGGGATCTCATTGTGACATGCAGGATACTTAAGGGGTTTGACAGGGTAAATACTGAGTAGATTAGATTAGATTACTTACAGTGTGGAAACAGGCCCTTCGGCCCAACAAGTCCACACTGCCCCGCCGAAGCGCAACCCACCCATACTCCTACATTTACCCCTTACCTAACACTACGGGCAATTTAGCATGGCCAATTCACCTGACCTGCACATCTTTGTGACTGTGGGAGGAAACCGGAGCACCCGGAGGAAACCCACGCAGACACGGGGAGAACGTGCCTGAGGCGGGAATTGAACCCGGGTCTCTGGCGCTGTAAGGCAGCAGTGCTAACCACTGTGCCACCGTGTGATGGTTCCCATCATGAGGGAGTCTGGAACCAGATTCTGAGTCAGTCACGGAATCATGGGTTCTGTTTTGGATTCGTCAAGTTTAAGGCAACACCGACACGAATCAGGGGTTTCATTAGCAGTGGAGCTGGAATGAGGTGGAGATCAGCAACATTTTAAGAGATTGGAATTCCTGGTGTTTGTAATTGTGTAGATGTCTGATCAGAAGGTTACCTTGGGGTCAGATATGACAGCAACATTGTGAAGAGTGCGGTTCTGCCTCAGACAGTTCCCAGGGAGAGGGAGGGGCTCAGCAGTAAGGGAAAGTAATTTGTAATAGCAACTGAAGGCAATGGGTTTAATCATTGCAACGGTCCGTTGTCGGAAATTGCAGCCAATCGCGTAGTGGGAGTGTGATGAGCAGTTTGATAACTGAGTAATGGAGAGGGATGATGGGGAGGGAGAGCTGGGCACTGTCAGTGTACATGTGAAACCTAACACGGTGCTTTTGGACAATGTCACCTCCTGGCAGTGTGTAGGTGAGAAACAGGACGGACCAAGGCGAGATCCTTGAGGGACACCAAATATAAGGAATTCAGAAAGGAAAGGGAGAGTCGGGATGGAGCAGGTTTTCCAACAACAGTGGGGTCAAATATTAGTTTGTAGCAGAATGGGAGAGAAGGACATAACCAGAAAAGACAGACAGGTAGAACAAGGAACAATATGTGATTTGGTGAGGGGGAGTGATGAGGAGGAGGAGCAGCCCAACTCCAAAAGCACTATTCCTACATTACTGACATCACCCAACCCCACCCTAGTCTCAGCTCATTGGCCGAAATACTCGTCCATCCCTGTGTTATCTCCAGACTTCATTATCCAAACACTCCTGGCCAGCCTCCCATATTCAACTTACATGTAATCTCAAGAGTATCTAAAACCCTCCTGCCCAAGTGCTCACTTGTACCAAAACTTGTTGATCCATCAAAAGGCTCCTATTAACAAGCAACAATTTAAAATTCTCACCCTTGATGTAATTCCTGGCTGTGAACATCCCCGTCTCCCTGCACCACACAACCTGTGAGACCCCGACAACTCATTTTCTTTCAGACTCCCAACGATGAGTTTATTCATTGCTTCAATTGTCTGGCTGTTTCTACCATTGCCAAGGCAACACGGTCTGGAATTCCCACCCTAATGCCCTCAGACCTGCTTTCCTCCTTTAAGGTATTCCTCAAAACCTGCTTATTTGGCAATCCTTTTGATCACCTGACCTAATATCCCCATCTGTGGCCTTATGTCAGAAGTTCTCAATAGTATTTCTGCGGATTTATAAACATGATAAAAAAAACAAACTGTTGTTGATTTGCACATACATTGTGAACTCTTCACTGTCGCTGAGTGAATAATCTAAAACAGCTCTTACCCAAACACATTGTGGGAGCACCTTCACCACACGAACTGCAGCTGTACAAGGAAGTCAAACATCACCTTCTCCACAGGCAATGGGGCTTTGGCAGTGATCAATGGTCTCTGTGGAGGGAGAAACACACAGTTGATATTTCAGGGAGTGCAAAATGCATTATAGGGAGGGAAAATGGTGCAGAATTTGGATTTTGAAATTTGTGTTTTACAATGTGCACTAAGTTCTATAAAACCTCTCATCCCATACCATGAAAATTTCCTCCTCTTCCTGGTCAATATGTCTTTCCTTTCCCCTGCCCTTCACCTTCACACATTTCCAATGCCTTGGCCACAACAACACTGTGCTGTCAGTGAAGTTTATCATGTGGTTCAGTATTGTACCACCCCTCATTCACTCCGATTGGTTGAAGGACCAACTAGCACCTCTAGCCCCCGTTCCCCCACTCTTATTGGTCCTGCGCTGACATCAATAATCCGAGGCCCATTGTGTGCTGGAGCATGCTCAGTGCTTCCTGCTTTTGCTGCTGTTCATCAGGTATGAGAGAGAGAGGGCTCATCCCTGTTTCTCCTGATGTCAGACAATAACAACAACTACCTGCATTGTATGGAGCCTTTCACACTGACAAATCTCCTAAAATGCTTCATGAATGATGGAAACGTTGATTAAAGAGAACGATTTTTAGATACATCTTTAAGGTGGACAGACGGGGTTCGGGAGGATATTCCAAAGGTTTGTGTCCTCGGCAGCTCCAATCGTGGCGTGATATAGGTGGGCAACAGCTTACAATGGAAACGGTTAGTGGCTAACCATAGGTTAACAACCTCATGTCGTAGCCCCCTACCCCACACATCAGTTCTTGTTCTCACAGCCTGCCATTACACACTACCTATGGTTAGTCACTAACAGTCTCCATTAACAACTAGTCACACTCCCCCAGCCAGATCGTTATTCTTTATCCGACTGTTCCTCTCACTCTATCCCCACCTATCCTTTACTCCTTTTATCCTCCCCCCACACTATCTTCTGCACATAAACTGACTTTTTTTTCTGAGTAACATCTGTTCTGTGGAAGGGACACCGGATCTTAAACTTTAACTCTGATTGCTCCTCACAGATACTGCCAGACCTGCTGAGCTTTTCCAGAACCTCCTGGTTGTTGTTTCTGATTTACAGCATCTGCAGTTCTTTTGGCTTTAATTTACTGGGAGTTTGTAATTCAAGTCCAACAGCCTCTGTCCCAGTCTCTGCTGTCTCTCCCAACCCCAAACAGTGACACTGCACCTGCACAGCTCATGTTGTCTTGCTGGCCACACACCTCATTCAATCCCATTGGCTGCAGGACCACACAGACTCTCCTCCCATCGGTCTGGAGCTGCTGTCAATCAGCCGGGCCCCATTGTGATGAGAGTGGAGGGCTAATCCCTCTCTCTGCCCTAGGATGAGCTTCATCATTCACAGTGAATGGGGCAGTATCACAGAGCACAGGGGCTGGGGGCTATTCAGCCCATTGGGGCTGTACTCTCTCCCACTGGAGATGCTGCAAATATGTCCCAGGTCCCTCCCATGTGCCCACAGACCCCCAAATCTTTCCTTAAAAAGTAAAATTCCAAGTCTGTTTCAGAATACCTGCTGAATCTGTGTCGTTCAGACTGTTCCAGATGCTCAGAACTTTCTGAGTAAAATAGTGTTCACATTTTCACCTTGTATTATTTGCCAATTACTTGAAAGTAGTTACTAAAGATTGTGAAAGTGTTAACAATTCCTCTCTCTCTCTCTCTGCAAATTCAAGACCTTGGAACCTAATCTGCACCAGATCGAAATCACTGCTTCACCTTCTCAGCTCCAAGGATAATTATCTGTGCTACAGCTAGCTCTCCACAAAAGAGAGGAATGCATCTTAATTTATTAAGATCAAAGAAACAGACCTTCGGTCCAATTCGTCCGTGCCAACGAGGAATCCTAAACTAATGGATTCCCATTTACCAGCTATTGGCCTGCATCCATCAAAACCCTTCCCTTTCATGTACCCAATTGGAAGCCTTTTAAATGTTGTGATTTTATCAGCCTCCACTACTTCATCTGGTAGCCCCTCCCATACACACACCACACTCAGCTTGAAAACGTTGCCATTTAGATCCCTTTTAAATGTTTGCCCTCTCAACTTAAACCCGGGTGCTCTAGTTTTGGACCCACCTAACCTGAGGAAATAGGACTCCGGCTGCTCACCTTATTCACACCCCTTTGGATTTTATAAATCTCCATGAAGTCACCTCTCAGTCTTTGACTCAACAGAGAAAATAGCCCCAGCCTATTCAGCCTCTCCCTGTAGCCCAAATCCTCCAATCCTGGCAACGTTTTTGTAAATCTTGTCCAAACCTTTTCAAGTTTCACAACATTCTTCCCAGAACAGAGTAATTCAAACTGAAAACAGAATTCCAGAAGTGGCTTAATCAATGTCCTGTCCAGCCACAGTATGACGTCCCAGCTTCTGTAATCAATGCATTGACCAATAACGGAGAGCATTAATGGAGTCCCATTTGCCAGCGGTTCACCCTTATCCCTCTAAATCCTTCCACTTCATGTACCCAATCAGATGCCTTTTAAATGCTGCAATTGTACTAGCCTCCACCCCTTCCTCTGAGAGTACATTCAATACATGCAATGCCCTCAACATGAACAAGATGCCCCTTAGATCCCTTTTAAATCTTTTCCCTCTCACCTTAAGCCTGTACCCTTTAGTTCTGGACCCACCGAACTTGGGAAAAAGTCCCTGACTGCTCACCTTATCCATGCCCTTCATGATTTTATAAGATCACCGCTAAGCCTCCAACCCTCCAGGGAAAATACTCCCAGCCTATTCAGACTTTCCCAATAGCTCAAACCGTCCAATCCTGGCAAAGTCCTTGTAAATATTTTCTGAACCCTTTCAAGTTTCTCAACATTATTCCAAGAACAGGGAGATTGGAACTGAAAACAGAATTCCAGAAGAGCAGTAATCAGTGCCCTGTACATCCACAATATGACGTTACAACAGCTGCATTCAATGCATTGACCAATAACAGGGTGCGTACCAAATACTGCATTCACTACCCCTGCCTACCTGTGACTCTACTTTCAAGGAAATATGAACCTGCACTCCAAGGTGTCTTTGTTCAGCAACGTTCCCCAGGACTTTACCATTAAGTGTATAAGTCCTGCCCTGATTTGCCTCTCCAAAATACAACAGCTCACATTTATCTAAATTGAACTCCATCTGCCATTCCTTGCTCTAATGGCCCCCTGCAAACTCATTTACAATACCAAATCATTAAAATGAATGACGAAACAAATCCAGAAATAAACATCCATTTCTCTGAGTTTCAATGTGCTCTGTGTAAATCTTTCCCAATGACTCTGTACAAGAGAAAGGCTGTACATGCGACTGGCTGCACCTAGCACCCTCCAAAGCTGGTGGCTCCACACGTGTCCAGTGAATTTTTGCCCCAAATAAAGATTTAGATTTAGATTAGATTTAGATTAGATTACAGCGTGGAAACAGGCCCTTCGGCCCAACAAGTCCACACCGACCCGCCGAAGCGAAACCCACCCATACCCCTACATTTACCCCTTACCTAACACTACAGGCAATTTAGTATGGCCAATTCACCTGACCCTGCACATCTTTGGACTGTGGGAGGAAACCGGAGCACCCGGAGGAAACCCACGCAGACACGGGGAGAACGTGCAAACTCCACACAGTCAGTCGCCTGAGGCGGGAATTGAACCCGGGTCTCTGACGCTGTGAGGCAGCAGTGCTAACCACTGTGCCACTGTGCCGCCCACTAATGGCGGCGCGCACCCATGCCTGCAGCCACACTGAGGCAATTCCCCATTTACTGAAAACACGAGACTGGGACGTTCAAATTTGTCTTTTCCGATGTGCACATTTTGTTTGTAAAACCTCTACGCTCATACAGAATCTCTCTCACCTCCTGCGGTTCCACACAGACCTGGTGATTTTTGCGGGTACCTATTCTCTGCCTGGTTACTCGTTTGTCCTTAGTGTATTTGTACAATCACTTTGGATTCTCCTTAAACCTATTTCCTAAAGCTATCTCATGTCCCCTTTTTGCCCTCCTGGTTTACCTCGAGTATACTCCTACTGCCCCTATATTCCTCTAGGGATTCACACTAAAACAGCTCTCTGTACCTGCCATATGCCTCCTTCATTTTCTTGACCAGGCCCTCAATTTCTTTCGATAGGCAGCATTCTCTAGACCGAGCAGCCTTGGCCTTAATAGGAACATATTGTCTGTGTACTCTTGTTGTCGCAGGCCTATGGAAGCAATGGCAGATGAGGACAGAGAAGCAATCATTCTCAGTAAAGAGGTAATGTTGGGAAAGATAACAGCCGAAAGGTAGATGGGTCTCCTGGCTCTGATGGAATGCATCCCAGGGACTAAAGGAGATGGCGGGGGTGGTGGTTTGAGGGAGGGGTGTGGTGAATAACAAATAGACTCGTGATAATTCACTACAATTTGTTGGATTCTGGGATGGTTTTGACAAACTGCAAGCTGGAAATGCAGTGCCACTATTTTTCAAAAAGGACTCATTAGCTTAACTTCTGTAGTGGAGAAAATGCTTGAATCTCTCAAGGAAGTAGTGGTGAGATATCTGGGTAGAAAATGTCTCATTGAGCAAACACAGCATGGATTCATGAAAGGAAGTCAAGTTTAAGTATTTACTGGAATTATTTGAGGATACGACGAGTGCGTTGAACAAGGGGGAACTCGGTGGATGTGGTGTATCTGGATTTCCAGAAGGTATTCGATAAGTTGCCACACAAAAGGCTGCTGTATAAGGTAAAGATGCACAGCATTATGGGTAATGTATTATTATTGATACAGGATCGGTTAACCAACAAAATGTAAAGAATGGGGATAAATGGGTGTTTGGATTAGTGTTGGCACGACAACTGTTTGCAATTTACACAAATGTTTTGGAGTTGAGGACCAAGTGTAAGGAGTCAGAGTTCACATTTGATACAAAGATGAGGTAGAGCAATGTGTGCAGAGGCCACTGTCAGTCTGCACAGGGATACATATCAGTTATGTGGGTGGGTAAAGATCTGGCAGATGGAGTTCAATGTTGGGATATGTGAGGTCATCCATTTTGGTCGGACTAACAGCAAACTGGATGATGAAATGGTGAAAACATGCAGCAGGCTGCTGTACAGAGGGAGCTGGGTGTCCTTGTGCATGAATCACAGGAAGTTGGTTTGCAGGTGCAGCAGGTAAATAAGGCAGTGAAGGGAATATTGTCCTTCATTGCTAGAGGGATGGTTATGCTGCAGCTGTACAGGGTGCTGGGAAGGCCACACCTGGAGTACTGTGTACAGGTTTGATCTCCTTACTTCAGCAAAGATGTACTGGCACTGGAGGGGGTGCAGAGGAGGGTCACTAGTTTGGGCCTGGAGTTGAGAGGGTTGGCGTATGTGGAGAGATTGAGAAAACTGGTTCTCTTGTCATTGTAATTTAGAAGAATGGGAGTTTGGATAGGAAACAATAAAATTATGAAGGGAGTAGATAAGATAGAAGTAGGGAGGCTATTTCCACTGGGGGCAGGTCAAACAACAGAGCATTACCTCAAAATAAGGGGGAGCAGATTTAGGACTGAGCTCAGGAGGAGCTTCTTCAGCTAAAGGTTTGTGAATCTGTGGAATTCCCTGCTGAGTGCAGCATTTGACGTTATCAACTTGCATGCCTTTAAGGCAAAATGTAGATTTGTGAACAGGAAAAGAATTAATGGTTATGGTGAGAGAGCAGGAATGTGGAGCTGAGGCCATGAGAAGATCAGCCCTGATCTTGTTGAATGGCAGAGTAGGCTTGAGGGGGCAGGTGAAAGTTCTTGCCTTGTGCCATCAAAATTGGCCTTTGTCCAATTCAGATCCTTAACGTTTAGATCTGATATATTATTTTCTGTAACTATTTTAAAAATAGTAGAATTATCAGAGAATCACAACAGTGTGGAAACAGGTCATTCAGCCTATCACATTGATACTGACCCTGAGAGCCACTTAACCTCCCGCTGTAACATTGCATTTCCCAGGGCTACCCAACGTACACATCCCTGAACACTGTGGGCAATTCAGCCAGGACAATCCTCCCAACCTGCACATCTTTGGACTGTGGGAGGAAACCAGCGGAACCAGACGAAATCCATGCAGAAACCCCTAATAAGATGATCATCCCTTTCTTATTTCCGAGTTCCACCTAAATAACTTCACTGGGCGTACTCCCAGGAAGATCTTCCCTAAGAAAAAGCATAATGCTATCTCGAATCAAAAATGCCACTCCGCCTCCGTCTTGTCCCCCTTTCCAGCCTTGCTACAGCATCTGTACCTTGGAACATTAAGCTGCCAGTCCTATATATCCCTGAGTGATGCCTCTGTGATTGCTATAACATCCCAGTGCCATGTTCAAAACCATACCCTGAGCTCATCTGCCTTCCCTGTCAGGTCTCTTGCATTGAAGTAAATGCAGTGCAACTGCTCAGTCCGACCTCATTCTGTGCCTTGCCCTTGCCTGCCTTGACTATTTGACTTCTGAACTGTACCAGCCTCAGACATATCTCTTTCCTCACTATCTTCTTGGGTTGACATCCACTCCCTCACTGGTTGAATGCCTCCCGAGTATCACCCGCAAGTCTCCCTGCCTAGATATTAGACACCTTCCAATTCAGGTACAATCCATCCTTCTTATGCAGGTCAACTCTACTCCAGAGGAGATCACAATGATCCAAAAAACGTGAATCCTTTTCCCCTGCACCAGCTCCTTAGCCACTCATCCAGCACCTCCTCCTCCTCTGCAATATGGACATTTTTAAAGATGTCACCGTTTATTTCCCCACATTCTATATCTCCCATGTACTTCTTCACAGTAAACACTGATGCAAAATACTTGTTTCCGAACTCGCCCATCGCCTGCAGCTCCACACAATGGCTGCCTTGCTGATCTTTGAGGGTCTCTATTTTCTCCCGAAGAAGCCTTTTGTTCCTCATGTATTTACAAAAGCCCTTTGGATTATCCTTAACCCTGTTCGCCAAAGCTATCTCACATCCCTTTTTTGCCTCCTGATTTCCCTCTTAATTATACTCCTACTGCCTTTATACTCAAAAATTTTTTGGATTGGAATAAATACAAAATATAACATCCTGACAAAACAAACGAGGGTAGGACTTACACTCAATAAAAGTACGGCCTTGAGTAGTGACATGGGAACAAAGAGACCGAGCGGTTCACATCTTTGAAGTCTGTGTTACATGTAGACAGGGTGGTTAAGGTGCTTAGCACACTTACCTTCATTGTTCAGACCTTTGAGTACAGGAGTTGGGACGTTATGTTGAGGATGTACAGAACGTTGGGGAGGCCTCTTCTGGAATACTCTGTCCAGTTCTGGTTGCGCTGTTATAGGAAGGATATTACTAAATTGGAGCAGGTTCAGGAGAGATTTACCTGCATGTTGCCATGAATGGAGGGATTGTGTTCTAAGGAGAGGCTGGATAGTCTGGGAATGTTTTCACTGGCGCGCACGATGTTGAGGGGTGACCTTATTAGAGGTTTATAAAATCAGAAAGAGTGTAGATAAGGTGAATAGCCGGGCGAGAGAGGGATTCAAATCTCTGGGTGCATTCATTTTGAGAGGAAATGAGAAAGGTTTGAGAAAAGATATTAGGATTTTAAAAAGAAAATTATACGTGTGAAATGAACTTCCAGAGGAAGTGGTAGCTGTGAATACAATTACAATATTTAAAAGACATTCAAATAAGTACATAAATAGGAAATATTTGGATGGATGTGGACTAAGCGGAAGCAGGTACAATTCGTTCAGTTTGGAATTATGGTTGGCATGGACGGGTTGGAACACAGGGCCTTTTTCCTTGCTGTATAACATTATGACTCTAATCCTCACTAACTCTAAATTCCTCCATCCTCAACTCTCCCGATCACTGTCACTTCATCCAGCCTCACAACTCTTCCTTATTTATATAATTCCTCACCAGCCACAGAACACTCCCTATCTCATGTCCTCCAGTTTCTCAAATCTCTGCGATATGTGCCTTTCTTTAGTTCCAGCCTTGAGGATGCCCTCATTCACTCATACTGGTTGGAGGACAAACTGGTACGGCCTGGTCCTCCAGTACTGCCCTCTGCCCCCTATTGGCCTGCACTAACATCAATCATCGGGCCCATTGTGAGGTGAGTGGTGGGATCCTCCCTCTCTCTGCTCTGGGATAAGCTTCAACATTCACACTCAATGCGGCAGTATCACGGAGCACAGGGGCTGGGGCTATTCAGCCCATTTGGGCTGAACCCTCTCCCTCTGGAGATGCTGCAAATCTGTCCCAATTCCCTTCCCATTTGCCAATGCCCCCCAAATCTTCCCTTAAAAAGTAAAATTCCAAATCTGTTTATGAATAACTGCTGAGTCTGTCCAGCTGCCATTCAGACTGTTCCAGATGCTTGGAACTTACCGAATAAAATAATGTTCACATATTCACATATTATTTGCCAATTACCTGAAAATAGTTACTAAAATTGTGACATTGTTCACGTTTCCACTCTCTCTGCAGATTAGATATCCTAGAAACAAATTTGCATCTGGTCAAAATCACTGCTTAACCTTCTTATCTCCAAGGACAATTATCTGTGCTTCTGCTCGCTCTCCTCAAAAGAGGAACACATCTTATTTTCATTTATTAGTGTCATAGAGATGTACAGCACATAAACAGACCTTTGGTCTAATTTGTCCATGCCAACTAGGAATCCTCAACAAATGGAGCCCCATTTGCCAGCTATAGGTCCATACCATTCAAAACTCTTTCTATTCATGTACCCAATCGGATGCCTTTCAAATGTTGTAACTGTATCAGCCTCCACTACTTCATCTGGCAGCTCATTCCACACATACACCACATACATAGCTTGAAAACTTTGCCCCTTAGATCCGTTTTTAATCTTTGCCCTCTCAACTTAAGCCCATGTGATCTTATTTTGAACCCACCTACCTGGGGGGGAAAGACCCTGGCTGTTCACCTTATCCATGATTTTATAAATCTCCTTGAAGTCACCTCTCAGTCTTTGACTCTTCAGGGTAT
Organism: Chiloscyllium plagiosum; assembly: GCF_037043375.1. NCBI lineage: Eukaryota > Metazoa > Chordata > Chondrichthyes > Orectolobiformes > Hemiscylliidae > Chiloscyllium > Chiloscyllium plagiosum. The sequence continues at coordinate 48,950,189 of NW_028270176.1, forward strand.
TTCACCCCAGGCTATTCAGCCTCTCCCTGTAGCCCAAATCCTCCAAATCTCGCAAAGTCTTTGTTAATCTTGTCTGAACTCTTTCAAGATTCACAACATCCTTTCCAGAACAGGGAATTTCGAACTTAAAACAAAATTCCTGAATGGCTTAATCAATGTCCTGTCCAACCACAATTTGATGTCCCAGCTTCTGTACTCGATGCACTGACCAATAAATATAAGCATACCAAACCCCACCTTCACTAGTCTGCCTACCTGCGACTCTACTTTCAAGGAACAATAAACCTGCACTCCATGGTGTCTATGTTCAGCAACATTCCCAAGGACTTTCCCATTACGTGTACAAGTCCTGCTCTGAGATGCCTTTCCAAAATCCAACAGCTTACATTTGTCTAAATTGAACCCAGTCTGCCATTCCTCGCCCCAATGGCCCATCTGGTCAAGATACTGTTGCATTCTGAACTAATCTTCTTCATTGTCCACTACACCTCCAATTTTGGTGTCTTCTGTAAACCTTCTGACCATATCTCATATTCACATCCAAGTCATTTATTTAAGGACCCAATATCCATTCCTGCAGGACAATGCTGCTCACAGGCCTCCAGTCCGCAAAGCAACCCTCCATCACCACCCTCTGCCTCCTACCTTCAAGCCAGTTTTGTATCCAAATGGCTAGTTCTCCCAACATTCCATGTTATCTAACCTTGCTAACCAGTCTGCTTTGTGGAACATCGTTCAGTGTCCATATAGACAACGTCCACAGTCTGCCTTCATCAATCAGCTTTGTCACATCTTCAAAAAACTCAATCAAGTTAGAGAGAGAGAATTTCCCACACATAAAGCCATGTTAGCTATCCCTGATCAATCCTCGTCTTTCCAAATACATGTAAATCCTATCCCTCAGAATCCCTTCCAACAACTTACCTACCACTGACGTTAGGTGGACTGTTCTCTTGTTCCCTGGCCTTTTCTTACCACCTTTTTTAAATAATGGCACCCATCTTCCAGCACCTCACCTGTCACAAACAATGATATAAATACCTCAGGGAGGGGCACTGCCATCACCTTCCTAGCTTTCCACAAATTTCTGGTATACACCTGATCAGGTCCCAGGGATTTATCCACCTTGCTACTGTTTAAGACATCCAGCACTTACCCCTCTGTAATCTAGACACTTTTCAAGTTATCACTATTTATTTCTCCAAACTCTCTAGAATAGAATAGCATAGTAATTCTCCCACCTCCTGTTGTTCCATAGATGGCCTTGTTGATCTTTAACGGGTCCTATTCTCCGTCTGGTTATTATTTTATCCTTAATGTATTTGTAGAATCTCTTTGGATTCTCCTTAAACTATTTCCTAGAGATATTTCAAGTCCCCTTTTTGCTCTCCTGATTACCCTCGAGTATATTCCTGTAAAAACGTGATTCTGTCCTCCCAATTCCTCCGCCTCTGCCATATCTGCTCCCAGAAGAAGCAATTCCACTCCAGGACATCCCAGAAAGGTTTCCTCTTTCAAGGACCGGATTTCCCTCCCACTTGATCAATAATGCACTCCAATGCATATCCTCCACTTCCTGTACCTCCGCCTTCCCCCCACCCCTCCAACCACAATAAGAATTTAATCCCGCGGTCCTCGCCTGCCACCTACTAATCACCATTAACCTCTGCTATGTCCGCTACCTACAGTCAGACCCCACCACCAGGGATATATCTCCCTCCCCAGCCCTTTCTATCTTCCGCAGAGACCATGGGATCTTTGGTGCTGATGTGCTGCCCTACGGATACCTCAGTCACTCACCCTGCCAAATGGCCTAGTGAGATTATCAATAGATGGATAATCCAGACACCCAGATAACGTTCTGGGGCCCAGGGTTTGGATTCCGTCACGGCAGAGAGTGTAATGTGAATTCAATAAAAATTTGGAATTAAGAATCTATTAAAGACCATGAATCCATTGTTGATTACTGCGAAAAAAAAAAACATCTGATTCGCTAATATCCTTCAGGGAAGGAATCTGCCATCCTTACCTGGTTTAGCCTACATATGACTCCAGACCCACAGCAATGTGACCCTTTACTGCCCTTTGGGCCCAGCCAGTGACACCCTCATCCTGTGAATGAATAACAAAGAAGGTCAAGTCTTGTACACAACCATACTATTCTTACAGAGAAGTGATCTCTTAGTAAATTTGCTTCTCAACTCCCTGCTGACTATTGGGGAAGGGGGGGGGGGGTGTGGGGAGGGGGTCAATAGTACCATCCCAATAAGGAGATCATCCCTTTCTTATTTCTCAGTTCCACCTGTATAACCTGCCTGGATGTACTCCCAGGAATACCCTCTTGAAGCCCAGCTGTAATGTTATCCCTAATCAAAATTACCTCTCCCCCTGCTCTGTTACCCCCTTTCTATCTTTGCTATAGCATCTATACACTGGAACATTAAGCTGCTGGTCCTATCCATCATTAAGTCATGCCCCTGTAATTGCTATAATATCCCAGTGCGATATTCAAACCCATACCCTGAGCTCCTCTGCCCGACCTATCGGGCCTCCTGCATTGAAATAAATGCAGTGTAACTGCTCATTCTGTGCCTTGCCCTTGTCTGCCTTGACTGTTTGACATCTGAACTGAACCAGCGTCAGACTTAGCTCTTCCCTCACTCTCTCTCTGGGTTTACCCACATTCCTTCACTGGTTTAATGCCTCCTGAATAGCACTAGCAACTCTTCCTTTCCAGTGCAGGTACAATCCATCCTTCTGATGGAGGTCAATTCTACCCCACAAGAGATTCCAATGATCCAACAATATGAACTCTTCTCTTCCGATGTCATTGATACCAACAAACAACAGCCTCCCCTCAAAATGGTTATTCTCCCCTTTAAGAATATTCTGCTCCCTCACTGAGACATCCTTATACAAAAATTACACATTCAAATAATAAACCTTACACTCATCAGGTCATCATAAAAGGATTACATTACACATTGAAGGTTTGGGGAGACCTTTTGAGAGAATGCAATGATTCAAAGGAGAATTTTTAAGCAGCAAATGGGACTGATCTGGAACACAACACTCACTCACACGCAATGCGAATATCCAGGTCCTGATATATACTGAGTAATTCAATCAGAGTTTAGCAGAACATTTACTGAGATTACCATCTGAATGTCCACCTGTAATATCCTGTAATACAAGTTTATAAAATCTGTCACTCTCAGTTCAAGTTAGAAACTCACACCATCCCCTCCTCGTGGCCCAGGATTACTGTACATATTACCCTTGAGGATAACAGCAGTCAACTCAGGGGGAAATCTGCGGGTTTCTGGGAGATTCCAACTTGAGATCTCATGTGACTGAACACAGCAGTTCTTTGACACATTGGAGAAAATGATCCAAGCGTCAGTGAGATATGGGGAATAAGAATTACTTTCTTTTCTTTCATTCCGTGCTGCCGCTCTGCCTCATCAATAAGACATGGGTGTGAAAGGCTAATGCCTAACGATGGGCAAGTTGTCTCCATCCTGACCAATGGGGAGGAAGATCCTCCCAATCACTCCAAAGTGTATCCCAAAAAAGATAGCAACTCTGTCTGCTTCCCACTGCCCAGTGCTCCCAGTAAATGTTTGGAAGAATGGGAAGAGGGGATATCTCCTAGAAAAGGCATAACTGTAAAGGTCTAAGAGGATTATGAAAAGAGAGAGATGTACAGGAGAAGGGGGCAACAAGTTGCCAGATGGTGTGTAACTTGGGAAAATGGGAAGTTGCTCATTTTGGAGGAGATAATTAAAGAACAAAGTACTATTTAAATGGTGGAAACTGTAGAAAGCTGCACCACAAAGGGACCAGGGGTAATTGTTCAGAAAACACAGAAAGCTACCACACAGTTACAACAGGGAAGGGGTTTCAGTAGCAATAGAGCTGGGGTGAGGTGGAGAAAAGCAACTTTTAAGAGATTGTGATTGTGTGGATGTCTGATCAGAAGGTCACCTTGGGGTCAGATGTAACAGCAATATTGTGAAGAGGGTCATTCTGCCTCAGAGAGTTCCCAGTGGGAGGGAGGGGCTCAGTAGAAAGGTAAAGGTAAGGCAATGGGTTTAACCGTGACAATGTTTTATTGGAGGGAATTGCAGCTAATCGAGTAGTGGGCATGTGATAAGCAGTTTGATAACTGAGTAACAGTGGAGTAATGGAGAGGGATGATGGGGAGGGAGAGCTGGGTATTGTCAGTGTACATGTCAAACCTAACACTGTTTTTGAATGATATCACCTCCTAGCACTATGTACGTGAGATACAGGAGAGACCAAGAATAGATCGTTGAGGGACACCAAATGCAAGGAATTCAGAAAGGAAAGGGAGAGTGGAGATGGAGCAGAATTTTCCAACAACGGTGAGGTCAAATATTAGTTTTTCACAGAATGGGAGAGAAGGACATAACCAAAAAAAGACCAATAGACAGAACAAGGAACAATATCTATGAATTGGCGAAGGGGGGTGATGAGGCGGCAGCGGAGGAAAGAGTTGGAAAGTGAGTTTAGTGAGATTAGAGTAAAGGGTCAAGGTGAGCTCTGATAAGGCTTGACAAGAGACTGGAGAAAGATGTAGGTTTAGGACAAAAACCAGGAACATCACGTGAGGCAGTTTGGCTCAGTGGGCTAGTGGGAGGGAGAGAAGCAGCAGATCGGATTATCTCAGTCTTAGTGACAGAGAAACTCCATGTGCTCCTCACTCGTTGTTGGAGGGGAGGATGGAGGAGACAGGATGATGGACAGTGTTTTACAAAGAAACAAAACCAGGGTTAGTGATATTTAAAATGAGTGAACAAACCTGATGTTTTCAGCTTTTATCCAGAATATTAAAACAAATGACTGAAGTCCTGGTTCGAATCCCATCTTGGTAGATGGTGGAATCTGAATTCAAGAAAAAAAAAGTGTTAGGAATCTCCTGATCTCCATTGAACCATTGTCAATGGCGAAAAAAATCCTGCCAACCTGACAGCGGCCCAGCCAGCTACTCACTGTACTAATCACTGCAAAGTCTCAACACAGGAATGAAACTGGATGGACCAGTTGGCAACTAACAAGGCACCAGAAATTACAACCACAGAATCAGCCCTCTCGATGGTGCAACGTCCTCCTCACTAACATATGGCTTTTGGTGCCAAAATGTGGAGAGCTGTCTCATAGACTAGTCAAGGAACAGCCTGACACAGTCATACTCACGGAATCATCCCTTACAGACAATGACCAGACACCACCATCACCATCCCTAGATATCGAGAGTGTGGTGCTGGAAAAGCACAACAGGTCAGGCAGCATCCAAGGAGCAGGAGAATCGCCATTTCGAGCCTAAGCCCTTCATCACCCTGACCTGCAGTGCTTTTCCAGCACCAGACTCTTGACTCTGATCTCCAGCATCTGCAGTCTTCACTTTCTCCTGAAATCTCTGGATATGTCCTGTCCCACCGGCAGGACAGACCAGGCAGAGGTGGTGGCACAGTGGTGTACAGACAGGGACGGTTTGCCCTGGGAGTACACAGCATTGGCTCCGGAGACCGGGAAGTCTCATGGCTCCTGCCAATTACCACATACCGTCCTCCCTTGGCTGATGGATCAGTTCTCCTTCATGTTGAACAACATTTGGAGGAAGCACTGAGGAAGTAAAATGGTGTCAAACGTACTCTGGGTACAGGATTTCAATGTCCACAATCGAGACTAACTCTGCAACAGAATTACTGACTAAGCTGGTCAGATCCTAAAGGAAATAGCTGCTCAACTGAGTCTGCAGCGGGTGGTGAGGGAACCAACAAGAGGGAAAAACATACTTGATCTCATTGTTATGAATTGACCAGCGGCAGATACATCTGGCCATGACAGTATCAGGAAGAGCGACCATCACACATTCCTTTTGGAGACAAAGTCTTGGCTTAAAGTTGAGAAAAACCTCCATTGTGTTGAGTGACACTATCACCGTTCTAAATGGGACAGACTTTGAAGAGATGTAGGATCTCAATCTGGATATCTCTGAGGCACTGAGGGACATCAGCAGCAGCAGAACTGTACTCCAGCACAATCTGTAACCTCATGGGTTTGTAAATCCTGCTCTCACCCATCACAATGGACAGTAAAGGAGGGCATACCATGAGCAGCACCAGGCAGACTTAAAAATGAAGTGCCAACCTGGTGAAGCTATCAAACAGAATTACCTGCATATCAAACAGCATCAGCAGCAAGCAACAGAGCTAAGTGATCCTACATCCAATGGATCAGATCGGAGCTCTGCAGTTCTGCCACACCCAGTTGTGAACGGTGATGGACAATTAAACAACTCACTGGAGGAAGCATCACAGATATCCCCACCCTTACCGATGGAGGGGCCTCACACATCCATGCAACAGACAAGATGACAGCATTTGCAGCCATCTGCAGCCAGAAGTGTAAAGTGGGATGATCCATCTTAGCCTTCTCCAGTGGTTTCTAACATCACAGATGTGAGTTTTAAGCCAGTTCGATTAAGTTTGAATAACATCAAGAAATGGTTAAGTAGTGCAAAAGCTACGGGCCCTGCCAATATTCTGGCAATAATACTGATGGCTTGTGCTCCAGAACTTGCCACCCACCAAGCCAAGTACTGCTCCAGCACTGGCATCTACCGACAATGTGGAACATTGCCCAGGCATGTTCAATACAAAAGCAAAGGGCAATCCAACCCAGGAAATTTCCATCTATCAGTCCACACTCGATCAGCAGTAAAAAGTGATGGAAGATGTCATCAACAGGGCTACCAAGCAGCAGCTGCTCAGCAACAGCCAGCTGAGTGACACTCACTTTAGGCTCCACCAGGGCCACTCAGCTCCCGATTGTATTACCGCCCTGATTCACAACCTGGCAATCAGCTGAATCCTAGAGGTGAGGTGAGTGTGATAACTCAGTCCCACGCCAAGACCACTATTTCTAGCTGATTCCACCCTTGTCTCAGCTCATACACTTTCATCCACCTTGTGTTATCTCCAGACTTCATTTTCCAAACATACTCAGGCCCAGCTTCCCACATTCAACCTCCCTGTAATCTCAAGAAAGTCTAAATCTCTGCTTGTTGATTCATCAAAAGGCTCCTAATTATAATCAACAGCATACAGCCATAGAGATGTACAGCAAGAAAACAGAGCCTTCGGTCCAACCCGTCCATGCCGACCAGATACCCCAACCCAATCTAGTCTCACCTGCCAGCATCTGGCCAATATGCCTCAATTTAAAATTCTCACACTTGATTTAATTCAGTAGATTTGCTAAGTATGATTCCCCTCTCTTAAATCCATGCGGACTCTGTCCAATCCTGTCACTGTTCAGTAAGAAACTTGACTGTACTCCAATGTAGTTAGTAAATGTATCTATATTTATTTTTAAAAATCGATTACTTATCAATGCTGGACCCATGCAATATCAATAAATTAGTGACTCTGAATTTGGGTTATAATGTTTTTTTCTGTTAATTCCTTTATGTACTGTTTTATGCAGACAGCGCCAAGCGATCACTCTTAATTGTGAGTAACTTTGAAAATAATATATTTTAAAAATGACATCCCAAAATGCTGCCTCATTATTGTGCAAGGAGGATTTTGTATTCAATAGTTTGCAGATAAAATTGAACAGATGTTTGCTGCAATTTAGCCAGACTGCAGGTTACTCCAAAGTGGCAACTCTGCTCTCAAATTCTTACTTGACACTGCCCAAGGTGATACTGATGGGACTTCACTTTGCCATTCTTGTTCACCAGCTTTATTTCCAGGTTTAATCCTATAATCATTCTCGAGCTTGTAATTTTAGACAACATCTCTTTTAGGTACATATGTAAATATCATCCTGAAATGTTGCACTGAATGGTACCAAATCTGAAATTAGTCTCTAATCTGATAGTAATGTGCTTCGACCCTTCTACGTATGTGTTGGCATAAGTCTATGCCAGTTATTTTTCTGAAGCCCGTGATTGCTTATGCCCGAACCATCAACTCTCCTGCTTCTCGGATGCTGCCTGACTTGCTGTGCTTTTCCAGCATGACACATTTCGACTCTGATGTCCAGCTTCTTTGGTCGTCACTTTCTCCTTTGAGTAGATTAAACCAAGAATAATTTTTGTTGATCAAAGTGCAATAGGAACCAATTCATGAAATTCAGATATCTCACATTCACCTTAACTATGTGAAGGCTAAGACATTACTAAATTATTGTCAGTAATTGAAACCGTGCTGACAAACTTTGCAGTATCAGTGCCTCACC